>NC_086366.1:19951439-20258981 GCF_036324505.1 Eleginops maclovinus | reverse complement strand
TGCACAGGAAATGAGTACCTGACATTTCCTGATGCTCAACTATATGGTTATTTTTTAGGCTTCAACCTATGACCATTGCATTTAACATTACTGTACATTTATTTTTATTCTGTCCACTATTTAAGTCATAAATCATTCATTGTAATGTATTTTTCAGTATACTTTCTTTGTAAAAAAAAAAGGGGAAATTAATAAAATTGGAGCAATTTACTAATGACTAATCTTACAGTGCATTATGAAATTGTTGTAATCATGATATGCTTATAAGAAGATCACAAATTTGTAGCGCTATTTTTTTCGGTAAGGTAGTAAAAAAATGAAATAGATGTACTGCAACGTCAGATTTTGAAATTGAGTTGCATCAGTAAGTGCGTTTGAAAAAACTTGATTGATTGAGGGCCTTTTATTCCTTGCCATGCACTTAACAGAAACCTTCATTCAATAACCACATCAGGCTTAAAGGAACAAGATAAAGACAGTGTTTTTACATGTTGTTTTGAAGCTCTCATCCTTTTATTTTCTTATCGTTTTTACTACTACTATTTGTAAAAATGAGTATGAAGAGTTGTTGAATTATTCATGTTAAAACTAGAACTGTTGAAAATGTATTTGAATAGTTACACATTCAGTGTGGTTCTTTATAACCAGTGATGTTTAATATTGTCACATTCAAAATCAGCTTTGAGCCAGCAATTATCTTTATCTGGTATGGATTATATTTTAAATGTATACATTGTAAATTCTCCCAATAAGGAAAAACACTGGAGACTGCTGGTAGTTCGTAGTTTCAACACGTGATCAGGGCTGTTCCGTAACCTTAACTATGTGTTTGTCATTCTTACCATGATAAAAATGTGACCCCTAACTTGACCCTACCCAAGCCATTTCTGCGCCTAGACCTAACTAAACTAGCGTCACACCAAAAATATGTGATTTCTTTTCTTTTTTTTTAAGCCAGACAATTTAAGCTACTGTAAGTGAAATTCAGTCAGGCTGTTTTAGGCTCTCAATCATTAATAAATCTTTGTCTTTTGCTTTTTGTCTGTCTATGCTGGGATCCTGAGTCGTGGCCGTGCCTGTTTTTGTGGTCCTGAGTCGCGGTCCTGAGTTATGGACCCTGAGTATTGGATCCTGAATCTTTGATCACAAGTCGTGGCTGTGCCTGTTGCTGTGGTTCTGCCTGACGTTAACCTTGCTACTTTTTTGATGGCCCCCACAATATTGTTGACATCCTCCTTGATTCATTGTCTTCTTATTTATAGACACATGCATTTTCAATCATTCGGACTGCCTATTTAGTAAATGTATTATCATTTTAATTTACACAGTAAATCTATTGCATGTCTGTCCGTCTTTGGGGAGGGATTTCTCCTCTGTTGCTCTCCCTGAGGTTCCTTACATTTTCCCCCCGTTAACTGTAGGCTCTCTTTGGAAGTTTTTCCTTGTCTGATGTGATGGTCCAAGGCCAGAGGGTATCATTTTCATATTCTGTACAAACTGTTAAGTCCACTGAGACAAATGTAAAATGTGGGATATTGGCTATATGAATACACTTTGATTGATTGATTTATTGATTAAACCAATCAACATTTTGCAACAATCTCCTTTAAGACTTTAAGATTGTTTTGCTCTCACAATTAAAAAAACTCTTATTTTTTAAGTGTTCTCAATCTTCTGTTAATATGCTGAGCTATCTTAATAAACTCTTCGACATGATTCAACATGTTGTGGAAATGTGTTTGGGACCTGCTTGAACTAAAACAGTTTTAAAAGTTAAAGTGAGTGATCTATTCAGTTCAGCTTTCTGATGTTCTGTGTAGGTGTGACTTACAGATCACTTCTGCTGACTCACTGACTCTAAATTCCCCCTGAATGATAAAACTGCCTCAGCACTTATAACTCATGGCTATATATTATCTCGTACAATATCTGTAAGATAAGCATCCCCCAGAGTTTGACTCTTTGAATGTATTTCCTTCAGCCTCCGTGAAGGTTGCAATTTATAAAACCACACTTTTCCCTTATACAACACATTTTGTCCAGTTTTACTGTAATAGTAGGTTTGCAACATTCAAAGAATATTAAATGGTTGTGAACATACTCAGTTGGGCCTGAAGAATCACTGAGATTTCCTGCAGGGAAACAGGGACACCTTGAAGTCAAATTGAAGGATTGAGCTAACATTTGTCAGTCCAGCTATTATACAGCATATACAAATATTGTGGTGCTGTCCAGCACCATCTACCAAATGTCATATTATTCATTCACAAAATAGTACTAAATAATTAAATAGGAACACAGTTGAAAATGCAATAAACCCCAAAATAGGACAAAAACAAATAACCAAAGGTTGAACATATGCAAATTGAGACAATTAAGACCCAAGGGGGGAATGGTTTGAGTTGCAATAAGATAATTATAGTGTAAGAGTATATAATTGCGCGGGTTTTGTACAAAATTGCATAATGCCACATCAATTGCCATAGTCAAGGCAACCATATAGTTAGCAATGAAATACATATGTACAGTAGCATTAAAAGCATTGCTAGGTAATCCATTTGCATTACAGAGCTGCAACACACTGCCAATATCACATATCACATCTGCTCTCAAATATGACAACTGAACTGAAAGAATAACGTTGCTAAGTATAAATAGGAATTATGTTAAGTTAAACTAACATTTGTGTTAAAATATTTGCAAACCTTAGCACATTCTAGCTAGCGAGCGAACCAGTCCCATTGATGTAATACAGAGCAATATGTGCTGATTACATCTATTGTAAAGAACAAAACCACCTTTCCTGAACCTGTTGTAGGCTTATTAATAGTGTATGCATAAAGACCTGGGCTAATCTTTTGAAATTATTTCTCACCAGAATAAGCATCAACACGTTTAACTGCAGATGCTGATGGACAGCATGAGAAAAGATCCAGGGAGGTAACAGGTGAACAGAAAACATAATAAACATTGATGGAGAAGAGGAGTGAGAGGAATCTGAGGCAGAGCAAAATGCCCTTTAACTCAGCCACGTTAGCTTAATTTTAAACAAATAATGGTTTTCATAATTGACAGGGACACAATTAAGTAAACCTCTCAGTGTCCCTTGTGTTATTAATACCTAAGGAAATAACTGAAAGTAATTAGACATGGTTCATAACAAGTTAAATGCTTTTCAATTATTCTGCGGGCAAAAACATTCCCTGAAAAAATAACAAAACATTATTGTCAGTTAAGGATTTAGAAGAAGAATTTATAGTATTTTTTTATTTTTTGCAGGGGGATGTTTATGGCACAACATTTTTATGGGCATGAAGTCTTCAACATGCAGGTCAGACAGCTCCTGGGGGCTTGCTGTAAGCTACTCTCTGCTAGCCAAACTAGACTTTCTCTGGCTTTGGCCATCAAACATGCTGAACACACAGCTGGAGTACCCTGTTTAAATGGCATGGATAAGATACAGAGATATCTCATTTAAAATAACGTGAATGTAGCAAGAAGCTATCTTTAGCAGCTCACATATTATAATGTTAAAACACAAATTGAATGTATATTGACATGATTCAGTTCTACAATTCATTATAGCAATACATTTCATTACACGCTAGAGATGTATTACCCACTCTACGCCTGTCTCTCCCTGAGGTTTGCGTCTTTTCCCACATCAATTTTCCCAAGTGTTTTGTCTAATAAATATATTATGAATCAAGTGTCTGATTAAACGTATAATGTACAAACCATGACAACTTCAAGGTTTGCATCATAAGACAGTGGTGTAATGGGATCAGTAAAACATTGTGACAACTTTAAAGTAGTTAAGTGTGTAGGTGCCTTTAGTTCTACTGACTTTCTTTACCTATAATTTAGAATTATGGTCACAGTTGTATGTAGCAGCTCTAAAGGAAAATCTTGGATAAAGCTTCAAAACAGCAGAACAAAAAGACATGATGACAAAAGGGAGATTTATCAGCTAAAGAGAAAGAAGTTCCCCTAGGAGTTGGGGGAGAACAAAACAGAGCTTAAAGGAAAGTGAATATTGGACTTGCATTCATCATCCGGGAATATCCCCAAACTAATTTCAGCTGGATGTGTGAATGAAGCCCTCAGGAAGTGTGCTGGCCTTTGAAGCTGAATTTGGAATAGTTGTTTTGGCTAAATAGTGGTACTACACTACAGTTGTCCGTGACGTAATTTTGGCCCCATTGACTTAAATTGGGAAGGAAACGTCCGTAAATCAGCAAACAATTTACTAACAATTAGTAACACTTTAATGGCCATTATTAAAATGATTAGGGTCTAAAAGTTTTAAAATGCACTAAAAGCTGAATCCAGAGTTATTTTGCTTCTGTTCTCTATTCATTTGACTGAGCTGACACCAGGCGATTGGAGACGGGGCTCAAGGAAACTCCAGTGGCATCATCTATGAGCAAAAGGCCTCGTATCATCCGGGTACTTTCTGAATCTACAGTCGCTCCATTTTGGAATTCATGTGCCCCTGAGCAACTCTCAAAGGATTCAACAGTGCCCCTCCTCCGCTGAATCCAGTTCTCTTTATACATACATTTGCTAACTTGAAGGCCAATTGTTTTTTAGATTATATTTTAATGTATGTTTCTGCTTGCTCTGCTGCCTCCAAGTGGCCTAAAAAGAGAGTAATGAATGAAGCTTTAAACAGCGTGTGAGATGAGTGTATTTGTGATGACAATAGAATTACAACTATGGGTAGTTTGTGAAGTTTAATGTTAAACTGCATGACTTGTTTGTTTTTTCCACACATCAGATACATTGTTAATATTTACATCAAACATTACTCAAATAAAAAAGAACATGTTAAATTGTTTCACATCTTTTCATTATTTCAGCAACAACAAGAGTGTATAACCCTAATAATTATCCAGGTATTAATCTTCCACAAATGTACAATACATGTCAAAAGAAATGTGCTGCGGGGCTATATATATGTATATGTTTAAAAAAATAAAAACAAAATGTTACAGTGTTACAAAACACAAAACAACAAGGGTAAAAACAAACATGGCAATTATGTTCGGGACATTCAAACTAGGTTTTGACAGTGAAAAAGTACATGTAAATGCAATTTTAAGCATATTTTGCACCATGTAGTAGCATTTACACATATTATAATAATACAAAAATTATAATGATCATAATACATAAAATGAAAAGGAAGATCCTGTGAATAATAAATGTGTCACAAAAAGACAAAGTAGTGTTTCAGTGTTTTTTCACACAGCAGGTAGAGCAATATCAAACTCCTTCAGCGGTTTGAACAAGAGGCCGCTGCTTAAACTAAATGCTAGCACACATATCGAGCCATTGTAAAAAAAACAAGGTGAGCAAAGGAGAAAGTCTCACAATGTTTACTCTATCCCATTAACCAGCATAATGAGTAAACACTAAATGACCTTCAACACCTCAGGGATTTTTTTTCAAGACATTGAGCACAAACACAAGTATTTTTCTTTACTTAATTTTTTTTTCTACACAAACATCTGACATGGCAAAAAATGTGAACTTTCAGTTTATGCAAATTTGCTGTGTCTAAAGGGCCCGTGTGTGTAGGAGGCAGTATCCTGAAATTGGCTCGTCAAGCACATTAGCTTATTTATGGTTCAAATGAACAGTCACAGTGTAAAATGGACTCAGAAAATAAATGGAGTGCTATCGTATATATATAACCAAGCATTCTATAAAAAAATACAGTAGCAAGCTTTTCTCTTCAGTGTTTTTAGACTGATTTGAAACTCTTCAGGCTTTATTAGTACAAATCATATAATCGTATTTTAAATATGTTAAACGCGTGGGCTGTCCTTGAAAAAAGTTCCCTTTAAGAACTGAATTAAATATTTGTTTTTTCCAGGACAACCCAAGTATGTGATTGTCTTCACCTATTGCACCTGCATAAAGAACAACTCCTGTTGGTTGATGACAAACACAAGGTCCCACATTTCAATGGACCTCAAACCAACCACCATGAGCAACTCAAAATTTCACATACAGATATGGAAAATACAGCATATGGCAAGCAATGATGTAAACTGGGAAAGTGTAGCACATTGCCAATATTAAACTATTTCCCATTGAACAAGGTAGTTTAAATGTAAACTGGCATGAAAGCAAATGGACAAGAACGCAATGAATCTATATGTCTTTGGCAACTACTGTTAGATTATATTATAAATAATAATTATAATAAACTGGTAGGATGGATATTAAGACATGGAGAAATAGAAGAAAGTAGATACTGTTGGATCTCAAGCCCTTTGTTTTTTTTTTAGCGAATCAAGATAACTTTAACTTCTAATAGTCCAAAATATTAAGTCAACTTCTAAAAGTCAACAGCTAAGCCATTATTAAAAATAATGACGGATTCAGTTGAGAGACTGCCAATTCACATCTTCACGTAGCAACCCTGTCACTAACTATCATTAAAGGGGTGGACCATGTCATTATAGATTGATTATTAGCTTTACAAATCAAATAGCATTCTTTTTTTTTTGTCACCAGAACACACCCAATCACACATATATTACAGTCTATCACTTTCAACGAAGCAAGCATATGATTGACGGACAAAGAGAAAGCAAACAAAAGAAGCACAATGCTAAAAAAGGTCACTACCACTGTTTGAAAGAAAAAAAAAAGAAAACAAGAAAAAATCTTGAGTGATACGATTGCATACGCTGTACACGGTTCAGACAGTTGGCAACAAAGAGTAAAAACAGGGAGGTGGCAGACAAAGCAAACAAACAGGATGAGTGGGCAGGGTAGCTTGTGTTGGCTATGCTAACATCACAAGGTGAGAGGGGTCCTACAGCCTCAGTGGAACAAGCAGTACAGAATACACAGGGGTTCAGGGCCACACAATTTCATCATGGCTAGGGGTAAGGGGAGGGAGGGCAGGGCACATAAGCTTATGGAACAAACAGAAGCAGGGTGGAAATGGATGCAAATCCGTTAGCAGAGCTTTGTTTTCCATGAAGCGTTTGTGGCACTATCATGTTGCCTCTTGCAGAGCAAAGCTTTGCCTGGCATGTCACACGGATTGTTCCTTGGGGAACGTGAATGAGGCTCGAGGGCCCGGGGCGGTGAAGCTTGTATTGGAGTACGTGGGCTCGTTGGGTGGTGGCTGTACGTAGGGGTGCTGAGGCAGGAAGGTGGAAGGAGGGCAAGCCGGAGCGGGCTGAGACTCGGAGAAGGGTTCCATATTGCAGATGCGCTGGTAGCTCATGTATTCAGCAGGGTTCAACACCTCTTCTGGGCGCCGCCCTGAGTCCTGCGGGGGGGACAAAAGCAGAAAACAACACTTTAAATTCACAGGTTGGCTTTCACCAGAGGGAGGATGAGTGAACCCAAAATCGGCGACATTGCATCATATGTTACAGTGCACACAGAACAGTGGGAGTGGTTTACTAAACACACATTAAAAACAGTATGTCACAATCCAGAAGTATCTTCCTACTAATTAACAGTTTTCAATTACTTTAAAACAAATTTATAAATTCCTCTATGAAATAGCCAACATGATGCCAGATGGATTTGGTTTACTCATATCTATTGTATTCATGTTTTTTATGCTGCTTTGAATTCTTCAAACAATATTATTTTGGCCTTTCTTGTGATAAAAAGTGTGTTAAGTTGTCAGATAGTAAGAAAATGCCTGTTTTATATAACACTTTTTAGATTTTATAGTAGAGTAGGAGGAGGCCCAATAATTAGAGGACCAGCTGTGGTATTAAATATACCATATGTGTATATTTGGCCACTATCTCTTTACACTGACTGAGGGCCCTATTTCCATTAACAGGAGAGGCGCAGATACAGATGGTGGCGCAAACTGGTTTAGGCCAGCTGGAGCAGTTCAGTATGGTGGCTCTGCAGTGGTGAGAGGAGTTGGTTGTATTCCAAAACATCTACCATAAGTCTGCACTGGCATATTTGTTACAGTAAATGGCAAAATAATACTGTACAATTTTGCTAAAATGGAAGTGTATAAATAAGGCATATTTGACTGTTTGCGAATGTGTATGTTTCATAAAGCCTTCTCAGACATAAGTTTACATGTATCATTGGTGTTTTGATTGTATTATTGGTTTAAGACACCAAATTAAATCATTTTCGAAAATGTGGGCTGATTGGAAAAGTGCATTTGGGGTTGCATTTCCCCCTCTGTGACTTTTGTTAGAGCAGGCCGGTCTGTACATAAACTGGTCCAGAGGAGGTTAGGTCTGCAGCAGAAATTGCCCCCACGATCTAGCCAGGTTAAAAGAGGGCTGTCTTTGTGACACAGAAAATTCTGGTTTAAGGCTCAACATCTGTAAAAATAATCTTGAATGCTGGCTGTGAAATACGGCAATTGCTTGCTTACATGATCACCAAAAATGAGTGATGTTGCGTTTTAATATTGATTCACTTCTGTTTAAGTGACTAAAAATACAAATGAATGTTTTTGCTTTAACATCTTACTTCCAAAATAAATCTTGCAGAATATGCACATTGATGTCCTGTTTGTTTTAAGGTGTCTGTTGTTGATTCAAGGATTTTGTGTTTTGGAGGATTTACATTGTATGACATTTGATATCTTTGGTTGATCCCAATACAAATTAATAACATGTTTTTTCAACTTTTCTATTTTATTATTTTCGGTACCTAATTGGTTTTGGAATTGTTTCTCTCGTATAATTCAGAATGTATTGTCGTGGTGATGACAGTTCCCTGCTCTCAGAATGCCAACACAAGGTCTCAGAACACCCAGAGTTCCACCTTCACTCACACACACCAGATCAGTAGTGAAACACACAACTCTTCAGTATCCACAGCAGAGTATTAGTTGGAAGCAAGTTTGCAAAACAAAATGAGGCCTAAGAGGTTAAAGACTCTGGACTCAGAGAATGATTTAGGTGAGTTTTTATAGCCTGCTTTGATGCACTGCAAAAAGTCATTCTGTCTTCAGTTTATTGTGTTTTCCTAGTTTGAACATGCACCAGTATATATGTAAAACATTTTATTGGAGGAAGTCATTTAATTTAGCTTGATTCTAGAGCAGAAATGTGCATAATCTTTCTCTATAATATTCTCCACTCACACTTATTAACTTGTTTGAATCATGTTTCTCTTGGCTCTACATGAGTACAGTATTTGAATAAATATAGTGGAGTAAAAAGAAATGTATTTCACTTTAAGCACCCCTGGTAAGGGGGAAGAGGTCAAAGTGGTAGACAGGAAGAGAATCTGACTAGCAGAAGATCAGACGTGTTTCGTCCACTCAATTCACATTTTCTTTTTCACTTTCGCTCAATTCACCTTAACATGACAGTAGTTGCTATAAGCAGATGTTGTAGGTGAAAAATGTGTAATCGTCCAATATCTACAACAAGTTGATTGTAACCAGGTTTTTATCTTTGTAGAGAGCAATGGCAGCAGCACCAAAACCAAAAGCTGCCTTGGGGAAGACTATAGGGTGACTGCCAAAAAGAGAAAAGTCAGCAGAAAACCCTCAAAGTCATCCAGAAAAAGGTGTGGTGCCAGCAGACCTGTTGAGGTCCATGGGACCAAAAGAAAGGCCAGCAGTAGAGCAGTGATCCCCAACAAGAAGCAGAAGGGTAGAAACACTGACTCCAACATTGGTAAACCACCCAAGGTGATAGTACAGAACAGAAAGAAGAGGGCCAGGGCTGAGCAGCTGCCAGCATCACAGACTCCCAATACAAGGAGAAAGGAGATCAGCTCTGAAGTCACAATTCCCAACAGCCCTTCAACCTCCCAACAAGGCAATGGTAGCACGGCCCAATTCGTCATCACCAGCGGAGGTAAGCTAGATGGTGTAAACTTATAACTAAATGTAAACAAGATGTATCATATTAGAGGAACATTTGATAAAGATGTATCCAAACCCCAGGATAACAACCACTGCTTTTTACCAAAGCACCCAACTTCAGTTTAAACGATGGGTTAAAGTAACATGTTATCGTCATGTATCAAGACATTAATCGGTGTTTGTGTTTGAAGCCAATTTTGAGGCCAAGTACGAGCAGCTTGGATTGCTCGGAGAAGGAGGCTTCGGTTCTGTTTATGCTGGGAACAGGAGAACTGATCATTTTCCAGTAAGTATGCCGTACAGATTTTCCCATCACTCATACAACACACAGTAATTCCTTCCTGCACTAACCAAAGTACTGCTAACTCTGTCCCATAGGTTGCAATCAAACACATCCCAAAAGCTGATGTGGAGACTCAGCAAACAGTGAGTGGTTTGTAGTCAGTGTTGAACTTTCTTGTTAGTTGCAGTGAAGCATGTCATTCCAAATAATTGGACAACTTCTTCTCAACAGGAAATGGTTCCTGACTTCTATCCCTGTGTTTTGTTTTGAATGTTGTGTATTTCAGGTCGTAAATGGAAAGATTTGTATGATCCCCAAAGAGGTTATCCTCATGTTGAGAGCTGGAGGTGGACCAGGGTCAGTGGGGAAATCAGCTGCCGTCTCTCTACTAGACTGGTACAGTTTGGATGAGGAGGTTCTGCTTATTATGGAGAGACCAGTTTCCTCTATGGATCTTTTGAACCACCTTAATGACAACGGTGGTGCCTTGAGCGAGGATCAGGCTAAGGTACTTAAGCTGAGCGGAGCATATTACCATCTCAGGGTATGGTGTTCTCTTCACGCTGTGCTAACCTACTGTGTCTCTGAATTTCTTTCTCAGAACATCATGAAGCAAATGGTGGAGGCAGCCATTCAAATGCTCTCTGTTGGAGTCTTTCATCGGGACATAAAACCAGAGAACATTCTCATTGAGACTCGATCAGAGGGCCTTCGAGTGAGGCTCATAGATTTTGGTTGTGGCTGCCATGTGAGGAAGACGCCTTTCACCTCATACTCTGGTACGACGTCTGGCTTCTGCTTGCGCTCTGAATTCCGCTGTTGATCTGGATTGATGACTTATTTAAATCTTCTCCTCACCCTTTGTCTGTGTATTGTAGGAACCTCTGACTACGCTCCACCAGAGTTCATCATAAAAGGGAAATACAAGGCCGGCCCCACAACATTCTGGCAACTGGGCGCGGTCCTGTTTGAGCTATTGGATGGAGAAAATCAATTCACCACCTCAGAGTTCCTTTGCAACCCAATTGAACTCAACCAGGAGCTGTCTAAAGGTAAGATGATGCCCTCAGTACCTGAGTTTTGGTTTTTATAGTGCTCTAAGCTTTTTCCTTCGACTATCCATTTGATCATTGCATGTTTCACCTTAATCTTGTTTATTAACTTTCTTTTTCTCTCTCTCAGACTGTCAGGATGTACTGAAAATGTGCTTGGCAGTGAACCCGAAGGAGCGTGCCACCCTTAGGCAGATTCAGGCCCACAAGTGGTTCAAATAATTCTCCACCACCCCTTGGTGTTGTCCTGGAAATGAGATGGGCCTTGAAATGTATTTATATATATATATATATATATATTAAAATTCAATATATATTTATTTCTTCTCCAGAATTGTTTCTTTATTAATGCTTCCAAAATATGAACAAACTAAATATTTTTTAACATTACTATTTTATCTTAAAACATAAACCTTAAAGGTAAGATGTTAAAGATATGGACAGAATTTGTATTGTAGAAATGTAATAAAGAAAATGCCATTATTAGCAGAAATCAAAGATATTTCTAAAACAGGTCTATATATTGTGTTGCAGAGATATCTACTGAAAATATTAAGTCTTGTAACCAAAAAACCACTTGTAACAAGGGATGCAATAATGAGTCATTGTAGTGTCAGTCTACCCTAAGTTGGGAGAACTAAGAATAGAACTGAACCGACTTGAGCACACACAACAAAAAAAAAGAGACGTGCATTAAATCAGTCTTCTCAGTCTGGATTTGAAATTGGATGTTATAAAGACTGAAATCATAATATTGAACATACAAAAAACTGAAGGTATTTAAAGGATTATGTTCAGTTTGGCTTATACACCTACAATAATGCCAACTGACTTTACGTTGCTATAATTTACTGTGCTCCAAACCCACTGGATACAATTCCCATATAGCAACTCAATAGCATATTTATTTGACATTCTCTAGCTGGCAAATGATCATGTTCACCAAACCCCTTTTGTAACAAAGTCTTTCTGAAAAATAATGAGATACTGATCCAATCCAAAAGGACCATGATTACATCATTGGGGCGATTTTCTCACTCATGAGCCACAGAAAATATTTTCCAACAGTTTCCAACAGTTTTACAGTCTGACTGAGTAAAACAAATGCAGCGCTCGGTTCAGTGGTTTCCATGATTTCATAAAGTAATGACTTGCTCTATCCTTCCTTGATTGAATATAAAACAACAAGACAGAAGTTGAGAGGTGCTTTCAAAGCCCAGACTTTGTAAAATGCACTTGTTTTCTTTCTTGCAAATATCAAATTTACCAAAAAAACCGTTGCAGCCCTTCATCTGTTGTCGTTTGAAGCATGTATTGTCTCTTTATGTCTTAGAAATCAATTCCCAATGCTTCTAGTGCTACTTCAAAGTTTATAATGGCCCTGAAATTCTTTTGTGGAGCTGGGTATCCCGGGATGTCACTTATCGTGCTTGTGACCTTATGTAAACTCAGAAACACGGTTACTCAGCTGTGACCTGGTCTAAAAGTCTATAGAAAAATGCAGATGTTCATGCATTTATTTTGTATCATTCGGTGCAAGCTGTTTTCAATCAAGGTACTGGCACTGGATAAGGAATGTAAAAGTGTGTTTAATTTTGGAAGTTCACAGCACACAGTTGCTGGAACAAAATTATTTCCCAATTTTGGTATAAATAAAGTATCTATGTATGTATGTATGTGTGTGTGTGTGTGTGTGTGTGTGTGTGTGTGTGTGTGTGTGTGTGTGTGTGTGTGTGTGTGTATCTATCTATCTATCTATCTATCTATCTATTACAAAGATGTAATCCACCAAAAGAAAAGGCATTCATTCATCCCACTTGAGGGTGACATGTAGTGGTCGGATTTGTATAGACAGTACTTACTGCCTTTACTACTGAAATACAATGAGGCACCAACATGGGTTTGGGGTGGATAAAGAGTAAAGTTATAAACACTACAATTTTGCAATTACATTTTTATAGATGCTGCTACCCACATTGCTCCCTGCTAATTCCTTTTAAATCACCACAAAATGCGAGACAGAAAAAACGATTGCCTTTGTGGCAGTGTAAGGTTACTTATCTCGATGTGTAAAACATGAATATAGTCACTCCAGCTCGAAGTGGTAAGTGCGTTGATTTTAGTGTTTGAGTTTTTGGAAAATAAAATAAACATTCTTTCTTTTTCAACTCATACCTGTCTATAAAGGACAAACAATGGCTGCTTTGTACAAGTGACATTAGGGTTATTGCTACTGTAGATAGTTGCAGGGTCTACCAAAGAAATTGTTGGGCAAAATGGGATCAGAATTAAATCCAAAATTCAACTCACTGCAACAAAATTAAATAATGTTCTAGCATTCAATAGTGCAAGATAGAGGAAGAAGATAATAATAATAATAATAATAATAATAATAATAATAATAATAATAATAATAATAATAATAATAATAATAATAATGTTGTTATGTGATTTATTTTTTCAAAGGAAAACAATTATAATTGATTGATCATGAAATGATAGGGGACTTACCAAAAAAAAAAAACACAACATTGACGAGTGAAACGGAATTCAGTAGTTATTCCTCAAGTATCTTTACATATATGAAACTACGACAGAGCCAACTCTGAAATGTTTTTCGACGGGGCAACTAAATCTCCAAGAACGCTTAAATCTGTGTGTCATTTTTCAACAAAAATAAAAATGCTGTTGTGTACCAACAGTATGCAGTTGGAGCGATACAGAAAACACTCAGAAAAGGCTCTTATTTGAAGTGACATGGTGAGGAATGAATGGTTAAATAAGCACAGTGGATCTCAGCGAGACGAAAAGTGATGGTGTGTGAAGGTCAGTTGGTGTTTTCACAGTGGATGACATGCGAGTAAACCTCTCCTGACACACATGCAGGAGACAGCGGAGTCAGGGAAGCTTATTTGCTTCAGGTCAAGGAAAGCTCAGAATGGAGAAAACTTTCTAGGTAGTTTTTCATTTGTTTGCTTGTTAAGAAGACCTTGGTGATTTCAAGCAAAATTAAAACCAACAGTCTGAGGAGCATTTGTTCACTAGTGTACCGGTTTAGTCAGAATATATTTAGACCTGAAACTTAAGCAAACTGCTTCAGATAAAAGTTTGCCACAGTGTATAAGGTATAGTGTAATTTTGAAAACAAATCCAATCCTACCTGTGAGTAATTCTTCAACTGGACAACTGAAAATCAAGCATGCCTATCAAGTTTAATTATTTCAAAAAACTGTGTGAGAAATATAATTTTACTTGTAGAGTGTATGTGTCTGTTATATATGAAGCTTGAGCTAGCATCTGGTTGGTTTAACTTAGCAAACTGACTGTAAACAGGTAGTCTGGCTTTTACAAGAGAAAACAAGTATACTTTGAAGCTCGCAGTTGAAGTCATTATATCTATTGTGTTTAATTGCTACAAAACGGTAGTGGAATAATGTTGTGGTTTTACGAGTGCATTGTATCAATTTTTCCCAATAAGCTTTGGATGTGCTGATTTTACAATCTAATTCAATGCTAAAATAAGTTGATAATCAACCTTTGTATTCATTTTTTTTTTAAATAAAAATGACATTATCTTATTTGTGTTTCCCATAACCTTCCTGTTGTCAACGAGTCAAATTTGACACATTTCCAAATGTTTTTATGTAGGAAAAACGTTTGTTCAGGTTTAACAGATAAAAATATAAATATATATCAGTGTTAACTAAATAAGAAAATAATTATGATCGCTTACGTTCATTTTTGGGTTTTATTCCAATGTATAGCATCTGCGGTATTCTGAGGTCAATTTTGTGAAATTAATTCTGCTTTTTTTAAGTGAGATAAAATAATAAAATAATTTTGTTTAAATTAGGTCTATTGAAGATAAATCTAAAATAAAAAAGAGTAAAACTTGTGATAATAACTCAGAAAATGTTGGCTAAAAAGATGCAAGACAGATTTGGGTGACTATTCATTCTATACACAGCATACAGTTGACAGGTAGACAGCGCAAGAGTTAATGTCTAACCATACCTTTCAAAAGGTACCGAGTACCAAGAGCGAACCAAGTTTGTAGAAGGTCTTGATGGTGTTTTTATATTTTTATTCCACAGTGAACTAACACAATAATCCCTGCAGAGATATACATTTTGTAATCCTTATATAAACAGACATAGAACAAACAAAACAAAGAAAGTTTGTTTACTTGTTTTTTGAAATGTTATTTTCATACAGCACCGTAAAAAAATACGACCACACCACATTTTTCTTAAATCTTTATCTCTATATGTCTGGGAGCCATTCCAGTGTCTGATGAATACCGACAGAGAAAAAAATTGTAAGTAGTTTAGAGCAGGGATTCCCAAAGTGTGGAGCGCGCGCTGCCGCCAGGGGGTGCGCAAGCTGCCACCAGGGGGTGCGCGAGATGAAACATGTAATGGTGGTCTGGTGTAAAAATATTACAAGGTGTTGTTTTTTAAGTGGGATTTTTCCATAGGCTACAATAAAAAACAGGAACAATAAACATTTACTTTGTAATCCCTTTTATTTTAAATAAAAAAACTATAATTTATTAGTTTTTGATAGAAACGTAGAAGAAGTCTTCTTCTACGTTTCACTGTAGCCTAGGATATATGCGCGCCAACTGGTTTAATTCATTCTTTCAAATATGATTAACTGGCTGAAATCAGGGAAACTGTCAACTGGAACGTCTCATGACAAAGTTATTTATATGGCGATAAAACAAAGCTTTGTTGCGTTTTCTTTTTTGCGTTTTCTTTGGGGGTGCGTCAACCCGGTTGGGACGTAGAAGGGGATGCGCCGCAAAAAAAGTTTGGGTTTAGAGAATACAATAAAATAATAAATTATGATGCTGAAGTGGTCTCTTACTTTGTTCCGTGGCTAATATATATATAACTATAGGCCTATTATAAGTTATGTGGATGAGATAATAAGGTGGGCTACTTCTATTAGAGAAGTACAAATGTAAATAATTCTAGAAGGCACAGTGGAGTTTGAGTACAACACATTTCTACAACTGCTGCAAGCTCAATATCTGTTTTACTGACAGCCCACCCACATTAAGGTGTAAGTGTATACGAGAACAACTCACTATGCACAGTCGTTTTTTATACATTAAATAAAACTCACAAACAGCCAGCTGTCAGAATAAAAAACATTTCTGAATTGCTTTAAGCCATCTTTGTTCATTCTAACCCTGAGGGCACCAAAGTTGGATATTTTCAAATCCAACACATTGGGGCTTTACATTTCTCCAACCTCGTCCTTGGCCGTGTCTGTAATTTCAGGAAAGTTCAGCCTGTTTGTTGTCTTCTTGTACGCACAGAAAGACATGGTAAAACTTGCTTTTTTGAGAAATATCCTTTAAAGTGGGTGCCTCCATCTGCTTGTGTGCCAATTGGTAACTGCTGGAGTTTGACCATAAAACATTTTTTTATGACTGAAGACTTTGTACCTTAGGGTGATGTACAGCAAAAGTTAAGCTGAATGTGTTTTTTTTCCTAAGCTTTCTACACTTTTTATCATCAAACTCTGGGCAGCGGTACAAGGATTTTAGTGATTTAGAATAATGGTCTATCTGAAGACATACAGCATACTTACTTTGAAAGGTACATCTAATGCGTAGAGTCATTAATGTATGAAGAACATTTTCTTCTTTTAGACTAAATAAATGAAAGAAGCATAAGGCAGGAATGTAATGTAAAGTTATACACATCTTATTGTCCTATGCAAAAAAAAGGTAAATAAAGGGAGGAGCGCTCTGGCCTTCTGGATGTTAAAAATAATGTAAGGAATAGGGATTGTTTAAATAGTCTGGCACTAGGCCGTTGTATAGCTCAGTGTGTAGAGCAGGCAGCGATATACTGGGGTATGAGGTGGACCCAGGTTCGAATCCAGCCACAGTCCCTTTGCCGCGCGTCTTCACCTCTGTCTCCCCGTTTCTGACCTACACTGTCACTGTATTAGGGCCCTTTCATTGTCTACGCAAGCTACGCGGACGCATTTGTAAACGCAAGGTTCACGCGCGTATTTTTAGGACATACAGAACGCGCGACAGTTGCTGCGCTGGGCCTTGTCAGACGCGATACACCGCTCGGGTGTAGCAGAGTCTCCGGTGACTTGTCTCTCTGGTAGAAAAAAGGAAAAAGGCTCCTAACCCTAACCCTAACCCAGCCAGCCCGCCAACGACATCACTTCCTGTAAGGATGATGACATCACTCCCTGTAAGGAAGACGACGCTGAGCTCGGCGCCGCCGCTGCCGCCTCCTCCTCCTCTTACTTCACCATGGAAACAGACTAAATGAATCCTCAAGGTTTAGATTAATTTTACGGTAATAAGGTTTTTCTTTGTGCCTCATTTCGTTTCTCCTAAATCGCCAGCAGCTCGATGTACTCAGCAAGCCAACCGAGACGAGAAAGTACTGCGGGGTAGCCGAAACTCAGCCGCCATTTTTTGCTGCCTGCTTCCACTTTTTCTGGGCTCGCACGAACCAGTCTATCATCTGCTTTCACTTTTTTTTTTAATGGTATCAACATCGATATCTAGGTCCAGTGCTATTTCTCGCCATGCATTTTCAACTGCGTTTCTATCTGAATGTGAAGCGCTCGCAGTGTCATAAAGATGCTGGTGCACACAAACTAATTCACAGAGACACTCCTCCTTGTCAGCCATGGTTGCTATAGTACTTCTTCTGTTAATAGCTATTTAGTACAGTACAGTACAGTACAGTAATTCTCATCAGCGCCCCTATCGGAAACGCGTGAAATGGCAGTCGCGCTTGCGTCGCGTTACAAAAATCTTGACTACACATTTTGCTACGTAAGTACGTGTCAAACCCTCCTTGCGTAGCTCGATGCGTTCGCGTCCGCGTAGCTTGCGTAGACTATGAAAGGGCCCTTAAAGGCACTGGTTGCCCAAAAAATTATTTAAATGAAAAAAAAGTCTGGCACTGAAAAAGCAGACGGAACAGCTAAAAGCCTGGACTGATCCCACCAGAACTCTCTGAAAGTAAATATGAACTGAAGTGACGACAGACGCTGATTGAAAACATCGACAGTTCACTCTCCAGCTTTAACTTTAATATCCTTCCTTGTGTTTAACACTACACAGACACAGATGTGACGTGTGCTGACAGAGAGAAGCTCACTAACATCTGGAGCAAAAATGCTGTTTCCACTTTACAGGATGAACTAAGATTGTGTGTTGTCACATGATTGGAGTTTAACGTGTGTTTCCCTTGTGTGATCTTTTATTTTTTTAGAGAGACGTTGCAAAAACAAAAGTTCCTATATGTCTTTTAATGTCACTTTCGTTGTCAACACTCCATTGAGATGTATTTCAATACAGCAGCTGTATTGTTGACAAATGATGGCAGTCATTTAATGTTAAATGATCACCCTTCCGTTAGTATCATTTAAGAAACCAACTGGATGAGGCAGAAGTGGTATCTACTGTATATCCGTACATTTACCTGTGTTGCCTTTTGAATTTCTCAACACGAAGGCCTGATTTAACTAAAGAGACTTGTGGCGAGTGACTTTGTTTTGCTTTGTTGCACTATTCATAGGAAGTTGTTTGGTGATATTGGGCCACTGGTCACCATTGATCCAGTAGCAACATGTAGCTGAACAGTTATGGACCCTGTTGGTTAGATTATTGCCTGTGATGTCACAAGTCACATCTGCCCAAATATCATCAAAAGATGAGTCAAAAAGTAATCTAATTTATAAAACCTTAAACTTCCTTTGGACAAAATGTGCATTCATGATGTTAATTTAATTCCACTTGCAAATGAATGATATATCTCATCCTGCTTAATTGTCACTTTTCCTATGTTCAGATCTCTTGTCTGCTCAAACACAACCAAAAGTCTTTAAAACTATCAAAGAAGACAGCATCTGGTGTTCTATCCAAGTCTTGTTTCTACCCGATCATACACAGAACTGTAACAGGAAATTAAACAGATTTGAGTGCAAAGAGAGAAAAAGGTATACTCAAAATAGATTTTACTTTGATACCAGTTTGCTACCTTCTGTCTGTCTTCAGGCGTAGTGTTTATTCTGCCATACAACACTCTGCAAACATCGTCCATTCAGCTTTCCCAGCTGCTTACACAGCGGGAACCGAGAAGACAGCAGATTCAAAATGTTTTTTTGGAAGATTCAACAATTATTCAAACAGCAAACAACAGAAGGCTACAGGTGCTTATCTTTGTGTGATTTGGAGACGTTATTTTAATGTAAACGCAGCAGTACCTGTGGCTTTTCTACTCTGTTGCTAAATTGCAAGTGCCAAAAAAAAATACCCATTACAGAATTGAGTTTAGGCCAGTTTTGCCTCTGTTTCTCTTTCTGTCAGATCAGACTTCCTCTTACTTGCTGGGGATTTATTTTTTACTTTGTAGACATTAAAGCAAAAGAGGACAAGATGAAGTAGTTCTCACATGCATACATTTGAAACTGAGGGTTAATCTAAATGAAATCTGGCTCACCTTGAACTCATTTCTAAGCAGCAGTATGTTGAATAGATAGCCTAACCTTGGAGAAGTTTGGCCCAAATAAGTTCTCATATTTGATAAAGTAATAACTCCGTCAAAGCAAATGGATGTTGGATAAATAGAAGCAGGCTATGATTAACAGTTGGCTGATTTACTTCACTGATTATCTTTAAGTCACTGACAAGAGGTGAATAAAAGCATAAATCAAAGAGTAAAACAAGGATTTGCAGCTTGGATATGAGCCAGTGGTTCAGTGTTTGGCTCAGCAAACAAAGATTTCATTGAATGGTGTAATGTCGTGACTTGAGCCAGTGAAAACAAAGCAAATTGCCTTTTAACAAACAGGCAATGTCAACAGGTGATTCTCACAGGGGCTTTATGTTGGAACTCCTGCTGCTACAGCACACCATCAATCACAGAGTTGCTGACTGAACAAAATCAACATTTATACATCTTTTTCTCAGAACTGTTCTGTGTAATCTGTTGTTTGAGTATGTCTTCAGATCAGATTTCACACAGTCTTTCCGTCCCTTTCTCGGGGTGGAAAACTTGATTATAGTATATAAATATTGAAGACATGTTTGTCATGCACAAGTTTTTATGTAGATTGACAGAGGCGCTATAAATTATAAATGCCTTCATTCTTCTACTTTTGGAAGGCATAATAATATCACTACTGTAATGTTTGGAAAGTTAACGCTTGTTGTAATTGACTTTTACCAAATGTATATTGTCCTAAAAATATAATGATGATTTAAAACGAGGGTTTTCTTTCACTAAAGATAATGTCTGCTGTTAGAAAAGAAAAAAAAGTTATTCAAATATTTTAAGACCCAAATATAGAAAGCATTATGTTTCACTGAGAACTTTTGGAAGACTTATAGGAACTTTCTCGACAAGCAGCTGCCAAAAATGTAAGTCTCGGATGATAGCAGTTTGTGCACATAGTTTTGTATTGAAGCTATTTAAATATGCTACTTTGCATGAGTGAGTGAAGGTTATGTAAAAATGACCCTTGTTTGTCTATTCATTACTCAACATCATAATAATTTGACTCCCATGGAAGCTTAAATACATGTAAAGACAAACAAGGCCACAAAAAAAGGCATCTTTCCCATCTTGAAATCCTTATGTCCTATTAAATACTCAATTAATTAATTGTTGAAATAGGCAATAAAGGGAAGTCTGCAAGCTGGTCCTGGCAGTTGACTACACTTCACTGAAGAAAGTCCCGAGATAAACAATCGGGTAATAATAATGGTTTACAGTATTTTACCTTCTGACATTTTTGATGTCTGTCTGATGTGTTTTTAAATATAATAAATAAGCTTTTTTAGAGGGAAATGTTCTCATATTTTTGTACACATATACCCTATACGTAGATGTGGGAAAGTGTATTGTTGTCAGTCTCCATTTACTGATGTGTACTCGCAGGGAACAAAGCAATGAAACGTTACTCTACATTCTAAAAATAAATGATGTGCCTTGGCTGACTGAAACATTTGTGTTGTTTTTCTGCTTTGTTGTGCTGTTATTGCGCTGAACAACAGAGGAACTTGTTGACGACAACCATGTCATTATTATTCATCAAGCACATCAAAGGATCTTTCATTGTACTGACAGTTATGTGTTGGTCGATAATGGTTCATTGAGAAATGGCTTATTTATCATTATTGTCACATTAGGTCAACTAATCATCACAAATGAGATCATTAAAAGTGAGTAAGGAGGAAATAGTCTCCTGGCAACCATGGCTCGTTGTTCGGTAAGGTGGACTACGGTTTATTGTCTCTTTTGCTTCTTTTAGTGTGAAGACAAAAAGAGTTGCTGCGTTGATAAGCATGTTTACTATCCCATGTTTTCGGTGGACTGTGCACAATCCAGAACGCATCTACTGTTATCATATATAGTGCTGCAGTTAGCTGTAACAATCTATCTAAAATGTCCATGTTCATCCCTCTGGGGCTATTTATAAAAATTGTTGCAATCTTGTATTTTTGAGTGGCTAACAGGCTTTTGCAAAAGAGAAACCTTTTTTATGTGACAATTTTAGCAATAGTATCCACTTTTGAGCAATTTCTCTAGTATTTTAAATGATCTGCAACACTAATTGGCCTGCCAACAAGTAAATTGGTTGTATAGGTCTCAATTCTTCTCAAAGACTTAAAACTTTCCAGAGGAAAAATAAGAAGCACTGTTCTCTTTATACTGTGGTGTATGCATATTTTATTTAATTATATACAACTGCAACTATCAGTTATGGATAAGATTGTATTAAGCATCATGCAATACTATATTTTATGTCTACATTTACTCCCTTGAGGACATTGCTTAAATTAAAACAGAATTGCTGCTTGAGTATTTCAGTAACACATCTCAGTAGGTCTCCACAATTGCATCGAGAAAAAATTGCTATAGGAACCAGTCAAACCATTCTAGCAACAAGGCGATTATATCCCCCTTGGCTGTGTGTCTATAATGAACTGTATTTGTGTGTGATGGAAGGATTTCTCTGCTGTCAAGTTCAGAGGAGATATTAGAGTGGCAAACCTGTAGATGAGAGCTTGCCACCAATCAGGGTTCTCAAGCGTGGCATAATCACTTGAGAAACACATTTTGTTTGTGACTGTTGGGGGATTTAAAAAAAAAAATGTCTTCAATGTTTTCCACCTTCATTGTTGTTGAAAATCAGCATTACATTACTAAACATTCTAAAGATCTGTCTTGGTGCAATTTCGTGAAAAGCACAATCCTTGAATATGTTCATGCAAAAGACTCATGCAGCTAATTCGCCCACAATGTGGACAACAGCAGGGACTGTTTGCATGGCAGACACTTTCTCTAGATCTCTCTATGATCAGGATTCATGCAAACACAGAGTGAAAAGAGGATGAAATCATTTCAATAGTTTTAAATATTTTCTTTTTGCCAGTGAGTCATATTTTACATGACATTTTCTTAAAGCATTTATACGGCTGATCTTTTGATTGCTTGCGTGATTAGATTTAGGTTTTAGTACACGCCTCTGCCTCAAGTGCTTTTTTCTGTAGCAATAATAACCTGAAAAACCTCTGCCTCAATCCAACTCTCTGCAGAGCCGCGAGGGTAGAATCAAAAGAAGGCCAGGACTCAAAGAGGAAGATAGACAAGGGGATCCATGTGGAGCAAATAAAAAGGGGAGGTTAGAGTACATGAGAGGGGGGTGAACGAGGGGAAGGAGTGCATCAGTCTGTGTACCTTGAGGCCAGAGTCTGAGGGGAAAGGCCTATAATGGCATGCGCTAGTGTGAGCTAGGCTGGATGGTTGCATACTCGACAAGGTCCCCAGGGCCAGTGTGAGCAGAGCTTCGTGGGCTGGGAGAGGAGGCCAAAGCTGCAGTATCCAGCTCCGCATACTGGACATCACAGTCCTTGTGGCCAGAGTTCTGGAGACAAGAGAGGCGAGAGGCGTGTGAGGAGTGAGGCAGCCAAAAATATGAGAGAGCTTGAGAAAGGCAGATTGACAGACTGGCTGAGAGATAGAAGGAGAGAGTGGCAGTCAGACAGATGAGAGAGAAAAAAAAAATCAAGATCTGACGGCCATGGGGACATTTTGAGTTTGTGAGCAGCAGTGTTAGAGACGAAGGCAAATGTGAAAGCAGGGAACATAAATAAAATGTCAGTGTATGACTGAATGTGACAGGTTGAGGAGAAAATGGAGATGTTGCACAGATGATGCAAAGAGAACCAAAACAGTCAGACAGAAATTAATACAGGACCAGGAATAAAAGGTTAGGAAGGAGGAAGGACTTGGTTTGCATGCAATGACATTCGTTAAGATTCAGAAAATAGCCCAATACAAGTGTTCAAAACCTTTCCATTCAGTTACACTGTGTTTATTCAGATTTGTTTTTATAATTCTGTTGCTAGTGTGCGTTTCTCGGAAATCGTGCACTACTCAGAGTTGATGGGCATGAAACCAGATTCAAACAAAAATAATCGCTGTAACTAAACAAGTGTGTTGCAACAAATGCTTGGATTATGGTCAACGCATGTATATAATCTTTCAGAAAGACTATGAAGACATTATTGTGTACTGGCTGTAACCAAAGTTACTAAGCAGCACATTGAGCTATTTACACAACCCGTCAGCTGTCCATTCATGGAAATGTTGCTTTGAAACTGGAATACCATCATGCATGTAAAAGGAGACAAAGACCTTCATTCAACATGTGAGCACTGTGCAAACACCAATGATTGGCCAAATGATTGACTCGATGAGCAATTGGCCATGTGGATGATTGAGTAAATGCACTTAATGGGGGATCAATAAATGACAATGACAGCGTTCAGTCCGGTTTATCTAATTCCTAAACAATACTTCTCAGATTGTTTTGTTCTGCTCTTGGGAGGAGGCATTGGGTCAAAAATCACTGACAAGACAAGCATAGACATATGTGTGTTTATTCAAGTTACTGAACAAGGAATGTTAGAATAAAAATAAAATAAATAAAAACAAGATTGGATGCACAATTTGGATTTTTCCTTTTTTAATCAATTGGATAATTGCCCGCTTTTCTTGGCTGATAACGTAGAAATGTATAATAAGTCTCATTTAATATATATATATGATATGATATGTCACAGCAGTTTCTTCTATCTTCCTTAGACTTTCCCACAAGTTGAATCCACATTTAACTAACACATCCAGCTGCTAAAATATTCACTTCCTTAGAGAGACAAGTGGCTGTCTCTCTTTAACCTTTGTTAATTTTGATGTTTAGCTTATAATGACCATTTATGCAAGTTTTCAACATTGACACCACTGTAAAGTAAATTGCCTTGTTGTATGCAGTTTGTCCCTCTGGCAAGATGTTTTCCAATATCCTGTAATGTAGAATTTGATTGGCTGTTCCCCTTCTTCCTTCCCTTTAAGAATCTGGTTTAATGTTTGATTGGGGTCAGATCCTTGTACTACATTGGTTGTGCAGATGATCTGGCCTCCAGCTGGAAATTGATTCTGTTAAATGCTCTGCTCTTTATTAAATAACCCAACTTTGAATTGTAGCTTGTAGATTTGTTCTTTTATTACCAGAAGGTGATTAAGCGTGGAATGTCCACGACAATACCAATAATATATACATTTATATTCTAAAAAAGGCTTACCTGAAGTGAGCAAAGAGGGTTGATTTATTGGTCCAACGATACAAAATCCAAATCACATTGTTTAACACAAAAACCATAGGAACAGTTCCTACTTTTTTATATTTCAATAAAAAATGATTCTGGGAATGTACTTCAAAAAACTCTTTATTCTATTTTTATTTAATTTGAGTTGTTTTGCTTTTTTGTTATGATTTATTTATACTCCCTGTAAAAACCTTGAATTTGTATTCTCATTTAGTCACAGAACTTTAAATGATTTGATGATTTATTTTAAATAAACCGACTGCAGATGGATGTTAACAGTGTTGATGGACTGACATGTTGTTTTATGAAAAGCAAAACAAAGTGCTTTCTCTTCCAGCACAAAGGATTACAAATGGCAGTTAGAATGCACTGATGTTTATGAAACCAACAAACAAGAATAAGAGATGGATAAAGTCAGGAGTTGAAGTATAAAAGACACATTTTCCAATACAAAAGGCAACAGTTTGAGGAGTATACCATAATGTACTGCTTTGTTTTATTCTTCTATTCTGACAGTAAAAAAAAAACAGCATAAGAAACTTAGGGCCTCTATGTTGGTGTGCCTGCTTGTTCCTGGTGATAAAACCAATGGAGCGATACAGAGAAGTTATGTGACTGAGTAAATGCAAAGCAGAGATGTCAGCCCTCCTGTATCTAACAACCCTCTCAGGACGGATCGTAAGGGGTGTGAGGGAGGAAATGGAAGGAATGACACCTGTTTGCAACCCCCTCCCCCACATATTGCAATAATGTACCTTATTTCTATCTGAGAAAGAATTACACAGGTAAGATTGAAGTATTAACGGAATTTCATGTTAATAATTTAAATCTACTGTGCAATCTCTCAACCGTCACATATTCCCCCTGCTCTCAGACCCTGCGCTCGCTGGATATTTAAATATGTGGAATATTTGTCATGACCAGAGTGCAATCAGGGGGAAAATTACAGCCACATCGCATTCAAAATTGGAAGGTAGTGTTTTGCCCCTAGAGAATCATCATTAGTAACACTCGTCGCTCGGCAGTCAATGCATGTCTCTCACAAATAGTGTTTTGAAAAGCTCCCTGATTCCATTTTCATCTTAAAATCAGTCTTAAACTTCAACTTAAGTTGGATGTTATCAGACAGGAAATACACAAGATGAAATCTACCCAGTTTGTGTCCCACTCGAAGGAATATCAAAATTAAACATCTGGTTCCGTTGAGTCTGGAGTAAAGGATGATCCTGAATTACTGAGCAGAAAATCTAATTCAATTGGTCTGGCAGAAAATAGTTCTAGTAATTGAGTTATTCCTGAAAAATGGAGACAAGATGAGTCATATAAGAAATGCAAAGAAGGGTTTAGAAAATAAAAAGCATGGCTGACATATGGCTTGGCTAATAAATGAAAACAGGAAGCATTCAGGTCATCAAAAGCTCCAGTAAAGCACAACCGTTATGGAATATTTGGGTGATGCTTACGATAAAGTTTAGCCAGAGTTGAGTGCATCACTTTCATGTTGAAGAAAAATGTAACTTCCACTAAACACAGCAATTTACATCAAGCCAAAAGTTATTCAACAGACCAACAATCCAGATAAATACACATGAAAAAAAGCAAAGTAAATTTAACTGAAAAAAATCAAGTGGCCATTTGCCTTTTAAATTAAATATCTAAAACGTTTGTTGACTGATAGTTTGTTCTCATGTTAGGTTTCAAAAACAGCCATGGGAAAATGAGAAGGACACATTTAGTATTTATTACGAGTACGTAGGTATTAAGTATTTTCTTTTTATCAACAACTCCTATCCAAAGACCCATAAATGTAACTTAAAGAAGGAGTTATTGGACATTGTTCTAACCTAGGATGAATATATCTATTAATATCTATTGAAAATGACAATACTTCTTAGTAGGGTAAATGGACTGCACTTATACAGCGCTTTATCGAGTCTTTTCGACCCCTCAAAGTGCTTTACATACTACAAGTCATTCACCCATTCATACAGAGTAGTACACCTTGTAGGGAACTCACTTTCATACACATTTATACATGTTTGCCATCAGGAGCAACTCAGGGTTTAGTATCTTGCCCGAAGATACATCGAAATGTTGACTGCTTGGGCTGGAATCGAACCCAGAACCTTCTGGTTGAAAGACGCCAGCAATTACTCGCAGCCGCAGTAGGCTGGATCAGTTCATTGGTGTTTTGCATTTTTTTGTTTTGTTGATACTAAGAAAATACACAACATCAAGTCTACCCTGATTGTCTACTAAAAGATAAGTTAATTTCACTGAACTGAAACTGTAAAGCCTTTCACTAAAGACTTTACAGTTTCAACAGCTTGATAGCAAATGCTGTAATCCAACGTAAACCCCACAGTAATCCATTTCTGCACATTGTCTCTATGGTCCCTCTTCTTTCTCATCAATAGAAGAGATTTTCTATTTTTCAGATAACATGAAACTTACCTTCACATTGCAGGTGGTGCTACTAATTTAAAGCAGGTTGATACTGTATGATATCTCTGCCACAGCAAGCGTTGACACAGCAACACACAGGCTTACACATGCAAACACATTCCCTAAGAGTCCAAGATGGGTTTTTTATTGTCTTTATCTCAAAGCCGAGACTCCAGCCCAAGCAAATAAAGCCCTGCAAAAAACAATAAAGCATCTGCGCCACTGAGGTAGGCTCGCCGCAGTAAGCAGAAGCATCTGACACAAGACGGCAAACACTTCATAGTCAACAGTTAACACTCAGGGGGCGATGATACACTGTCGAGCATCGCCCTGCAATTTCTCTGCACCAGTTGCCATGCAAACACATAAGTAATTACGAGGGATTAGAATAGGTGGGGGGGGAGGGGAGGGGTAAGCAGAGGGTAGAGTGGGTGATGAGTGTCGGGGTCAGAGTGTGAAACAGTCCACACACACACAGGGAGAGAGGGTGACAGCTGGCCCAGGTTTAGATAGAAAAAGGTGAGGAGTTCAGATTCAAAAGATGACATATGGAGCTTGGTCAAAGCTCTGAAAGCAGCTACATGTAAGACTCTCAGTGACATTCAGGTTGTTTTGCAACTGTAAATCCATTCTCAGGTAAGAAAGTCGCACCAGCATATTACGTCTGGCCGCTGGTTGCGACTGTGGATGAACTCTTCATACAGAAGCTCCTTTGAACACGCTCGTGGCATCACTACTCACCAGCTTATCAGTGAAGGGGGTCGACTCAGAGGGCGCCATGTCGTAATAAGGAGGCTGGAGAGGAAGCTTCTGCATTTCCTCATCCTTGTCCAGATGAACCACCTACAGGAAACACCGAGAGCTCAGCAAGAATCGTAATGAGCTCCAGAGGTCCACAAAGCAGGCATGACAACCAGTTCATACTGGAGCCGCTTCACAGCCCTCACCCCCGGTTAACCCTTCATTTCTAGCCCTTCGTTAAAGCTGCTACCTTTGTTGCGTGAGTTCAGAGCTACGACACTCCAGCAGCAGAATGGTACGTTTTGACTTAATTTGCCCCCATTTGATTTTCCATCGCTAATGAGAAGGAACAAGATGTGAAATCTGACAAGCTTGACAACAGTTTGAACCTAAAAGTGCTCCGCTGAACTATAAACGCACAATCAAAGTTATTTTGTCAACTGAATGACTTCCATATCACACTAAAGGTATGATGCAAACTTTGGAAATAGTGGAGCAGAAATGTAAAGCCGCATGAGCCGGCTGTGCAGGAGGAAATAGTGCAGGGACTTTAAATCATACAGGAAGGAGACATGTTAACAACACAGTGCATTGCAGGTTCATTACAGCAAGGCAATCACAGGCTGTTAGTATCGGATGAAGCTCCTTGAAACCACCTTTATGTTCATGGTGTGAAATAATACCGCACTAAAAGAAACATACAATATTGACTTTCTCAACATCATCACAAACTGGATGTCCTCTCGATGTAAAATCCCAGTTTACTTTGCAGGTTTCTTTTAATGGTTGGACGTCTCGGAACTGAAATGTTGAAATTTGGACTCACCAGCAAAGACGCCTTTGTATGGAGCTTTTCTACCATTGTGCCTTAGATATGTTCTCAGTGTGTGAGGTTTTAAAACTGGACTGCAGAGGTTTTTAAGTGACAAATAATTAAATCTGTCAAATGTGCAGTATGTGCCCTGAGGAAGCCTCTTTTTTTTATATAAATTTAGAGTTATAACGAAATATTATGGATATTTTGTGCCGTTATTTTATATGCAGACGACTGTGGATTTTCCTGTGTTGAGGTTTATTATTGTTTTGATTGATATCGAGTAATTATATTGATGTAATTTGCAGGCGTGATTTTGGCACTTTAATTTAGGACAGGTGAACGGGTCTTCGCTATGAGTGGAAGGGCAAACCATTTTCAACTGCATGATAAAAGCTACACACGATACATTAAACACCATATGGCTAGGAAAATTCGGCTGGAAGTTATACATTTTGATCTACTTTTTTCTCAGTTTTATTTTAAGTAAACATGACGGTGGATGATCAATGTGTCTGCTCACAACATGCCTTCTGCACCAAACTTCAAATAAAAAACTATTTCAGGAATAACAGGTGTTTATAAATATTACATAAGGTCTCAACCCTTGGTTTTATATTTTGAATGTGAGAATATAAAGCAAAGAATATACTGCTTTAGGTCAACTTTACAACAGACTTGCAGAGAAGGTAATAAATGATAAGATATGGAAACTTTATTTGAATAGTTAACAATGAAGAGCAGGTTTTTTTTGTTGAAAAATATAGTATGATGGCGCCAACTTCACTTCTGGCCAAAATAATGCGTTTGAGCGAAGCAGAAAATAATACGTTTTTTTACGTCTTGAGTCATATATTGCACCTCAAATAACAAATAAATCCCCAGTTACTGTCTCACAGCCTGCTGCCTGCCACTCGTCCACTGGCAGATAGATTGGTCATCCATCCCCTATTTATTCGGAGCTCCGTAAAAACAAAGCCGTCTATTCGACACGATTTTCATATTTTCCGAGTTATTATTCAGTTTCTGACCAACAGAAATATTATTTTCTGGCATCTCTTTAACATTTTACGGCTAAAATCCACATCTTGATATAAGGGCGCATGGCGAAAGTAAGAGGTGGCAGTGCCCTTGTTCCCCGGTTTACACTAAACCCTGAAGAACTTATGGCATATTTTCTTGTAAACATGTCCCAGTGTTTTTTCTTACTATTCTAATTTAGAATTTTTAAGGAGAAGCTATTAAGTTTTGTGCGGCATAAAAGAAGAAGTGTATCAGGGAGTGAAGCACTTTGGGGCGGTGAAGTGCTTAGCTATAATTTTCCTTCAACAGGCCGCTGTCTTTAAACTTACTGCGCAGTCTAATTGATCTGTCAATCTCTGTCATAATCACAATGCAAAGTTTGATGCCGCTGAAAGCTGAGTGGCTTTTAACGGTTCTTAAGGTAGGGCTGTTCCCAGCAGGCTCTACACACCTTTCACCACATGAAGGAATTCATTAATTTACAAATGAACAGAATTTTCATGTTCATATTGCACAATGAAAGGAAAAAGCAGTGAATTAAAAAAAATCAAAGTCATCCTTGAACAATGAAGTTATCAACGTTATAAATGTGAGTGTCATATAATAGATGTCGGAACAATGCCTTTCCTCTCCACACTGTTAAATATGAGGCATCAGGAAGGCTGCCCAATGTTGTTTGATGCCCATTTGTCTTACACTTCAATAAAATAGCTGTTGAATTTCAGTGAATATGCACTTGGTTGGGGTGAGCATTTCCATTTTTCTCACATCTTAAAGACAAAGAAGTTTAGAGCTGAGCGACGCTGTGCTGAGCATTGATTTTTATATTCAATTAGCTAGAGGAAACATTAGGACCATAAAGACATCGCCCTCCTGGATGTCATCTGTTCGTCTCTTGGAGTTCTCCTCACAGCAGCTTTCACTGAGCGTGGTGATGCAGCGGGCGCAGATGTTGTTACTTTGGCTGTGTTGCCAGTTTTGCTCTGTGCATTGGGCAACGATGAAACCATGATACTGCCAATTTCCTCAGGCCAGCCGAGTTACCTAGCAATCTTTCCTGAAATAAAGCTGTAATATCAAACTTTTACAGGTTCATAATCAATAGTATGATATACCTGACTGTTTGGATTTGTATTTCTAAACCAAATATAATTGTGTTTGCATTGATATGCAGGCTGTTTCGGAATGAGAGCCGGGGCTCAATATCATCCACTCAATATTCATTGTTTAAAATAAAGATTTGTCATGAAAGACTCGTCAAACCTGGCGGGGTAACTTTTTGTGTGCTCGTCCTAAATAGAACAAATTCAAAAGCTAGCAATTAGTTCTAACATCTTAAACAACAAAAATAAATGTGTTTTTATTACAAATTGTAATTTTGTTGTAAAAGCAGCTGATCAAAATGATTGACATGTCTTGGGCAGGGAATTGTCCATCTGATAGAAGAAAGATGAGACCAAAAGAGTGATTTTAGGTTCATGATTTAAAGTTTTATTTGAGATTTCTCTTTAAAAAGTGTTGACAGATGTGTCCTGCATGTGAATATATAAAATGTTGCTCTGCACATGCCTACTTGTGTTACAGGGAAGCTTATCGTTTGCATCAGTGATGATTGCTCATTCATGTGCATCATGAACCTTCTGTGATATTCCTTTCTCTTTTGCTTACTCTTATATTGCCGGATATAAGCTTGCCGAGTGTGCAGCATTTTAAAGCACCAACATACACAGATGTAAACACAATTAATCGAGTGTCTAATGAAACATCATGTCCACTAATCTGTAGTGAAGGTAGCATTAGCTACCTGCTCCAGAGGAGGAAGGGCACATTACTTTCCACTCTCTGCCCAGACGTCCAGGAGTTCGACCTTGGAGCTATAAAGAGTATCACAAAGTTGGATTTAAAATCTCAGCAGGGCTGATCAAGGCAGGCAAACTCTGTGATTGGATGAATCTTCAATTATTCACATTCTAATAATTCTTCTTTCTTTTTTATCTGCACAATTTGAAATGGCCAATTATTTCGTGCCACAGTCCTTGACTAAAGGTTTTAGAACGCTCCCTTCGCCACACTTTACCCAAAGTTTGATGAGAACATATTATTGTACTTTTTTCTTTGTGATATGGTTGAAAACCACAGCATGCTGGGAAAGGTTGGGGCTAAACCAGTGATTCCTGGGAATTATAGTATATAGTAATGATTCTAATGCAATATAAATAAAACGTGATGCTTTGACACCTGAAGACAAGATCTATAGTAAATTATGTGTGCAGTGCATTAATTCTGCCACACAACTACACACATAATACATTGTGTTGCTCACTAGAGATGTGACTCATAATGAATTGATACATTATAAGGAGGTGAACTGCCGCTTTAACTTCTCTTAAGAGACGTATGTCTCTTTTAAGACACATACATTGCACTGTCCCAACCCGATGCTACTGGTTTAATTTGAACACAATAGACACAACACTATTCTTTTTTTGCAATACAAGAACTCAACATATTTTATATTTGCAGGATATAATGTAATATGCCGCCATACAAAGGCAAACTACTGAGACTTTACAATGAGACCGTTATGTTATTTTAATAGGTTCATATTTTCTTATTTCCAGATTTTTTTCAACACAATACTTTAAAATATTTCCCAAGCTGTGAGCACATGAAATATTTATTATAATTATGAGTATATATTCTATAATTTAAGGAGGGTGTAACATGTGTAATGTTAATGCTGCAGCCTGTCTGTCCGTACACCGAACAGAAGCACTGCTGAGGATTAAACACGTCTTTGCCGTGGTGGTGAGTGTCTTGCCTCCTCGCCCCAGATCAGTGATCTGAGAAAATTGTTTTCAGTAGATTCTCCTCACTAATCCGCTCGATGTTGAAGTTTCAGTTTGTCTCTGACTAATAATAAAAACTGCTCATTTGAATTACGTAAAGACATATCTCAGGGTGGAAAAAACAAACAAACGCTGCTGTGATGAGGCACTTCATCAGATTTGAGAGGTACTTAATCTATGGCGCTCATTTTTAAGGGCATCATGTCTTATATCAGACAGATTCTGCATGATCACCATGAGAACAACAGGGGCTGACTATGATAATGATTTATATCCAGAAATAAAAACTTCCCAGCACAAACAACAACCTACTATTTAATATTTATGCTGCAGTTTGAGGTCAGTATTTCCGTGTCAAAGTTGACCCACTTACCATTACTTTACTTATTAAGGTGGAAATTAATTAGCGTCTGATTGGTAATTATATTGCTGGCTTCACTTGGAGAAGAAGTCATTGCTATATTTAGTTTCCAAGCACTCTGATATCTAAGTGCTTTAACATGGATTGTTGGAGGAACTCTGTGGCAAGTGCAGCTTGCAGCTTTGTGTGAGAAATAGCGTACAACACGAGAAAGAATCACTTGCCATATGCCCTTCTCACACCCACCATGAAGTGATATATAGTGAAATCACTTTTCAAGAAGAAAAGATAAAAAGACAGAGCTCCATTTTATGTATTTTTAAAGCTGTGTTGTGTTTTTTATACACTCCCGTTTAATTCTGCGACATTTTACTCAGATCAGCCGTGAAGGGGCACAGATTTCAAAGAGGAGGAGTGGGAGGCCCTTACCTGGATGTCATCGGATGTCAGGTGTCCCTTCATGTCGCTATTCTTCTTTTTGGGCGGAGGAGGGGCTGGTTTGTGGGCGGGTGGGAGGTCGGTCCTGTTAAGAGAGTGAAAAGATAACATGACACTCGGAACAGTAAGGGATCACCACCCTTTACGTCCCTCACCTTCTACAGCACTCTATAATGAGAAGTCCTGCCTGAACTTGCCTTTTTCACTCTTTCCTTGGGTTTTGATAGATCTCGAGTTGGTGGCTTTGTTGCGGCGGCAGCCATTCCCCCTGCCCTTTCAAAGGCTCTCGCTGGAGAGACACTGTGCTAATGAGAGTGGGCTGTAATTGGACACTGAGGTGAGGAGATAGGGATGGAGGGAGTATAGGGGGGCAGGGAGAAGGGCATGTGTGAGTCAAGTCCTCAGGGTGGATTGAGCCTCATCCAGAGTGCCTCGCAGACAAACACCCTGCCTGCCTGCTGTGCAGCGACTGATGGTTTGACATGAGCTGTGACTCAGAGCTCAGCAGGCAGCCTCTGCTCTTCACCTTTTCTCTCTGTCCCTGGCACTAATATCCCGTTAATCCCAAGGCACACCCCCTTCCTGTCTGTTGACACACCTGGGAAAGAACTGAACACCTGTACCCATTTAAACGCTGACATTACCAGAACAGAACACCACAATGTTCTTCAAATCAACTATGAAAATGTTCACTGGAGATAAAGGCCGCCCTGGCACACAGTTATGGGTGTGATAATAAATAGGGAAATTAAATTGTGAGCAGGAAAGACAGCAGTAATTGAAAGCTTGATGTTGAACTTGTATGAAGTGCATCCGGATAATTATTTCAGACAAGGAAGCAGAGGGGTTGTTGCTACGAAATCGTTACAGAGAAAACCCCTTCCCTCAAACACGCTGGCAGTCAGATGTCATCTGTCGTTTTCTGACACGATATCAGGAGTGATCAAAGATAATGAAGAGGAGCACAGACACTGAGCTGTGTACCTACATGCATTATCTCCAGCTCCTCCTGCCACCCATTCGCACTGGTTCACACCCTTATTGAATAACATGACCTTTCCGCAAGGCCAAGCCGGCGTTTTAATGTGCAGAAAATGTGTGCATGAGTGCACCTCTTAACTCTTTCTTTCACGCTCATTATTTCCAGTCCGTATCACCTTGTCTCTAGACAGGGCTGCCGTGCCGCTGCAAGATTCACGTGGCACCCTCTTCAATCTGCCTGCAGCACAGAGGCACAGCAAACACACACAGAAAGGCAGCACAATCTACAATACACTTTTTCCATCACAGAGCCTTCAGCGAAGTAGCATCCATTTTCTCTGAGATAGATAATTTGTCTTGTGGAAAAGCGGTTTTCCACAGGTACAGCAGCATCTCATTATAAAGTAATCTGTCGCTTGTGATTGACTGGATTCCGATAAAAGGTGAGAACTTTCGGAAAAAGCTGTGACAGCCAACAACATCATTTGCTTTCAAGAAATGTACGAGACAAAAAGTAATTTCCAGCCTCTGTCTGTCCTGTGCACACAGTGACACCGAATCCTGAGACTCCTTGAATTAGCTGAGACAAAAAGCTGATGAATACCTTTGAATACTCGTTTTATTTAAAAGGAAATTTGCAGAATCATCTTGTACATGATAGAAATCCTTAACGTTTCAGGAAGAATCAGTTGCACATCTTCATGCAGTTTGAACCATGCTTATGTGTTATGAAGCATTTGCATTCAGATCCTAATGCATTTTGCACATTTAATCCCATAGGAACCCGAATGATTGTGTTTCATTGCACATCATTTGAAGGAGCCTGTTCAAATTAGTAGTGTGTTGGGGGCCCCATATGTATAGCAGGTTTATTTAATCTGACCAAACATGAAGAAGTTCCCTCGTCTCATGACTACCACCCAGCAGCATCCACTTTCTATCCATCAGAGCTCTCCTTTCTTTATTGAATTCAGATCCATTTGTAATAACGTTACGCACAAACGGCAGCCCCCAGGAGACAGCCAGCGTATACACTGTCACTACTGGTTGACACAATAGCAGGAAAACAGAGCGAAAAGTACCGTCAGTGTTTAATGAAGTGCTGTGTGTGCACAGCGTATAAACATACAGTATGGCTTTGTGCTCACATTCCAACACAAACATGCAGTGTACATACAATGCCTGTGTTCAAGCATCCAAACTGTGGCCCAATTTACTGTGAAGTACTTATCTTTAAAATATACTGTTTCTGTAAGTAAAAAGGACATTAATGTGCTTTACCGTCTTACACTGGCAGGATGTTATACATAAAAAAAACCCTTTGCTAATTGAACTTTTAAAAAAAAAGGGATGAATGTCTTTCCCATAATTAAATACTTGGTTTTCAAAAACGCTCCCGAAGCTGTGTGATCTCCAGCAACAAATAGTTTTTCCAGCAACAAGATACTCCTTTCTGTTCTTTTCTGACAGCTTTGAGTGTTTCGAAAGGATAACTCCAGTTAATTCAAACATGGGCCTTTCTTTCTCAGTTTTGGCCCTCATTGCCTCAGCCAAGGAGGTTATGTTTTCAAGATTTGTTTGTCAGTTGGTGGAGTTTTCAGCAAGTTCACAAAACATCTACCAGCCTGATATAAATGAAACTTGGTGAAAGGGTGTACCACGGGCAAATGAGGAACCCAAGTCACAGGCATTATTTTTCACTGCCTTGGTGGAGGTCTGCGCTGTAAGTGTCCTTACAGTTCCCTTTTGTTATGATAATGTTTAACTCCCCAAAGTAATTGCTGAAAAAACATTGAACAAGTGCTTTTGAAGAGTGCTACAGGAACGAGCTCTAAAACATGGAAATAAACTATAATTTTTACAGTTTTGGTTCTCTTGCCTTAAAATCTATGTGTTTTGGTTAACAACATTTCATAGCATCATACACTTGTGATTGCCAGAGAGTTTACTTTATGAGGAATTCATTTGTTGTTTTCCAGAGGACCGTGGAAATGCTACCTTCCAAATTGGCCTATAAAAAAATGTTATCCTGCAATCCTACCAAATTACACCTGATTATATGTTGTGTCAAAACAATTAATACATTTAATTAAATCTTAGTTACTGACAAAAATGACAAGCACAGTCGGTTGAAACTGAACCAGGAAGTAATTCTGTATATTGTGATAAGTGTTTAAAAGAAAAAAATAATTTCCAAATACTGATAAGGGTGGAAATCATGAAAAAATACCCAAGTTGTAATAGGTTTACTTTTATATTGAGAAGCAAGGAATGTCAACAAAGTGTTGAACATTAAAACAAATTATTGTCAGGATGTTCCTGAAGCTGTAGTCAATTTGATTTTCACTGAGCAGCTATTCAATTTCCTGTGCATTGCTTTGTTGGAAATAATGTCCATTGACAAAGCTCTGTTTGTGACTTTGTGTTGATATCTTAGTATGATCATGTAGCATTTAGTCACAGTTTGAGCCTGACGTGCGAAAGGATGATGTAGCTGTACAGAATAAACCTATATGCCTGCGACTACCTAATTGAAAAGTATGAATGACTCAGCTCTCGCGTCAAATGATTGCTTCGCAGGTGAATGCATTTTTCTTCACGACAGCTAAATATTTAAATGACTTCTTTCCCATTCACAGCTTGCTTTCAAGCTAAATAAGATTACCCTTTGATCTTAATTTATATATTTTTTCCTCCCTTTCTTGTTGCTTCTTGCAAATGTTGTTGATTAATATATGCAGCCGGAGTTTCTGAGCGTGGAACTGTACAATGCTGAGATGTAACCTTTCCACTGGCTCTAATTGCCATTGGGAATAAACAAAGATGTTTACAAGATCGTGTCAACCAAAATGAAGAGAAAGTAAGATTTAAAGTAAGGGTTCATAGGCTGTGTATTAATAAATATTGATCAAGGTTGTTTCTTTCATAATGCAAACTGACTATATCTTAGACATTCCGTGGGCCTACTCTCAACCCACGAATGCATTACAATCCAACTAATTCTGCGGTTTGCCCTTAATGTTTGCCGGATCCGTCATTAGTCAGATGCAGCACGATGATGTTTATATCAGCTTGACCACCTCATGTTCATGTCAGCTGTGCGATTACACACAGACTTCCTCCGAGCTGAATGTGATGCAGGCACCATGTGGGCGTTGGCTTTGTGAGAGACCCAGACACTAATGAAAGCTGACAAGCACCACAAGCCCGGGGGGAGCAGGTAGCACCGAGCAAGGAACCATAAGCTACATTCAAGTTTGCACTGTTTCCTACTCAGACATCCACCTTGAAGACCTCGCTCCTCTTCGCTCTGTTGGCTATGAAAGGCTCAGGGCAGCTTAAGGCGAGATTTAAGGGGGATAGCGAAGAGAATACACAACTAATCCTTAAACTGTGAAGAGTAATCTCTGAGGGAAGATTTACGGCAAAGAAAATGACTTTTACAATGCATTCAGAGAAAAAAGTGACCTTTGTATTCAGAAATGTTGCAAGGTATTTTTTGTTACAGATAATCAGAAATAGACCCACGTCACTGCGCGAGTTGGGAAACAGTCGCTGTCCGCTCCATGTGAGGGAAATTGAAGTGTCGCATCCCCAGTAGCGTTTGGATTAAAGCGCCGCCGTACGACCACCACAACCCAGATTGTGGAAAACAATGTGAAGTGTTTGAGCTGATCCTCAGTGCACTCATTGATTTCTGTTGATCACAATCTTATTTGGCAATTTAAATGCTAATGATACTTTTAATTGCAAGACGGGATAAATGTGATTTGATCTTTAGGAGGCAATTACTTTCATGCTTTGTCTCGCTCCGATCTTTCAAAAAGGCGGACACAATTACCCTCTCACAAGAGAAGAACAAAACAAGAATAAAACAAAATCACTTCTGTTTTTGTTCTTTGACAAGTTTATAAAAAAAAAAAAAATTCTGTTGCTGGAAGGTTTTGAGAAACATTTAACTTTACAATTATACACACATGACCAGTTTCCAAACCCCAGGCATTTATACTAGATTACATACACTGCTATACAAAAAAAATAAAGGTATGTGTTATAGACAGTGGCACTGCATGTATAACATTCTGTACAGAGAAACCAAGCACCATCATTACTCAGACAACAGGAAATTATTCAAATTCACACCTAGTACAGGAAGTCCATGTTGAATGACTCAAAAAGACAAAGAAAGACAATCCTATTTTGGTTACAGCTTAAAGCTAGAAGGTGTCCAACAATGAGTTATCACATTTTTTAAAGGTCTCCACACAGCAAAGATGAACAGCACTGGTGACCGGTTTATAAATCAAAGGGTACACAAGTACAAGTAATACCTCTGCAAACCACTTCTCCCAGTGTCATCTTTCAAATAGTGTCTCAAAAGTATTTTTTTTATGACTTCAACATCACTTTTTCTTGACTTTAGAGTCTATCAATAATTTCAAGTGTCTTCCAAATTCAGAACGGTGCCCATTTCAGTCCCGGAAAAAAAATATTTCCAGCCCCTAAGGTGGAAGAATGTTCTCCTACGTTGAGGAAAGAGAGTTGATGTAGTTTGGCGACAGTGACATCCAGCTCATAATTCATCATCCTTTTTAACATTCTCCATGTGATTCTCTTCAGATATTGTAGTTAATATGGCCAGGAAGGTGGCATCAAAATGATTTATACCAGGGAGCATTTGCAACTGTGTCAACAGCAGTGGCATGTCAGCAGCACGAGCGACTGAATTCGTTTTGCCGGGGAACGGCGCCACGATTGGCAGTGCTTTTCGGCATTTTGGAGGTCATACATCACGCTCGGGCAAAAGACAGAGCGATGAACACATTATTCTGAGAACATCGCTTTTGACAATGCCCATCTATTTTGATAATCAGTTGACTATTGTGCCAGTGTAGCCTCTGAAGGGCCAGTGATTTATTAGGATTGACCAATTTTGAGTCACATCATGTGCTGCTTTGTGAGGGCAAACAGAGGCGTGACTGGTGGTGCAGTCAGGCATGTTATCAAATGCCCAAGCTTGATTAACGGCTCATCAACATGCAGAATTAAACAGTCTGTCTAAATGCTTCCCCTTTACCCTGACATCAGACACTCATACAAAACAATGACTCTCTCGCAGTGGTTTTTCTACGTGAAATCAAACCCTTCACATTCTCATCTGCATTCACATCAGACATTTCAAGAAAAAGTAAACAGTTTCTTCATAAGACACAGAACATGTTGGATGGCAAACCACAAGAAAACAGACACATATTTCACCTGGACAGTTAAAGATTTGAATCAAATGTCACTACATCAACATGCTGAGCTACAAGTCGGAAACAATAACAACAGTTACACAGCACTGACACCACTCGAATTGCTGTCATGCATATTTGACAACAAGCATGCGCTCAGAGGGAAAAAGAGTAAGAAGCGGGGGAGGGAGATTGCACAATGTGTTGTTTAACAAAAGATATATCAGTGAATTTAAGCTTATGTTAAACAAAGTCTTTATAAGCTTACAGATTTCTCTGTGATTAACATTTTGATATGCATGTTAGATCTCGTCAGAAAAGTGCTCTGTTTTGTCCAAGCTCGCCCGATCTGATAAACTCTAAGTGGAGCTGGATATTTGATCTTAAGACTTTTAATTAAGTTTGATTTATCTTGGCACTCTTTTTTTTTTATCCAGTTAAATTTCCATTCATTGTTGATAAACGAGCAGGAGCTTTTTTGTTTTTTTTCCGCAAACCAAATAGAGATCTTTAATTTCACTTCAAAGGTCTGAATGTGTCACAAAGAGAAAAGAAAAAGGAAACTATTTTTTGGATCCAGTCCTGTGTGATGTCTAGTAAAAGTATTGTGTCGAATGTTTATCTGCTTCGGGGCTCACAATGGTGTGCTCAAGTATGTCACTTGCAGGCCACCATTACATGCTGGTAACAGAATAGAGGATCCAGGAGGACAGGGTTCAGCGGGGGATAGACTGGGGTCAGGTGCCTCTACTTTCCTTTTGGGGGACTCTGGCTTCTCTGGAGCCTGTGTCACACAACTATCAGCAACAGCAGCAACAGCAATGCTGAGGGAAGGGAGTGGGAAACAGAGAGCAGTTACTTTGGCATCAGAGTGAGAAAGAAAGATAAATTAGCAGGGAGGGAGAAAGAGACAGAAAGCAATGGGAGAAGTAAGAGTGTGTTTGCTTCATTTGTCTGAAAAAGCATTCCTGAGAGGTAGGAGCAGCGTGCTATCTGGCTCTCTGGCGGTGTACGCGAAGCAGTCACAGAGCACCTAAAAGAGCAGCAGGAGGAGCCGCGGAGGCCAAGAATCTGGCAGAAAACTCGTCAATGCTTGATGTTAGCATCGCTGCTTTGAATATCTAATCAATTACAAGATTTGGGAGGGGGATCTCTAAAATAAGCACTGTAATCTCATCATGCGAGTTGATTAAAGGCTCATGTGCACCCTCAGCCAGATTCTGCACACCCCCAACCTCTGTTGTTTTGGTAATATTCCCAGAGAGGAAGATAGCCAAACACTGCTCACAGCAGCATCATTCCCATGGGGATGCGTTTTTCTTTTTTTGTATCCAGCATATAGCCAAGAGCATCATGGAAACCTTGGCAACCAGGTGTTTTATACAAAGGCAATTAGCAATATGAAACTTGAAAGCCTGCTTCCTTCTTTGTTGTAACCAGATTTCTAACAATCGCTCTCAACAGATGGCTGAGGCTTTTATCACCTTTGGAATTACGCATGGAGATATTTTAGATTTCATAAAGGTCTGTCGCTTGTCATTCTCTCAGCTGCATCCTCTGCAACTTCTGTTTCCCCCTCTGTGTGCAGGCAGCAGCTGGCAATGTTCAGAATTATCATGGCCTCTGGTTTGCAGGCAGAACTAAATTACCAGGTTGGCTGGATGAGGGGCGGCAGAAGTAACTAACGTCGGAAAGATACAGGGTCCTAAACATCTATCTTTAACACCAGTCTAAATCGCTTAAATGATTCCGCAAAATCCCACCCTGAAGTCGATTAAAATGACCTACAAACAATGTAGCAGCAATTTGTAGGTAAATCCGTATTGGATTTAATAGAGGAAGATGCATTTTGAATTTATATTTGCATCATGCTATAATTCCACTGATTTAAGGTTTGCATATTACCAAACCCAATCATTAAATCCTGATCCACTAGTTATTGTTTCATGTAACTACTGTGTCTACATAATTCCACACCTGCTTTTCCAAATAACATATAGAAACAGTCTAATATCTGAACATATGACATACTCCAAGAATCTCTTTAAAAATCGTGTTAACATCCTGATGATATCCAAACCATTCAACAGAGGTGAGGCATTCCCCATGTTCCTGCGATCAGTCCTGATTTGAAAAATAGTGTTTTAAATGGGAAATGGGCTCACTACAGCCCCCATTATAATCAAGCAACTACTTAATAAATGCCGCTTCAATGATAATCATAGATCGTATCAGCAAGAGTAAACGAAAATAAGCGTTCTTTTTTTGCAACAAGATTATCATTATCAGCTCTCAGAATAAACGACAAGCAGGCAGCGACAGGTTTGCAGTGTGATCCTTTGTCTTTTACCACATTAACTCTCCCCGAAAAGAGGTTTTTTTCCCCCCTTTCAAAGCGTTTCTCTCTTGTGGGCTGACAAGAGTGCACACCTAATCTTACCACCTGTCCAGCCCCCTGCAATGTTCCCCGGCAGAGGCTCAGTACTCACAGGTCATTATCTGTCTCAGTGCGGGTCTTCTGCTGCCGCCGATGGACCATGAAAACAGTAACAGCCACGCCGGCGATGAGTGCAATGGCAACGACACCTCCAAGGATCCCAATAACACCACCTGGGGGACCCTGCGGCATCGGCTTTGCTGCAGACAAGAGGAGAAATAACAGTGTTAGAATAGGTGGTGTTTGAGTCATTGTTGCTGATGGGTTCAACTTAGGACAAATCTCACAGCAGTGAACACAAAGAAAAACTAATGTTTCATCTTAATGGCTCTCATTGTCCGTAAAGACGGCATATGAACATACTTCAGCAATTGACAAAGGAATATTCTAAAATAAAAGCAGCAACATATCCAAGAAGAAAAGCACAGTAGATTATTTTAGAAGAAGCATTTTAATGCAAGCCATTTGTCAAGGTATGTCTTAGACTTGAGGCTTTCTGTCATAAAACCCATCCAAACCCTTTTTCCAGAAACGCATTTCAGGGCAAAACCATTGTCCATCTCGGCCTGGCAGCGCATGCATACCACACAGTTGCGGTAACTTTGCAGCTGCTGCTGTATTTCTAATGTGCACTCCATCAACTGTTCAAAAGGAGCCTAAATTGGCATGGATTTGACAGCGAACCCAAATGCACTCAGCTTCAATATTTTAAGGTCCTTGCCAACATGGGGTAATGAATGCACAATATAAAAGTTTATGTGGTTTACAATGTTAAATCTCCAAACACTATCAAAGTAAAAGATAGAAAAGCTGAGCTCAAATGACATGATGGTCAAACCCACTAAACATTTCACATAATTCTTTGTCCGTTCTGCCGTTTATTACCATTATTGGATAGTACACTCGAAGGGAGAGAAACAGGACAGGAGGAGAACGCAGCAAAGGAAAGTGTGTCAGCTGATAGGAGTAAATAGTTAAATGTGGGCTTATATCAAACAAGAACATTATTAGAAGAAAACTCACAGGTAAAAGGCAGGTAGGTACAGGGCCTACTAAACCTAATACAGCAGCTAACCAACAAAGACAAACTGACAAAGGAAGCGCAGAGAGTAAACACACAAGGTCAGGAGGGAGTTAACAAGCGACAGGTGACAGCAGACCTGACTAGCGACAGGTGAAAGTAAATAGGGCGGGGCAGACAATCACACAGGCGGGAAACAAACAATGGCAGTCAAGACAAAAAAAGTAGTAGTAAAACAAGAAAAGAGAAGGTCCAAACAAAAACAGAAAACAAAACAGAAAACCAACTATCAAAACAAATCCTAGGACCATGACAGCCACAGCTATTCCTTTTAAGGCGGCGGGATAGAAGTGACAATATTATTAATTCAAAACATTATTGTAACCTATTTTTAACAGTTGCATAGGCTATCATCATCATTCAAGCTTAATTTTAAGAAATGTTTTTGAGAGCTCTTTAGAGCCTGTCTGAAAGTGTCTCTCAGAGTTTTTAGAGAGACTGTTCAGAGCAATCTGTGACCAGCGCAAAAGAAAGCATCCGAAGCAAGACAAAACATTGGGAAAAAAACAGTTACTTGAGGCCAACAAGTTTTTATGTTTTAGATCCATATATTGCAAGAATACGTGGGTCTTATTTCAAAATGATGGCCACCTCTTTGCAAAGGCTTAGTGATTTTTTGCTTTAACATTTATTTTAGACAATGAATCTTCCTGTATATGAGAAAACTCAATTCATTTTGTCCCAACTGATGCCAGGTATTACAAACAAAGGACAGCATTTTTTCTTCAGAAGCACAATCATTTATTTTTTTATTTTTTCTGAAGGCAAACAGCCCTGGCATCTGTTTTCTTTGACAAAAGCAGTTAAAGCTGTCCTCTTTTAAGACAGGCCGGGGACCAATCAATGGCTGTGGGTCTGTTGTGATGGGATACTGCAAATTCTCCCCATCTTCCACTTTGAAAAGGAAAGCATATCTCCTGCCCTCATGATGTCTCCATTATTATCTGGCCGTCCCTCCTGGTAGTGACAGGACAAGGCCTCGCTCCCGGGGGACCTCTTCTCAGCAGCCCCTGCCTGCTTGCTTGATTCACTGCCCATAATGATGGATACACAGCGGACTTCTTCATATACGGCCACACAATAGCAAACACATAGCCGCACTTTGTACCCAACACCTACTGCCTCACAGGCACATATATCGTGTCCATCAGGTTGTCGTGTCACGCTGCAGTTGTTGCTGCTGCTTGAATTTTTTTGGTTTGCGGCTACTTGAGCTTCACATCATGTCAAATCTACACACCAAAAGAAAGTAAATACGTTTTCCTGTAAGCACATACACTTCTTCAAAAGGGCCAGGGAGTATAGCTTTGAAGAGCGAGCATAAATGTGATCTTACTGTTGAAGCACACCAACAGATAAACTAGAACTCCTACTGTTGTCTCATCTCGCTGCATAGTGAAAGCCAGTGGGCTGAATTTCATGGCCCTAATGCAAATGCCAGACACAATAGCCTGTTGTATAACACTAACACAGAGGAGTGGACTGGATCAGAATGCAATTTCCCTGTTGTGGAGCCTTAGACACACAGGATTTAGACTGTCACCTCCGAACACATGAAGGTAGGGTGAGCCATCTGGCGTGCAGCCTGAGTGCTTTGTCTTCTTCCTAATCATCAAAAATTAAAGCTTTCATTTTCAGTACAGCAGTTTTACATTAAAAGCATCCCAATCATCACCAATCTTCACATGAATGCCAAGTTTGGGCAAAATGTTTCCGCACAAGTATTACCCTCGCTAGAATGGATAGCGTAGCAAAATGCACCATTAACTCCCACACTGTGTGAGATAATGCTGAGCTGGAATAGTTTTATCATAAAGGCAAGAGCTACCCTCTGCAGAAGTTAAGCTCTTCTACAGTATGTGCAGCCAACAACACCTTCAAATTCAATTAGCCCAAGTTAGATAGTACAACTGTAGCAGATAACGGGTGCCTGATGATTCAATTACTGCAGCGAATGTTTTTTCAACAACATGAAATGCTGAGGATTCAGAAACATGGTGGAAAAACTACAAAGCTCAATGCTACTATATAAAAGTTTCACTTCTGAGCATTACATTTCAACCAACAAAACATTGAGTGTTGATGGAATAAATAAACTTTCTATGATGGAAATGAACTCTGTGTTCCTGCCGAAGCCACTCAAGGACAGAAGCTGTTGTAGGATTTTTAGACCAGTATTTGGAGTGCACTCCAACCGCCACAACAGTCGACGAAGAAAATAAGGTGTTCTGGCGAGCATGACAGTCAAATGAGTCATGGACAAATATTTATGCCTAACCTTAGATTGTGCTCAGTGTCTGTGTGTAATCTTTAGAAAAGACTCAAATTTATGTTGTGGTATATTCTCTGATGCCTGGGACTTAGTGTTGTCAAAGCAATCATTTGGAAATTCCCCAACACTTCAAACAACAGGCTGTACTACATAAAGAGGGCTTTGTCATTGTCTTAGAATAAACTGTGGATTGCCAAAAGTAATAGACACAGGGATTGAGTTACTGCATGTCTCTGCTTCCTGCTTTCACAACCACCAACAGCGCCGGTACCAACCCAAGCACCATCATTATCTACACCTGCATGGCATCATGCAACGAAAGAAATGTAAACGCCATGCTGATCACATGAAAAGGAAAATCTGTCTCTGAACTAACTGCAGAATGATGTGTGAAACATGTTAATTTGTTATAACAAGAAACCATAACTTTCCTATAATTAAAATTCCACAGCTGTAATGTTAGAAGAGAGAATGCTCTTTTCCATGGAACACCTCCAGTTGCTTAGGGAATATTGCTTTTGCACTCACAAAAGCAGAAACTGTTAGTTTTTAGAGGTTGCATGCACGAGCCTGCATACACGCGGCACGGTTTAATAATGGTGCCTTTGCATTAACGTGCACACAAATTGTGAAACTGAAATATGACATAGAATACTAAAAGTCTGCTTAGAATGAACAGACTAAACACAGAAACTGACACTATTAAGCAAACGTGCTGTCCACAACTTGCTACTTACTAAAAGGTGTTTAGAAAACAATCAATTAAGCTAGCAGATGACGCACTTTTGCAAATGACACGCTCGACATCAAACTTGCAAAATAACGATGAATAATTTACAAATACTGTATATTATCAGCATTACCGCTAGTTTGTTACGGTTTCACTCAAACAATATGCATTTGTTTCAACACTTAATGCAATTAAATCATAATTAACTTGCCTGAATAAATACAGGTATAAGCACTCTGCACAGTCTAATAACCGATCTTGCGTTTCACCTAAAGGACCCCTGAGCTGCCCTAAGTGCCTGTGGGAGCTTCACTCATGTTATCATTACTTCGCCAACTAAATATTCAAATTGCCATTGCACAGTAACATATCAGAAAATGACAGGTAATTTAAATGCAACAACAATACAACAACATTTAAATAAAGCGCTTTTGCAATACAACACAGTTTAATGTCAATTACCAGGCCCAATATTACAATGTGTCCCACATAGGCCTACACATCTTCAAAATGAAGATACTATTTTCAATAAGTAACTATTCATACACTAGTAGATTTGGCTGGATATAGCCCTCCTATGCATTTCTTACAAAATATTTAAAATGCAGAAGAATATATACATTGTGATATTGCTTCTCAATACTACATGTATTCATGTTGACCACTAGTGGGCACAGAAACATAAAATCTACCTGCAGAAAAACAGCTCCTGAGGTCATGCAGGGGCTCATTGGTGTCACCAACATTAAGAGACACAAGAATACTGTTGAGTACCTGTAAAATATAAAACCCTTTGACCTCCTTTGATCTCTCATCAGTGGAAAACCTGAATAAAAATCTGACCAAACTCTATTGAGTAAAGGTTGTTGTTCAAATATGTCTTGTGGCTGCAACTGAAAGATTGCTATTGATTTTCAATAAGTGTAATGCAGCCATCCATGCAGTGGCTCTCTCTGTGCTGTCGGTCTATCGCTGGGGCACATTTGAGTTGACAGACTTGACCTTGGCTTTTTGTGGCTGCAGCTCCCTCTAAGGTGGCGGCAATCTTGAGTCTTGTCACATCTACTCCCCAGAGTTCATCGAGCCGTACCAGATGTATGAGTTATTGTTTGTTTTTCTCTGCTGCAAAGAGCATCCAAACATAGAGTACAGTCATGGGCCCGCACACGGTCCTCTGTCAGCTCTGATGAGTTTTAGTGGCATTACGTTTATGGCAGCTGGTAGCCCATGGAGAATCAAATTTCCCTGACAATCCATCAAGCACACACTATTGGCTGGGTGCAACTTCTACCCAGCAAGTTATTCTGTTTACTGCAGAGTTCAGACGTGCTGCCAGTAGGAGGTCACATGGGGTTCGTGGGACACAGTGAATAACTGCTTTGCATGTGATTATTACTTATTCATTCCTCAGGGCAGAGCTTACAGATTCATACGTGTGCTCCCAACAGGGTGCAGTTACTACTTAGGGAAGATCTGGCAACAATTTGACGGAGCAAAAGCAACCGATCAACTGAAGCTGTGGCCTGAAAATTGATTACTTCCTCACTGCTGCTTGTGGCCCTTTTTTGAGAAAATGTGACCTAAATGCAGAGCGGCACGGTTTTCAACTTCAAAACCATCCAATTTTTTTTCAAACAGTGTAATCTCAAGCGCCTGCTGTAGACCATTCTATAGCCAACACATGTGGGCTCTAGTGTTACCATTCACCCAAAGAACATGTTAGTCACACATACCAGAGCAGGAAGAGTTCAGGTGAGAGGCCAAGGGTGAGAAGTCTCCAGCTGGAGCAAGCTATGCCCCCTCCAAATGCAATCTGTCACCGTATGCAGCAATGCAGGCTTTAAATGGAAGCAGGTTTCTAACATCAGATCACTGCCATGTACCTGCTGAGCCCCGGTGTGGTTCATCAAACACTGGCAAGACAATTCACAGCTTAATGATGTCTTTAAATGTACAGTCTCCCCTGGCGATGTGACTAAACGACAGTGAAAAAGGAAGTTTATAGAAAGCTATAAGGCACCACACTGATGATATTAAGAGGACATTTATGTAGTGGCGCTTTGTAAAAAAGGTTCCAGTCATAAGGCTGATCGTATTCCAAGAATGGATGTGGCTCCTGGCGCTCTTCCCCTCTCCCATCAGAAATTGTAATTGCTATCTCCTCCACAGGGTCCGTAATACTTTCCAGCAATACCGGGGAGTTTTCAAGTGGACAGATTGAGAGTCTGGCTACCAACCCACGCCAGCTTCAAACCACCAGTGCCAGTCTGAGATGGCCACCTGTTCCAAGACCACAGTGGTTGCTTTTTGTTGCTTGGCTTACACAAGTAGTCGGTTGACCAGCAGTGTCACAGTCAAGGTGTCTGGTTGCTTTTATCTCTCTATTCATGAGTTATACAGCTACCTTACGTGGAAGTAAATGCCCAGGCTGTTAGTAATTTATCTGGAGGAGAATTTTTTTTCCACCCTTTTTCCACACTGGGTAAATGCTGCAGGCCCCAATAAAGAAAAGAAATGTGGTTTAATGGAGTTCATAAATCTGTATTTCATGCTGCCAACTCCAAGCGGGACATGCTGTTTTGTCTCCTTCTACCACCCCCTCCCCAAGTTGGTAATCTTGTTAACGTTCAATATTTCCAGAGCTGTCTCCCTTGGGAGTTGGGGTTCCTGATCTCATCCTCTTTTCCACAGGAGTTTACCCTCTGGAGAAGTCTGCATCCTATTTCACCTAGATTCATGCTGATGGTCTGTCTGTGCACCCCATGTGTCAAAATGAGACAGGGGGCTGGAGGCGATGGGGGCAGGAGGATATGGTGGTTGTGTTATTGCTGTTCTGTATCACTCCACAGAGGGCAGCACTTCATTAAACACAAATTGTAAACACATGGGATTTGTTTATTAAGAGGAAACTAAGCCCATTGTGAACTTAATTGTTTTGGACCTGCTGGGTCAACATGAGAAACACCTGAGGCCTCTGAGTAGTAGTTTTTTATTATCATACTTGTAATTTTCCATAATTTCCTGCATTTTCTCAGACATCCACTTGCAGTTAAGGATCGCATTTTACACTAATGGATGGATGTCTCTGCATGGTTGAATAAATGCCTGCTGAGCCATTCTGTTTCACTTTATAGCCTCTCCTGTTTCTGTGTAAACATTTTGTGACTCAATGGTACGTTAAGGCAATCTGGGGAAGTGATCAGCAAGAAAAGAAAAAACACTTAGCATGTTTTCATGATTAAACAGACGACACTCAACGTCAGCAGGGCGAGCTGCAGGTCTCCATGTGACCACGCAGGCATCAGCTGGAAGTGTTTGGCGCACCGCTGAGTCTCGCAGGGTGGATGAAGCCGAGCAGCACCAAAGCCCCCGTCAATGAATATGAGATTGCAGGCTGCCAAGCTGATCCTGATGCTGTCATGAGGTATTACCTCCTGTGACAGCCTAAATAACAACAGTTGTAATTAAAGAATGATTGGAATGGGTTGGCCAGTGCCTCTTAATGGGGGAATAAGCCGCAACGTCGCTCCAGGAAGTGAATTGCACTCATTTATTAACTTCAGGAAGCCGGTAGCTGCTGTCAAGATGTAATAGCTTACTTTAAAAGCTACATAACTTTCCATCCATTTTGCCTACTGGCCCGTTAACTGCAACACTTTAATTAGAAAAAAATATGAACCTGTATAATTTCAGTTGCTTGTCCAATATGGTTTTTTCTTTTTTTTTTCCAGGTTTATGAAGGGGAGATTTAAGGCGTACGGTAACTCTGCTGCAGTTTTCTTTGCCGTGCATCCCCACTAATCTTAAAACTAGCCTTGGCCCCGTAAAAAAGAGCTGGCCGTGCAGCGTTGGTGATAGGGCTCCCAGTCTGCTATAGCAAGCATTCTCTTGCTCTGAAGCCCTTTCATGCCCCAGCTGAACTCCTCTATGTGTTGAATGTTAATTTAATGGCTGCTCACTGCTCTAAACTAGAGGAACCGCAGTGCTTATACAGATCTGTACCCTTTTCTCCACCTCGTCCTCCCTCTGCTACCTTCTTTCCCGTGTAAGCAAAATTACTTCTCAGTGTCTCTCTCTGGCAGGCGCCACGAGGTCACGGCTGTAATTTCCTTTGCCTGGTTAAAAGCTGACTGAGTAACAGCCCCAGTCAGTCTGGATATGTTCGAGAGCAGGTTTTCAATTTAGCAACACTTGGGCTGTTGAGTCTGCAGATCCCATCCCAAAGGCCAGCCCCTTTTACTGCCCCCGATGCTAAGCAAGTGTGTCATCTCCAAGTACCATACACACTCAGATGTACTCAAATAACCTCCCTTGGGGTAAGAATAAGACTGAAATACAATAAATTAATATTCCTAAACTTGTGTTATCTCTGGAAAATTACCATTGATTCCTTTATACACACCTGCAATCTGCTTGATTTAAGCACAAGAATGTGAATTGCTCTCTAATATTCATTTGCATTTCCCCTCTACTGTGTCCTTGTTTCAGCTGCATTTTTAACATTTTCATTGTTTTTTATTATTGTTTTTGCATCACATTTTGTACAGCTTCATTTAGAATAGTAGGCCTATCACCCTTCCCATAGTAAAATGGTGAGATCGCAGCTACATCATTTCCAGGTTCAGTTATGGGAATTTACACAAAGGAAGCCTTGCTCTTTCTCTTTGAGGTTTGATTGACTGATTGAATTACCTTGATGGTGTGCTTTTAATCACTGTAATGATGTGGTTGCACCTGGAGATAACAACACATGTTATTTGATATATATATATATATATAAAAGCTTTATGTCAAATTTTGATTTAGAATCTCTTAAAACATCTGGTAATAAAAAAAACACATACAGCTTATTCTCTCGATAACACTGCCAAATGAATCACCTCCAAGCGTGTCAACAACATGTTAAACTCAAATGTTGACAAAAAGTGATCTCTAATAAATCAACTATTTCTGAAATATTCTATATAACACAAGTTATTTAGCATTCACTCCTGTGTTTGCTATTTTTTTTAAACTATCACGTACAAAGTGTAGATATTGGATGAGTTGTTAATGACTGCTATTCTGTACACCTTTTCATTTGAATATGCAATATTTAATAATGTAACTGCTTCAAGAAAAGCAACCTAAGTCCGGTATTGGGATAAGAGCCAAAATATTACTTAATGGCATCCAAGGAGAACTGCTGTATTGAGTTTTGCTTAGCAACATGCAACTTCCCAACGAAACCTATCCTTGGGGCCATGACCTCCTACTTATAGGGAAAATAACACAAAACAGACAAAGCCCCTTGGATAAGACTCTGGAGATGACCATCTGAAAGAGGACCATCGGAGAGATAACCATCTCGTCTGTCCTTCTCAGTTTACAGCAGAGACCACAGTAAACAAACAAACAAACCCTGCAACATGGCAGACTGCTACTTTTCCAAGTTACTTTAAAATCTAAAATTGAAAAAGAAATTGAAAACAAAAAGATAATTGGCATATAATCATGCTCTCTGATATAATGTCCTCTTTGATGTCTCCAATTTAGGAACAAAAGTAACATCTTAACAAAGACTGATAAAGGCTCACGAAACAGCAGGACAAATGAAAGGCACAGGCACATTTACTTGAATGATTCATAAGTCCACTGTAATCATAACATATTTATGATGTTGTACTAGGCTGAACCTTACCTCACCCTGTCTTTGTTTTATTTTTGTATAGATTCACAATGTCTGTTCAGAATCTCAATTGCGATTCAGAATAGTTTGCACCCTTAGCAACTATAAAATAAGTGTCATTTAGATCCATTTATCAGTTAACTCCCATCTAAAGTAACCATAACTGGTTTTATTTGCACACCTAGCATATCTAGCAGATGCTCACATTTGTAGAGGCTTTAGTAATTACCAGTGTCATACTGCTTTAGAGTCATGATAAGAGCTTAAGAAAGAACTGTACTATGGCTTACATCATTATCAATCAGCACAACATACTGTATATTCGGTACAATTAAGACATCAACAGCCATGGCAATGATTGCCTGTTGCTCTTTGTCGAGAAGCCCATGAAATGGATAGAAAATAGATTAGTTGTTCTGTTCTTTGTCATATCTGTATGCCGTCTACAAATTTTGACATTTTGACAAATTACTACATTTTCATCTGTTTGAGTTTTGATACTACGCTGCCACACTGCGATGGTGTTGGCAAAAATAGCATGCATGCCAGTCTCTTTATAAAAACTGATTATGAATAAGTGACAAATCCTTCTCATCTACAAAAATCTAAAGAAAGACAACAAAAAATAGGAACGCAGAAAAAAATAAGCATATTGTCCAATTGTTACACACTCACCAAAAAGTACATATTATTTTATCAGGGGATGGTCATATCTAAGTTTGTCTTTGTTGAAGGCATGGCTATGTATGCGGTCTGGCAGACGGTACCGCAGCATCCGGACCAAGACCACCAGACTCAGAGACAGTTTTATACCACAGGCTATAAGACTGCTGAACTCCTGAGCTCTGTGAATGTCTACTCGCATCTGTTTATAGTACATACATACATACATACATATATATATTATACACATTTGCCATACATATCTGTTTATAGTACACATATCTATATATTATACATATCTGCCATATACATCTGTGATACATAATATATGCATCTGTCCATACCTCCTCATTCAACAGTGTAAAGTATTTAAATACTTTCAATGTATTCCACATATGTATATATTTCACATCCTCAAATCTTTAGTGTTGTTATTGTAAATATTCTTCTCTCTTTTTGAACTATTTTATTTATCTTATTTGCACCATGTATGTTGAGTTGTTGGAGGAGCATGGGATATAAGATTTTCATTGCCAACATATATGTTGTATATGCTGTGCATATGACCAATAAAACCTTGAAACCTTAATGGCTTTGCAATAATTAAAACTCCTTATTTCCCAATTTTCACCTGATTTGAAATGGTCCATTATGTGAGTCATGTTGTGTTTCAAACTAAATATCAATCACGAAAAGACAAAAAAAGGTTTCAAAAGAGATATTCATTTAAAAGAATAATTTCATAATTCATGAGGAACACAAATTATTCAACTCTATGTGAGATACAGGAAAAGAAGGCCAATAAAATCCTCACTGCTGGTTAATCACACTGGGCTGTTAGATGACATAACGTGTTTGAGTTTCCTGTTTGCATCTGTAGGGTAGACATCTTCATGCTTCATGCAAAATAAAAATAGTGAAAACATTTCTTCTCATCTGGTGAAGAGGTTTAAAAACAGTCCACTCTCATATAGACCTGTGGATAAAATAACACTCCGTATAAAGTGGCTATAATGTCTGTATATGTGCCAGAACAATCACACTGGTAGGCACAGCCTCCATGCTGCTTGAGTGGAATGCAGATGCCAGAGACTGGCACTAATGTGCAGTTCATTGTGGTTTATGGAAAGCCACAATGCTATAAGAACTCTACAATTGGCTGTCTCCACAGTGCTTGAGATTTCAGGCAAACATTTCGGTGAAAACATGATGCGGCACTCATGGTGGAGGGAGCAATCGATGGATAGATGAAATGCTTTCATCCCATAGTCCCCGCCACAGAGGAGGAATGCAGAGAGAATAACACAGTATGAGGGCATGCTTAATTTTCCAGGTGGAAATAAATTCACACAGGAGGATTCTGCAGAATTACCTCCACTGCTAAGAATTTGTGTCGCCAATCTGTTTTTGTCTCAACAATCAAATCCCCACATGGAGCTTGAATCACTGATTTGAAAAAAGGAACAGAAGTGCATTTGGCAGGTTATTATACTCGAGCAGAGCCGCTTGCAGTCATTTAGAACTGTGCTGAAGCAGCAAAAAAATGACCACTGGGACAAATACGACCCATCACCTCAAACAGCAATTTTAAGGCTATTACAGTCAACGAAATGGTGAGCTATTTGAGATTACTGCTATGAAGGTCAGCCAAAGAAATGTTTGAGCAATCTCAACAAAGAATTCCAGTCTCTGTGTATTCATATTGGAATCGAGATTGTATTTATAAAAGTAAAGTGAGTTCAAAAAGCTGAGTGTTTAAGAATGTTCTTTCCACTTCACTCTGATGTACCATTATGTAGTGGTATGCTATGCATATTTTCCCTTGACATACTCTAAAAAGCAGAGAGCTAATGTAAACCTGACCTGCCTCTGAAGTCTGGCTCATGGTTTAAAGTTAAAAGGAGAAAGTATGTCTTCGTCATGAAAGACAAGGGAACAATTTCTCTTCTCACTCACAGGAGCTGGCCGAACTTAGATCTGCTTCAGACCACGTAACAGGGGTGACCATTGTGATTCTGCACGCATACCATCACCCCAACCGAATGCAGCGCCACTTCAGGCACACACCGCTTAGACAGACACCAGAATTTCAAAGGCATTTCATCGGGCTGCTGAAGCTACTTACTTCCACCGCTAAATACTGCAGGGGAATCTCAAGACTCTGCTGCGGTCACTGAAAATGAACTGTGGTGGTATATCTATGAGGGGAAACAGCATTGGGAGAAAAGAAAACCCCTCCAAAGGAATTAAAGTTTTGCAAGTCTTTGTAAAAAAAATCAGTGCAGACAAAGAAAAATACAATTTATTTGCAAATCACTGCTGTCACTCCAGCTGAGGAGACATGAGAGTGCAGTATAGAGGATGGATTTTTCCTTGTTTGGATAAAAATGCAAAAACATGCCCAAACAAACACACACAGAGTCAAAGAAAAACTCTTCTTTTCCATTGTAAAAGACACCGAATAGCTACCAGGTTAAAACATTAAACACTTGCCTCCTTTGGACTCAGTTTGTTACTTTTGGAAAGAGCTCAAATGTGGCAAAAGAAAAAGAGAGAAAAAAACGTCAATACCACGCAGTAAAAACATACTTTATTATTCTCCAAGAGCCTAGGAAACACACACACAGTTCCTCTCGAAATCCAAAGCAAACAGAGCTAACCTTAACCCTACCTTGACAGCAGAGGAGCAGTTCAGTTAAGTCCATCAAAACTGAATCAAGATTTAGACGTGTGATTATTCCTCACATCACAGCTTGGTATTTTATTTGAAGAAATAAAAATAATGTTTTTTTCTTCCTTCTGCTTTTGCAGATTGAAAAATATGCCACTTGAATGAACACGTTTAGAGGATGCTGTATGTTTTGTGACTGTCTGGCTTCGGAATGCATGCCGCATATTAAAACACAACATTGTCAGAGTGTGGGACAGCTGAAAACTATGGTTAGTCTTATTTGAGATCGAATAAATTACTGAATTTTATACAGTGAAACACCTCAGAGACTGCAGACAGAGCTGCCAGAGTGAAGAGCCCTATACTTTGTGTGTCTGGCCTTGCACATGTCTCACAACTTGTTATGCCTCGACCCTGCATTAATTGCAGATCGAGGTTTCGCCACCAACCATCACACTACACTGAGAGAGAAGTGGGTCTTTCACTCGTAATCACGTGGGAATCAGGAGAACTGCGTTGGAGACAAGTCGCTAAATGCTCCCGTCCACAAAGTGCTACCATGTGGAGGTTCGCTGCGCCCTTGCAACCACATGTTTCTTTGTTGAGTTTCAGTGGTGCTGCAACAGTGTCATTCCGAAGAGGTCTGGAAACGAGGACTCTGCTGGGAATCTTGATTCAAACACCAGATGCACAGGTGATCCATTCAGTCGTGATGAATATTTCCTTTCATAAAGTTGAAACTTCTCCTCCATGTTAGTATGACTTCCTTCAATGCCTTTTCACCAGGTTTAACAGGTCAAAATATCATATCCACCACAATGCCTCTCCAAATTTTGCACTAATAACAGACAATTATAATCCAATCAAAACCCCGTTGTGACACAACAGGGATGTGGTGTTAGTCATAATGCACTGGCTGCAGTTCCCCTTGAGCCTGATGGACCCCTGTGATGGAGTAACAAGAAGTGCTGATGGAATGTAGTCTTTTTATAATTAGTAAGAAGTATATTAATTATAAAGTTTAATTCAAATATAACATTCAGAAATATAAGAGCAAGTTTTGTCCAAATGATCTGGGATAATTTTCTCTTCTGTCTACAATAACATGTTTGGTATTGTTGCAAATACAAAATGTAAATGTTTCTAATGTACCTAAACGCACCTTGACTCAAAACAACGAAGAAACAATGCAAAATGCAAATGTTTCAACAGTCTATTTTAGGCTGATGGAAAGTCATGAAGAGCCTTAGAGGTGATACAGTAGCTATTTAAAGCTTCTACTAACTTTGATTGTATTGGATTAACAGCTTTAATCACAAAATATACCATAAAACCTGCACAAAAACCCACCACTATCTTCTTGGAACGAGAAAATTAGATGTTTTTGTGTTTCGGGTGAACGTATACAACCCCACTACAACTCAATGTTTTACAACTCAAAGGACCATTGACTTGAGGGTGTACCGCGCTGATTAATCTTAACAACAGAGGGACAGATAGAGAAGCTTCACTGTGCTCCAGTAAGGCTCACCGCTCACTTTCTACTGATCTCTTTTAAACTTGATTGCTCCTATTGGATTATCTTGTGGGATGTGGGACCGCGTGAGCATGACTGTATGAACCTGTGTGCGCAATGTGCATGCAAGTGTGTGTTTTAATTAAAGTTTGAGGAGGACCAGTGAAAAGTTTAATTTAGCCATGGCAGGCTGAAAAATTGTCTCGTTTTCTTGTCTTCATTCCCGTGTCGTTTCTTATCTTTCTTTTAAGCCTGGCTACTGCACAGGTTATCTCCAAATTACCAACAGAACTCATTTATTTTTCAATTGAATTAGGTCCGAGAGAAGTAGACCTGCACATCCATCCTTCCTTTATAAAAACAACCCACTGACAGTGGCTATCCACAGCGCCAATGATTAGACCGCAGCATGACCTGGATCAAACACCTCAATCAGACACCATGGCTTGTTCTATCTTGGTCTTTCTTTGTCTCTCTCACAATCCTCTTAGTCTTTCTCTTCCACCCTCTCTTGACAACAGTGACATCAGATTTTGTCACCTATAATACAAGGAATAACAGTGAAAATGTCTAATTTACCAACACAGATTTTTAATTATTTTCAACTCATTGTTCTCATGCTTACACAGAAACAATAAATGTTTTGAGAACAGGTGACAAAAACACAGTAATCTCGCAGAATGGTGAGATTCATGCTCAATGTGTAATTATGTCCTCAAACAAAATGCAAAAAAAATAGCAAGAGACAAAAACCTCCACACAAAAGGTAGCAAATAATATAAAAACAAGCTTTTTATTGCCAAAATAGAGCATCAAAGCTGAAGTTCAGACAAAGCAAAGGAAAAAGATCGGCAAATCAAATCAACAACATTCAAAGTATTCCAGCAGATCTTCCAATCATTTATACAGTCCATAGACGATAATTCACAAGGCACCTATTGTTTTTCCTGACCTGGCATATTGGATTAAAAAATATAAAGTGTGACGAATACAACCTGTGACTGTGACCTGGACATGAGATTAATGTGTGTATACGAGAGGCTGAGTATAATCCCCAATTGCATTAAAGGTTAGCATAGTGGAAGATGAATCAATGATTCCCACAGGCAACCTTAACATTACTTTATGGCTTGGGGCTACGGAGGTTTTAATGGCCCTTTCCTCCCATCACAATATGTGATAGCGACATTAATTCAGAAGCCACCGTCAATGGAGTGTGACAAATGGTAAACAGAGTGCCCTCCCAATCAGTAACCGGAAAATAAAACTCATCAATATGAGACATTACTTCAACATTTGTCAATACAAAGCTATAGTAAACAGACAAGCAGTGTGCACTAAGAATTGGTTGGTTTCTCCTTGTATGGTAAGTAAGGGCTAAAATGATATTGTATCAATGTTTGTACACTGTTTTCCTTACGTCCCTTTACATGTGACTTCATACCTCTTATCAAATGAAATGTTTTCGTTCTCTGCATGTTGACACACAGTAAATGAGCCAACACAGCTGCATCTGATTTGTGCTAACTGAGATGACGCTGCTGTAAACTTCTCCAACCCTACTTCAAAGCAATCTAAATAGTGTGAACAAACAACATGAGTCAGAATCAGTGAATGTAGTTAAAGTTTTGATCAATGAATCTCTGAATTTGTGGGTGGTTGACGCAGAAAAGGAAACCAAATGTTACCAAATAAACAGTGACTGACTGACACTAGCTTATACAGTGTGGTGGAAAATCTTACCAGGTGACACCAATGTGTCCTAACGACCGTCAGCTCCAGCCTTCGGGCACTTACAGGTAGTGCTTCATAGCTTAGCTGATTCGTAGTTATACATTTCAACACTTCTTGAGGTACATCAACACTATCTTTTGGATAGAATGCTAATTAGCTACCTTGAAAATCACAGACACATCGTCACAGTACAGTTTTATGTTCCCTAAGATATAATTATCATAGACTGCATATAATAGTATTCATTGTTTAGCTGCTTGGGGGAAAGGAACTGACTATTGGTTTGCGGTTAATAAAAAAGTTAGCCTTAATAAACACATGTATTTCTAGCTGCTACATGTTCGACTTTCTTCACCAGCTAGCTTAAAGCACTAACTTTTACTAGGAAGGTGGTGTAGCTAGATCTGGAAAATAGGTGTGTGAAAGCACCGGGACAAAAGCTATGAGCTAAAAGGGCTTAAAGAGTTCTAAAGAGTTGCATCATTGACAAATAATTCTTTATGGGATCGTTATGCAAGCAAACCTTCTCATACAACCAGTCATTTCATTCATTGCGTATATATAAATGGTCCCCTTTTCTCTGTTACTATAATTATAATATTAGTGGAGCTTTAATGTGTCTTAGCATGGTAGCCAGAAAAAAGTTGTGGTTATTTATCTCCGCCTACTGTGGTTTAGAATAGCCAATGATATTTTTTACGCCTCATGGGAATTTTGTATAATTAAAACCCCCTCTTGGCTTGCTGTTTTCTATACAGCACATACTGCTTTGCAAATATTGCTCTAAATGTATTCCTACAGTATCTATTGCCTGAGAGACCTCTTGTCTTTGATGATTGCCCCTATCCCTTTCTCCCCCCTCTCCCTCTGCTTCTACATCTGCTTTCATTTGTCTCTGTGTGTATGACAAACAGTGAAGAAATTCCAAACTGTGGTCATCCTAAGCTAGAAACCCCTCCTCTAGCTTTCTCTTGGCAGGACGGCTCGTGTCTCACATTTAATCATGAATGCTTTGCCAGGCAGCTGGGCCTGAGGGAGATTCAGTGGGGGAACAGTAGTAACCTGATCCGGTGCGGCAGGGAGCATACAGTTAAACCTCTCCATAAAAACCCAGGGGCCCGGTCATAACAACACCATCATGATGATCTTTTAACAGGAAAAACAACGGTGTCCAACTTGTTTTTGGTCAGTGGCATAAAATCAGAAGAAGGTGGCAGAAAAACACTGAAAGTTTATAAAAAGCATTCAGGGCACTTTTCATGGCAAATTAATTGAACAGATGGGAAAGAGTAACGTCATTCCCTCTGCATGCTGCCCCTTCTTTTCTTTTTCTTTTTTTGCCCCTAATTTTTTTTCCGTAAAGAATATGACTCTTGTCTTGTGAAAGAATGTAAAAACATTGCCAAAACATGTGTGATCTATTAAGCTGACCAAATTTAAAGCTCCACCAGTGGCCAGCCCCACATCACAGCGTCCATCATTCTCATTCACATTCATCCTGTATAATTGCATCGTGAAAGAGATGGCTTTAAGGGAACAGATAATTGAGTGGCACATGAACCTAATCATTTCTTCAGAGCCTCTCGAGGCCATCGGGAGGGACAAACTCTTTATCGCACAACTCTCAGAGGAGAACCTTTCTCTTAATCTGACTCTGGATTCAAAGAGAACGGCGTAATGGTGGCAACTAATCTTCGTCTTTTTAGACGTGTTTCAACTAAACTACAGAAAAGCATGGAAGGGGTGATCGGATTTGATGAAGAAATGTTTTGGATGATCAATTTGACCCACCATCTATATCTTGGCAGTCACTGAAGCAAGAGAAAAGTCCATATAAAGACAAAGGAAAGGAGAGGAGAGCGTGAATTTGAGTAAGTGAGATGAGTAAGCAGCTGACTGAAACATCTGTCAATCAGGCCAAAAAATATATTTCTCTTTCTGCTTTAATATTACCTTAATTCACTGGCAAATGTATTACTAAACGTGCATTATTGTACTGTAGTTCAACAAATACTAAATCACAAATTGTGTCTTTTACACTATTTATTTACATATAAAGAAAAGAAAAAGACATAACAAGTTTTTTGTCTTTGTGCTAAGCTAAGCTTACCAGCTGCTGGCTGTAACTTCAGAGAGATATTGGTCATTCAATTCTCTGGCGGAAAGTAAACAAGTCTGTTCCTGAAAATCCAGTCAAGAATATTTCCATGTTGAAAAACACTATCATGAACGTTTGCAGGGTTTTAGCTGGAAGGTTGCAAAAAAAAAATCTAAAATACTTTTTATTCAACATATTAAAACGATGCCTGTGAAGGAAATAGAGTAAGAGCCATTTGATAGGTGCATTTCCAACCACATTGTATTTCTTGTATTCAAATGTAAAACCGGTTACCATGCGCATGGGTACAACTATTCAAATCAAGCATACCGGGTGAAATTAATAACCGCGGCTGGATTCCAGTGTTTGCCTGTCATGACTCATTAGTGACATCTGTAAAAGCATGTCATTACCCACTCCCACACCTCACAGCTGACAAAACGGTTCCACAGCAGCCCTCAGAACAGACACTGTGTGGGAGCCATGTTGGTCCGGCCTGGCAGAAGGTGCAAGGCCTGAATTATTGTTTCAACTTTCACACAGTAACAATTGAAAGCTACTCTCAAGTGTCTGAGAAAATACTGAGCCTGAACCAGACTTGAATGTCAGCCTAACAAGCACCACGGCACCGGTGGAGACACAGGCTGCTGTTATTATCAGGGCAGGGGATAATTACAATGCAGTGTGAAAACCACAAGGCAGAGAACTTGAATAGAATTTGAAATACAAAGAAAACCTGTAAAAGAGATGAGCATATAGCTGATGAACAATTGTCTGGAAGAAAACAGCAGAGAAGATTCAATAACTGTACGGTGATTAATTCACCTTGCTAAAAAGCTGTGTACAATATTTTCTCTGAAGTGCTATTTCGAGTGTTTGTCACTTGTATCCCAATGGCCATGATATTGAAACATCTCTTTTAAAAGCAAACTTGCAAATGTGGACATTGTGTAAGGAGTATCAACCCTGCAAATGTGAAAAATGAACCCCTCTATTTTGAACATATAGTTGCAAGTTAAACAGCTGCTAAGGTAGAGTGTTAAAAATAACTTAATTCTATGTGTTTAGCATAAAGAAAAAGTAGTTGTTTTTGCTATGGGCATTTGCAAGTTTTAGTGAGAAACAATTTCCTAAGAGATGTCTGAAAATGCATCTTTTGCACGGCTGAGTCCTGAAGTGGTGCTGAGAGATGCTGTGAAACTTACTCTGACATTACTGTGGTAGAGAAATGGGTTTTGGAATCGGCAACCTAAAGGCTTGTCAGAATAATATCATATTTCTTTCTTAACCCCAAACCAACATACATTGTTCCCAAAGACCTCATCTGCAGAAAAGCTGCATGCAGTTAGTTTCACCAAGATCTTTGTTTTGTTTCTGGTTCCCCTCCATCCATGGCTCTCTAAACAGAGCCTACATTTTGTTTATCCTTGGTCTGGGCAGCCTGGAGAACACAGGCATTGACTGACAATGCCAGCAAATTAAGCCTTACAAAGTACTCCTTTCCCAGTTTCTCTGCACTCTCTGAAACAACAAGTAAATGTGTTCACTCCAGCTCACCACAGTCCTTCTCATCGATCAGCTGGAACGAAATGGACGAATCCAAACCAACTCCAGTCTTCAGTTTTCTCTCTTTTTTCAAGCCTGCTGACATTCTACCAAATCTGTCAACATTTGGTGGCTGCATTGAAAAAAGATTGTTTCTTTTTCAACAATCTGTCATGAAACAAACCTATTCAAAACATCAATGTCAGGCAGATTTAACAGAAGCAATCATAAAGGTTATTGTGCTGGACTTTCAATGAGAAAAATGAAATTATTTTAGTAGTTTAATTGATTTTTTTTGTATTTTTTCATTGTGATGCTTCATCACAATCTTTATTTTCCATTACTGGAAAATGCCAAATACTCAAAGCTGCTCCTTTTGTTTTGTGGGGATCAGTGTACCAGAACATGGTGTATGGAGGATAATCATGATTGAATATCAATGTAATACAAATTCTGTCTGAGCCAGGGCGCCGTCCAATGGGGTCACTTCTTCCTGACATATAAACTGGTAGTGAAATCATTATGAGGCACTGCCCCCCTGACTTTCATTCTGGCTCTTTCACATCAGATTATAATGTACCCTGCAAACTTTCAATACCTTTGTAGCATCTGCTTTTTGGAGCAAGTGATGAATTCAATAGAGAAAGGTCCCTCACTAACACAATAGATCACCTGATTGATGGCCGTTCCTGAAAGAACTGCCAGAACAAAACAAGACCCTCTACTCCAATTCCCTTGGAGGCGATGAGTTTTGTCGGGTGTCAAAATGAACAAAAAAGAGAGGATAGGCTGATTCATTCTGGCTTGAAAATAGATGACATGAGAGGGCTGCTACAACACGAACTGCAGCTCAGCCCCGCATACATAAGAGACATCACCTGATGGATGAACAAGCACTTAATTATGAGGTACGTAAAATCATATCAAGCTCCTCCACAATGAAGTTTTCTTCACTTAAATAGGCACATCTGCTCCGGTATAAATCTATGTCATGGCTTTAATAACAGCATATCATTAAAGAATGTGGACACTGTAACATGAGGAAATGTTAAAGAATATGCAATCTAAAAGGACTGTGTAGCCTATTTCCTATATACAGTAAACTATCTATAGGGAGAATTGGTGCATGGGTAGAGCGTGCAGGTGCTTCAACATGACGTGGATTACACAGGTCAGATAGTCATTTAGTAATTTGTTCATAAAATTTGAAATATTTAGCCTTTTCTTTAATTTTTCAAACAAGTATGGAGTCAGCCTTCACATACGGAAGTTAAAGAGCTTTGTCTTCTCTAAATTTAGAAATATATGTTAGTGTTTCCATGTAAATGATTGTTCTTTTTCACCATGAGATGTTTGTTTTTTACGGTTTTGTGGCAGCCACCATAGCATCATAATTCACAAGGTTATTTGTGAAAACCATGGACTTATCACACATGGGTAAAGTACAACATACTGTATGTGTTCCTAAGGTCAAGATAATTTCAGGGTTTAAAGGGTTTTAATAAATATAACCTGGAAGGACTAGAGCTCATTAGATGTTTATGATAGGTTGATTCAATTGCACTGAATTTCTTGTGGGGTTTGGGCTGTATACATTAATATCGTAAATTAATATTAGACAAATGTAATAATACAAAAAAAACATTCGGTATTTTTTGAAACCATCTTGACACTCAATTGTCTGCCAGTTTGAAGTTCCTGTGTTTTGCAATTTCTACTTCTGAGACAGATGTCACTTTCCTGAGAAGATGCCCAGATTAAATCAACTTCAGAAGCCAAAGAACCAAATTGCATAGTCTTAAAAAAAATAAACAGAATAGTCTACCACATTGAATAGGAAATGTGCAACTGAAGTGTGTGTGTGTCACCAGGCCCAGACTTGGGGTGTTGCTCCACAGAGTAGTCGCTGTCGGTATGCTCTACTTGATCGTCTCTATCGTTGAGGGGATCCTAAAAGTCAATGCTGTAAGTTTGTGTGTGTGTGTGTGTGTGTGTGTGTGTGTGTGTGTGTGCGTGCGTGCGTGCGTGCGTGCGTGCGTGCGTGCGTGCGTGCGTGCGTGTGTGTGTGTGTGTGTGTGTGTGAATGCTCTTTTTTCCAGTCTTTTCATTTCTTTTTATCTAGTTGTTTTGGTTCTCTTCTCTCGTGAAGCATCTCTTCGTGAGCCCTGCAGGTATTTTCAGCCTGCCCTGCAGCTGTGTTCATGAGCTGTCACTATAGTTTGTTATCATTATTTTAAAACTGAATAGAGCAGCATGATTTTTATTTTAATTAAAGCACATCACCAAGGCTTTATTAAATACATTTCACAAACTCCTGTAAGAAAGTGTCGAGTACTGAATTAGCTTTTCTGTGTTGAAGTTGCCAAATGTCTAACAATATGCCACATATACAACCTTCACAAAATAATAAAAACATAACTCCGGCTCTTCTAACATTTGAAATTGAATTATGTTTCATTTCATTTCCTGCTGCCACTGCAGTGTTGCTGTCATGTTTTTCAACATGGTACTGTTGATATTTGACAGCTCTTTACTTAAGTCAATTGGCCTTCTGGTGGCTGAAGGGCAAAACACTCCACAGTGAAGCTACTTGGTTAAATTGTTTGACCTTTGAGCAAGTTAAAAGCTTGTGAGGTATTTAGAGTAACAAAACTGTGCACAAAGGACAAAGGATGGGTTTGACTTCTGTCAATCAGCACAGGTGAGGGATGGTGATGAGGTTGCAGAAATGCAGGAATTTCAGTGTGAGTCCAACAATTATAGGCCTATCCATGGTCATCTGGAAAGACTTAAACTCGTCATTCTTTGTCTAAATAATGCCAGCACAATCAAAGTTACCAAGCAGGAAAAGAGAATATTTTTCAATTCCACAACTTTTGCAATCTTCAAAGCACAAACACACCCACACAAAAAGCACTTTTACTCCAACAATGGTTTGAAATGTATCGTTCAATAGAAAGGTAGGAAACCAATATCACTTTCCCTGTTTTTTCCGGGCTACAACATATAAGCATTAACTCAGATATAGCAATTTAATCAGCACTAAAATGAAAACAACAACATTGCCCCATGTTTTGTACTATAAGAACACTTCCAAGTGCTGAAACTCCATTTAACAACAATAGATGTAACTGAACTCTATTTCTTAACATCCCACAACACCATGTTTATTGCTGCACTAGAGGGTATAGTTTTTATGTATCAGTATCTGGTGTATGTTTGTTTCTGTGCCTGGGGGGACCGAATAACGCTTATTGAACTCAAATGTGTTTCTGTATTTGCTGGAATTTGCAATATAGACATCTTCCCCTTGTTTTTTCCTGTTTATCTAATATATGTCAGTGTGACATAAGTCTGTGACTCAGACTTTAACCATGTCTAGTTGTTCAGGGAGATTTAAAAATATATATATTTTTCAAGGGAATACCATGCTTACTTACTAGTGAAATTAGAAGATTGACATTGACAAGTTGTATTCATTCTCTCAAAATCAGCTGAATTCATCCACTATACTGAATTATTATTTTAGTCTATTTGAACAAGATAATGTTGGAAATAGTTGGAGGTTCAGTTGTGATACTATTTAAGATGTCATGTTATATTTATTCTGCAAAATACAGAGAGGATTTAGTAAATTATCAGTAAACTTTATAGAATCAGACAAATCATTTTATATAAAATGGGTTATTACTTCTGTCTTCTTTATTTACATTTTATCCAAAACTCTTTGTTTACACATTTTGTAATACCCATGATGTTTAATAGCACCCCTCCAGTAAAAACACTGTGTTTAGAGAGATGTCCACTGAACACAGCGCTCCGTGAGCGGTCGCCCTGGTGATCAGTCAACTGTGATATTCACATAAAAAAAATCAAGGCCCTGTGAGTTGTGTTTGGTAGTTCTCATGCACTGCAGCCAGCTGATAGATTGGATTTGTTGGGACTGTAGAGTTTTTTTCAGTGGCGTTAGCACCTGTTGTGCTAGGCCCCAGGGTCACTCAGAGAAAAATATACTTCAACTCATTCATTGAAAAAGTACATGCTTAAACCTGTGCACACTAAGAGTCAAGTGAAAGCAAATTATATGAATGGCACATTTCATACAATGTTAGCTGACGTAGTTATTTTTTTTGAGAAAACCGTATTCACTATTTAAGAACAAGGACTAGTTAATTATCTGACAGATGGCAATGATGTGAAGCAACCTGAATGTGTTGGATTGACATGTTTACATTGAGGTTTAAAGCGGACATTTTCTTGTCAAGTGGTCCATTATGCCAAGTTACTCATGAAGCATTCAGCCAGGTATCCTCTTGCCGTTGGTAAATACCTTCCTTTCAAACAGGAAGCTTTTACCACACAAGGCTTACCATTACAAGAAAGGAAACCTGTTAAATCAACTTGTGTATCACCTTTCCTTTAGACAAGATGCTTCATGACAGGAAGTCTTTGCGTCGATACCTGTGTATGCAGTGTGAGTCATTCCTCACAGTGTGTCCTGATGATAGATCATTAGCGCCCCAAGGCAGATGTGTAGGTGACCAAAAGGATTGTATTGACTTGCAATACTAATGACTGCATGTAAAACTTTAATCTGAATTTCACGTCACAGATGTAAATAATAAAACTGTTGGAAAACAAGTCTTGCAGAAAGCGTTGGATAAACTACTCACAGATTTAAATGAGAAGCTGTATGGCAATCCAAACCCTAAGAATCACGTGATGGCAAAGCAACAACAGCAAAGAAAGCAATTTAATGATTGAGTACACAAAGTGTGGCTAATGCAACGCAACCGCCGCAATATTCACATTTCAAGTAATGAACAGAGATCAACAAGTTGTAAAAGTAATCAGGAATTCGTCTGAAGGCTCGGCTTCTGCCAACTTCTCAGCAAAAGAAGATGAGAAAGCTCTTCAGATGAAAAGGCCCCAGTGATCATCAGCTTGTACGCCTTCATCGACGTCAGGGAGGAACACATAAATAAACATGTCATCAGTCATTGAGTATTAATGATAATTATGCTAATGCATTTACAACTTTGATTGGCAAATGAAAGCTAACAAAATATGTTTGAATCCCAGCCACATCAGGCAGAAAACAAATATATTGTACCTCTACACTACACTATGTGCCTGGTAATCATGTTTACTCACTCCATGAACCAAATGGTTATAGTAGCAAAAACAACTGCAACATGGATGATGAAGTTTGGCATACAATGCTAGCCAGGTTTATCATACAATTTTCAAAAGAAATGACAGAATTACGCCATGATTCTTTCTCAACTTCAACATAAGGGGGAACTATTTAATACATTTAAGGGCCCATGTCCAATAATGCAATGATGAGCTACAGCCTCTTTTTTTTATTGATTTCTAAGAGAACCAATCGCATGCCATCGGAAGCAGCCACATTCAGAAAAAGTGGAAGGCTTGTACTGTATATCCGATGAAAACTATCATAACAAAGACCGAAAAGCCGATTTGGTGAAGAAGATTGGCCAGGTGGACACAATATTGCTGCCAGTGAGTGTTTGACCTCTATCATCTTCCTCCCTCGCTATAACTAACCCTAACCCTTGAAACAGAGACATTTGGAAACAACTATGTGTGTACCACGTTGTGCAGTTAAAAGTCACCATCACAGGGTGGTATATCACTTGTAAAGCAATTTATTAACATGTAGGGTTTCTCTTTTAACTGAGCACATGACACATGTTCCGCTTCATATCAATTGGTCAACACTCAAGGTGGCGAATCAGAAAATGATGAAATTAGTTATTTTTATATTCTTTTTGGCAATAAGGACAATATTTATATTTTTCAACATAGTAATGCAGCTGATATCAAAAACAGATCCATTCCATAGGCTTACCTTCTCAGATGTAGGATAAAATACCATTGACATCCAGGGCACATAGCAACATCAGCAGGATGTTAGCTCGGTGACTGACCTCAGGCTTGGGTATTGAAACCTGCTGCTGCAGAAAGCCAATCCTCCTGTGGCCGCTAATTGGTTGTGACTCGTCATGGCAACCAGCCATAAGACTTCAGGAGAATTAGTCCCAACTGGCTGTGTTCTGTGGACAAGTTAGTTTGTTTGCATTTTTGCATGGATCAGCTGTTCAAAGATGGAGTTGCAAATAACGCTGTAATATAATCAATGGCTGGCTTTGCATCTGCATTTGTGGCTGATTTAGGAGATTTATTCAAGTTAGCACTAATGCAAAACCTTCAAATACCAGAGTTTGGGGGTCAAAGCCCATAAGTCGAAATCTACACATTACTGGAGAAGTGAATCAGTGTAAGATGTAGAACTTTGGACTCAATTAAATATTCTCTGATGACCTCTGGTGCCCAAAAGATAATTGAGTTGTTAAGACTGCCGCTGCTGCAGCTACCTGTGTGTCCCTCTTGGCATATAATCACATCCCTCCGCTTCTTTTTCTCCAATGTCTTCACATCTCTGTCTCATTTTCAAATGTGGATGTATCAATGTCTGCTCTTTTAACAACTAATCAAATTTAAAATGTAATTGCTACAGCTCAGACCTTTTAGTTGGTGTAAACTAGAGTGTGAAAAAGTAACTGCCAAAAGTGATTATGTGCATTTTTCAAACCTCAAAAGTTTCCATTTTAACAAAGATACTGTAAGCAAATCTTTTCTATTTTTTTGTTTCAGACTTTTAGTTTTTATGAATCTCGCGATGGCGCAACCTGTCTTCCCAACGTCCACTTTAATTTGGGCATTAACTCAATTAGGGAGACATATGACTTTTTCATAAATTTGACAAAAAATAAAGGTGCGTTTGGGATTAAAAAATCCTGCCTGGTTCAGCTTTACAGTTTGAATTTATAAACTAGCCTTTCATATTAATTGTTTTGAGTGGATGACATTCTCAAAGCCTGGTGGCTCCGCTGATGAGAATTATTTGTGACAAAGGGTCATTGGCTGTGCATGACCACACACATGCCTGTATGTGCTGATGGGCTGCCTCCTCTGGCACTGTTAGTCTAAATGCAGACTGGCACTGACACTAATATACACTGATAAAGCTGTGAGAGTCAATAGTCAGGGAAGCGAGTGTTGGGAGAGTGGGGGACAGTGGTTTCTTAATTTAACCCATTTGTTCCATTTGTCAGGCGCGGGAACTCACATTGTGGATGGGAGAGCTCTGCTTACAGCCAGTGATTCCCAACAGGTGAAGGTTCATTTATTGGCAAGCTAAATTTCGGTCCACAAACATTTTTATTTCAACTGACGCTGCTGGGCGAGATTTGACTCACCCTGTGATGCATTTTCTCTCCCAGTGAGAGCAGCAGATTCATAAATCACAAAGGATATTGGCTAAGATGTGACTTTAGGTTTCTGTATCCTTGGGCATACAGTCATTTGACAGACTGTCTATTATGTTAAATGGGTGTAGAAACAGTGTAACAACAGTGCAATATGGGTGTCATATTGTTAAGGGTGCAATATGGGTCTACTAACGTACTAATGCAAAATTGGTTTTATATGGGTGCAATAAGGTTGAATAAATAGTGTAAAATGGGTGTAATGTGTGTGTGATTACGGTCTAAAGGGGCTTTAATAGGGGTGTTTTAGTGCGTCATATGGGTGTAAAAACAGTGCAACATGGATGTTATTTAGAAAATAGAAATTCATTAATTTTCCAAAAATGCTGTGAAATGTGATTGCTGATTTAAGGGTTAAAAAATGGTGGTGAAAACCATGTTTATATGTCATTTCTAAAAATCCTCTTTCCAAACGACATCACACTGAAATGAATCCATCCGTTTTCAAATAAAAATCTGGCCAATAGTATTAAACAGTAAAAATGTATTTTATATTTCAGTCCAACTATTTTTTAATGAGAACTGTTAGTATACGTAAATGTATGCACAGGCAAATGAAATAAATCGGCACAGGAAATAGGGAAGCTAAATTTAAAACATGTGTGCATGCTTCATTAAGCCCGACAAACCGAGCAACCAGTTTCATCCCTGTGGTGAAGTCACAAAAATGTTCAATGGAAGATTTGAAAAAATGAAATTGTCAGCTTTCAGAATTTGGAAACCTACTGCATGTGGTCCAGACTATGTCCTATTACAATGTATTTGTACAAGAAAGTCTAACAAATATAACCTTTTTAAATATAAGACCAATTTTTGTTCAAAGATCTGTGATATTTTTCTCATTAGTCTTGCTGGAAAGTATAAATGGTGAGCTTCCTAACGCACCCAAATGCACGATGACTCATCGGATATCATTTGAAAATAAATTAGCCAAACTTCACGTTTTAAATTTACCTAAATATATGGTATTTTTTTTATATAAAGACTACTTACACTTCATATTTTGACAAATCTGTGAATACTTCGTTAAGCACTGTGGAGCCTTGCATAATCAGCCTGTAAACATTTTCTGTCATATATGAATGTTGATACATATTCATTATGTTTATTAGCAATTCAATATTTAAGGAAGATGTTCTATTTTTAGCATCGCTTTATGTTCATAAATAGTGTTTTGAAGTAAACCTCCCAGAAGACAGACAACATGTAAACCCGACCTAAGCAAGAAGACTGTCTGAGTATATTTGATATAATTCATTATATTAATCTTTTATCCTTTTTTTTTGTAAAACAATAATCTGTAGCTGTTCTAAATGTGTTACAGGAAGAACATTGAGACTGTATATGCATTCACATCATGTGCACGTTATAAATCATGTCCTTGAAATCTATCTCTCTGTTCTTGGGGCCACGCCCAGCGCCTGTGTAATTGAGGATCTCAGGGATAATGTCAGTCATAATCTCTTTCATCATCCCGATCCCCGGAGAATTAATTTTCAAAGAGGTTTTAATTTTGCGACAAGACAGGACATTGCCTTTGACAAACAATTTTCAGCAGATTTTTACCACAAATATGTACAGCAAATATCACAAATTCCTCCACACAATTTCTCACTGGAATCATAAACGTGTGGTTTTACTGTCATTAAAAGTTATTGTGTGTCTAAGGTCACTCTGGCTCACTGCTGAAAGAGCATCGGTCAAGAAAAACGGATGAAGGGTATGCACACTAACTCTGCCCCTCCTACACCCACACACAGACATACTCACACACAGACACACACACACACACACACACACAGACGACTTCTTTGACGCTGGGTAAATGGTCGCAGGGACACAGTATTCCCAGCAGGACTTTGTAGATGAGGGTTGTCAGCATTTTTCTCACCAGAAGGTTTAGAGCTTTCGTTCTGCTCTGGGATGGCTGAGTTTAATTGGAGAACGCTAATGCGCAGCTGGATAGCAGAGCTGCTCATGCCATGACCGGCTCTGAAAATGGAAGGGCGTGAAAGCAGGGCTGGTGTGTGTCTGTGTGTGTGTTTGTGTGGTGTCCACAGCAGCCATACTGCAGGGGTCCCTCAAGATGCCACCAAATGTATTCATGGGATTGGAGCACTTTGTTTATGAGCCGTCTCATTTTCAAATAATAAGGCAATAATTATTTCAGCGGATTGATCCTGGAGTTATCCAAATAATTGCAAATTCATTATAATTTCACATTTTCTGGAAATAGAATTGTCTTGTTTTTTTCTATCATCGGGGTATAAACTGCATGCCTAATCGATCAGGTACTGTGAAAAACATATTTCTTTTCAAACAAAGGCGAAAATGAGCAAACAATGTCAGAAACTATTTTGCTGAATGGAAAACAAATCGGACTACTGCCTAATTGTATCACATTTAAATACCGAGGGAGGCCTCTAAAGACTTACAATAATATAAATAACAGTGTGCCAGGATGAGTCGATATACAACGTAAAAGCCTAATGTGGCAACAAATCATTTTGAGATTTTCTCTACAAACAACCTACTTTTATTTTGTTGATGATCAATAGAGTCTGTTTGGTTTTATATTTGTGCTTTATGACTATTTGATAGAGCAAGTATCAAAGAATATAGGATGTGCTCAGTGCTGACAAGAGAAAAGCAGTGTATAGATCTTTGTTTATCTTACTAAGTTCTTTATTTATATTGCTATTATCCTATGCAAAAAAAAAAACAGTTTTCAAATACAAAAAATAAGTGGCGTGGACTGTTTGACTTGAATTAATGATCTTACATGTTCCATAGGATTTGTGAGAACAAGTCAGTGTGATTCCTTCATTTTAGGGAAAGAGGTTAATGGAAAGATTCTATGTATGTTCATAGAACTCCTATTGAAGAATAAATACATCGTGACATGATGGTTTTGTTGACATGTAGAGCTGTATATGGTTTTGAAATTAGTTTCCCAAGGTTGGTCAATATGGTGTTGGTTACTGGCCACAACCCTAAAAGAGAGAACGTTACGTATTGTCAAGGTTAAAGCTAAGGTAGGCATTTTTTGTTTTGTTTTTACCATTTGTCGAACCATTTATGCCCCAAAAGCAATCAATAAATCCTATAAAACCAGAAACTGAGGCTGTGTCAGGCCTATAATAAGCCTGTCCATCTGTATAATAAGGCAATCTGTGCGCATGACCCAGTCTTCCATAGGCTATATCAATACCATTTTCCAATACTAATATGCTAGCCCAACAGCTATTAGTACTAACAATTGCCGTGTTATTTCTGGTCTTTTGACAATGTGCTTTCTTTACACGTGAAGGCGACATGAGGTAGTTGAATACTGTTAGCCATGACTACGATGTGCTGCTGCCCTTCCCCCAACGCTGCAGCAGTCGACAGGTAGTAGTCATATGTTTCAGGGGAATGACGCCGGAGAACTCTGGGCTTTTTTTGCTAGGATACTTTTCAAATCTATTTTACCCCTGTTGGTTTTTCCAAAGTTGCCTGCAGCTATAATGCCCACTGGATTATCATCTAAACAATGAAGAACATTTTTTCTTTTGATTCAGTTCTTCTTCTCTCTGGAGTGATATAAAAGCGGACTGTGGTCTTTATTTTAAGATCCCAAGGATGGTGCATCACTGTGATGACTATAAGGGTGGAACATTTCTGGGACCTGGGTTAAGTTCCTTCAAGGGGTTCCTGAAGAATCCCTTTAACAGGAATTTGACAGATGTGGGGTCACAGTGTCCTTCATAATGTAATGAGTTTATCCTTCAGTCCATGATGTGTGTTCACAATTGGAGAAATTCTTTCAGACACAAGATAAACAGACAGACTGATGGATTAACAACCCAAATAAAAAGCCTGATAGAGAAGCCAAATGCCTTGTGTGTATCATTTAATACATATTCTGGGACTCAAGTATTAGGTGTATACAGCTGTACTCACTGTTGTAAAGCATAAACCCAGGCTTTGAAAAAGGCCTACATGGATAGAAAATTGCTAATGAGATCTAATCATGTCAACAACTCAGCCAGGTGTCAGCATTAGTGTTTCAACCACACTTGTGATTTACTCATTCATAATGGTGTTTGAACATTCAGTCAGCTGCAACACAACTGAGCAAAAATAGCTCAGTTATGAGAATAAAAGGATAATTGTAAATGGGAGTTTTTCTGTATATTGTACTGGTTTAGTCATGGCAGGAACATTTCCCCTAATTATGTGCCTTGGGTTTCACGTGGTGCTCCAAGTGAAACATGTGTCAACTTTAGTCGCGCTAGTTGTTGCCTGAGAGACAAAATCTGAGAAGGCATGAAAAAAAAAACGGAGTTGAATTGTAGAACATTTAGTTTCAGGATATCTTTGATCAGACAACCAAGGAAAATACCACAAGTGAGGGGGAAAATATCTGCAGCTTAAGTGGGCAGACTCTTTCCTGATCATTATCATTGAGCTACAGTTTTTCTGGAGTAACGCCAAGATTAAGAATAGCTGACAATACCTTTTCTAGAAGAAGAATGATAATGTGTTTTGCATAACAAATTAAAAGACAAAACTACATGTGTAAGAGTCACGCAAATAAGAAATAATAAAAGAAAAGTGTCATGTGACCTCAGTGAGATGTGCGACATAAAGATACAACGTCCAGCAGTGGCTTAAAACCTAACTATAAAATTCCTTGACAGCTGTGATAAAATATCATTTAACAAGACACTTTGCAGCACAATATCTTTTATGATATTCCTTAAGCATATATTTTATCGTTCAACACATCTTCAGTACATGAGCCTTGAGACCACTTGTTAAATACAATGTAATTAAAAAACCTTTGAAACATTATCCTAATGGTGTAGCTGATGAAATCATCATACTTTGAAAGGCTGGAGGATGTGTATTACTGTAACGTTACCATGGTGAAGTGTATATTTGACATTTCTGCAATTGGACCTTTGAGAATTTTAAACATGAGAGCAAGCGCGGGATTTACAGTAATACATTTTTATTAAGGACAACCTCATGTGACTGTACACATTGAAAACAGAGAGGAAGAGCAAAACCAAACATATTTGCAGAAGCATGAATGATGATCCAGAGAAGGCTATTAGAAATAATTATGCATTAACACATCATGGGTACTTGTATATAACATATGCATGTTTCTGCAGGCTGTGACACATGTTAGGGTTGTTGGGTCTCTTGTGAAAACAACTGAGAGAACATTTCATGTTGCTTACACAGAGGAGTATGAATCTTGAATTGAAACAGCAGTCATTTGAAGAGATCACATGTCTTATATCAGTATTTAGAGATGTTTACAAACTGGCCTAAAGGCTACAAAGTGCAGCATAAAGCGAGCTTACTGATCAATATGTAAAACTTCCCTCCTGTATCCAGCCCGAAGAAATTGCTAACGCATATGCAAAATATTAATTAACCATTTAATCACTGTAGTTTAATGACTTGTGGTATTGGCTTTTCTAAAGTCTTTCATATTGATATATTTTTCTCCACTTCTTAGCTTATCGACATCTCAACGGTTCACAGGAGCCATAAGTTTCTTCCAACAAAAGCTACCAATCTGTCTTTCCCAAGGCTGGTGAGTTATTGTGGCCTATAAAATCAAACTGACTGCCAAAAGAAAGTTGAATGCTATTGTATTTCACCCAAAAGTGTGAAGAAACTTATCAACTCACGGGGTTGCTTTGTTAGGACTACAATTTGGCTTGAAATACAATGTTTGAGTGAAATTATGAGCACCATAAAGTTTAAGAATTATAATCTGAACATGTGAGCTACATGCGAAATCACAGCGGGCACGGCCGTATCACTTTTCACTTGTCTCCACTGCCTTTAACACAGCCCAGCTGTAGTTTGTATTCTGTGCTGAATGGTGTAGCATCACATATGAGGTGCTCTTACAAACTCGCTTTTGAATTACGGCCCATGAGAAACATATTTTAAAACAAAAATCCAGCCATATTTCATCTTAAGAGTACTTTGATAGAGGAAATGTAAGACTCCACTTGCGGCTCTGTCAGGAGGGGGGGGAAACTGATGGCCATGCATGTTAAAAGCCTATGTGCCATCAAAGCCCCTTGGGCTACAAAGGGCTCTTTTAGCAAATGGATGGCAACAGCTGCAAACTCTGGGCTGTTCTTAATGTGCACGGTGCAGATGTCTGCACTTGAGTCCCACAGTCTGAGACAGATCTGTCTGACTCTACACTGAGCCTCTCTCATCATATCATTGCAGCTTCATTAAGCGCTGAACTCAATATCAGCATCTGCCTGGCATTTTTTTACTATCCAATTAAAGGGAAAAACTCTCAAAAAGATACTGTATAACCACTGGATTAATTTTGTTTTAGATTATATGCATCCATTTTTATATGAATGTATTAGCCTGACATAAAATGATTACCACGATACTACACTGCAATCATTTCAGAATTTTAAAAGGACCTTTTCTCTGTAACAACAGCAGTTTTGGCAACAAAAAAAGTCATCACCTTTAAGAAATTGTGTCTGAATTTAGGACATTTCCTAACCATAACTGATTGTATTGGCTTTTCTAAAATGGTTTGATTTGTCTCGCACTCAGGCGTTGAAACTAGAGCAAACAACGGAGAGCATCCCAAGGCATCCAGCGTTAGTACTGCAGCCTCCTAAGTGGCTTTTTAAAACTGGAACAGCAATGAAAAGTGGAATACAGCCATGTGGCTCTGTGTAATAGCTGGATAGGAGCAGAGCAACATATGGGTTTATATATTGGCCTCACCATGTGTAGAATTGTTAAACCTGAAGGAACATTTATTTGAAGAACAAACCTTTTTATGTTTTACACTTAAGGCTCACAGAAGGTGATTTCGCTGAAAAATAAATCCAAATAAGCACCTGCATGAGGCGACAGGGGTACAAGAGCTGCAATTACCAAAATCAATACACAGGGATAATAAATGTGTTACACACGTGAACAATATTCGGTCAATCTATCCAATCAGGGAACTGGGACAGAACCTTTTTGACTATTGAACTCATTTAATGCTTAAAACAAATACAAGTTACTTCACTGGGTCATCACAATTGAACAATAGATTTTTTTTTTTTCATATTTGTAACACCCTCAGAAATATACATTCACATGGCTGCATACAGACACTTTCTCTCTTTTGATTTTTCTTTCAATAACATTAAATCGACAAACTGTATGCGTCACTCCTTTTGTATGACAGTGAAGCTGCTAGTGGCATTTAAAAAAAACGTACTGGAGGAGCGTTTCTAGGGTCCGACTTTGGAAATAAGCTATCCATCGACTTCATCTATCCATCACCAGGTCTCTATGTTTGCAGTCAAAATAGGTATATTTTACATGACAGGGTCCCTACGCAGTTGTCCCTAAATAAATCCCAACTATAATCTCAACCGTATATACAATATTTACAGTGGAATGTTAAACATACTGAATACAAAAAGTAGATTAGGATGGAATGAAGTTACAGTCATTTTATTACAAAATAGAAACTCATAACACCCCGACAACATGAAGACAATGTTAACATCTACCAGTATACAGAATGTCCACTCCAAAGGGTTTTTCCTTTCTCTAACGTTTTCTTAGAAGCAAGTGTGGCAGTGGCTTTCTAATGGATGCAGAAAAAAGGTGAAATGAAACCCTAGAGTTGTGCTTTGAAAAGAGTCGATCAGATCTCTGCTTGGGGCCAAAGTATTTTATTTGGGTTTAAATCCGTTTTCATTAGACTTCATGTCTCAATTGTTGTGCTTAGAAAAGTCAGCCATGTGGGACTAAAAGTTTGATCTCTTTAGGGTCTTTATTGATAAGAGAGAAAAAGTGCTGTGTCACCGTGAAGCAATCATTAAACGCTCAAATGGTAATGAAAGCCGCTTCTAAGAGATGAATTGATTTAAAGATCAAGACACATCGCAATGTTAGTATCGCATCGGAGCTCAGGGTTGAATAACATCCCCACTACACTAACTACAATACAACGATCATTTGTCTGATTTTAAGAGGTATGCAGTCCGTGTCAGATTTCAATATTACTCTTTATGTTATTCTACTGCATGAATAACTTAAAACGCTGGAGCAGCATCTGTCTCCTGTCTTTGATAGGCACTGAATGCACAAAAGGATAAAAACGTTTAGTCTCTATTATGCTGTGATATGTCTGTAGAATTAAAAAGAAGAAGCTTCAGCAAAGCCGTTCACCTTTTATCAAGTGAACGATAAAATAAAGGCAATATAATTGGGATTTGCTTTTGCACTTTTAAAGTAGCAACCCAGACGCTACTGTTGTTTAGTCTTCTCTCGATAAAACCTGCCAGCCCCGTGTATGTTCTCAATCTCTAGTGGATACACTGAACAAAAACAGAAATAAGGCAGTAGAAAATGAAACTTAACTGAAATCAACAGGCTTTTGATAAGAATATTATCTCCCACTTTTGTAATGTTAATCTTGTGTTGAAAATACAATATAAATTGAGGCTCATGATTAACATGCTCATCTAAAAACATACAGTAGACAAGCATGGACTGTAAAACATTCACATCTCCAGCAGTCTGCTCCCAGGGAGATGTTATTTTTTCATCTTTATTTATATATATATATATCTTTATATACTTTTTTGTGTGTTAAACTGCAATATTGTTCCTGGGTACTGTGTGCCCATACCTTTGTTGTTACCGACAACACTGACAAAGTGTCGTCTTTCGAGCTGCAAATGAGAACAAACACACTGTAATTGATACCGAAACCAAATTGCAAACGTACCGACATCCACTCCAACATAAAAACATGCAGAAAATAAGGCTTAATAACATATTTATATTGTTCAGAGCCAGTCAGATGTGACGCCTACATCCACGGATGTACTGCTTTGCTTCGGTTTAATCGGATATTTCACATTGAACTTTTTTTTTGTTCCAAGCAAATGCATTTTGCTGATTGTGTAATGGACAATCCGGTGTCGTCCACTGGCACTTATAAACAGTGATTTAAAAAAGCTAGACACATCCTTTATAACACAGCCCTATTGGCAGATTCAGATAACTAAGAAAAGGACAACCATTTGTTCCTTTAAAATCCCCCATACAGAGTTTCATTTGAGAAAGAAAAAAAAAAAAACTGATGGAAAAATAAACCCAATGAAAGCAGCAGGTGACTTTTTATACTCCAGCATGGCCACCATTCATTTTTCAATTCCCTTTACATGTTAAATGTTCTCTCTGTAGATGCAAATTTAAGCATCTGTTGACATTATCCTCCTATCCGTGTCCTTTGTGTCCATGGACGTCTCCTCATAGAAAATGCTGTTGGAGTAAGGGCTTAAGCCAACTCTTTCAGCACACAGCCACATATTATAAGGAGAGGCAGAGTCATTATTTGGGAAATTCCTCAGACACTTTTCTCTGACATCCATTTGATAAAAGTAGGGTTAGAACAACATAATTATGACAACTCAACACAGAAAAAAACAGACATTTCATTATAGTGGTAAGATCGAGAGCTTGTGTGCACAGGTCAACCTGGTCAAGTGACAATCATGATATTTCAGAGCATTATTGAAGGTTTTTTATGACACAGAGACTCAACAAACCTTATTTGGACGTGATTTTGATGCACCAATGAAAAGTAGAATTTGTTGCAGCCCTTCTGTCTCCTGTTTCTCTAATTCACTGATGTGGAAACATATTTAGCATTATTTAAATTGAAGGGGAAAATTATTGGAAACTCTCAATTTGTATCTGCCACGTGGCTCAGTAGGCTGACTCCCTCCCAGTTAAGTTAAGCCAAGCCTATACACACAGGGGGGATCAAGAAATACTAGTCATGTCTTTGGAACACAGCACATAACACATCTGCTGTAAATGCTGTACAAAATGAGTTTCATGGACGCTAACCCCAGTGAGAAATGACACAGGTGCTGTATGGCGTTTTTTTTCTTTTCTCTGAAACATTTGACACACAATTACAAACACATAGAACTCCACCTGTAATTATGTTGAACATTTAACTCTCGTATCTCTGCTCATTTAAAATCATACAAAAAGACATTATAAAAATAACAAAAAAGGCAATGGTAATAAAAAAAACAGAAATAAATCCGCACATCCAGTGTAGGACTTTCACAAGTGTGCTCAGCAAAACCTCAACCTGCTCTTTTTATACATGTAATACACTTATAACATGGAAAATTACACAAAAAGAATATTACACCATTATTAATCAACCGATCACTTGTCTGGACTCGTACTCGAGTCCCTTTACAGTACATACCTTAGTTTGTACTCTTTGCCCATTCACTTGATGGAACTGATACCAATGCTGTCATGTTGAGAAGTTGATGTTGCTAGCACTTTAAATAGACGCTCGATTTTCTAATTGAGATTATTTTGGATGGGGTCTGATGTGGGGGGAGTCAAGGGGGAGGGGGATACTAGGTTGACCAAAAGAGGACAGGGGAGTGTGAAGTGTGCAGCTTGACAAAAGGGAGGGTGGGGTGGTGATGGAGGTGAAAGGTGCAGTGGAATGCAGGTGAGGGGACCAAAGGGTTTGGTTGTTGCATGCCACTAAACATACCACTCTTTCTTAGAAATGACAGAGCCGTCGGTTTGAGAGATCATATCATCGGCTATCTCAGGTTCAGGGTTATACTGGAAAGCCAGAGTCCGCTCATCATAATCTCGGCTCTCCCCTTCGTCTACAGTGAAATAGGGCCTCTTCAGGTCCTCTTGCTCGGGGTCAAAATCGGGCACACTCGCCTCAAACCCAGCGGGTCCACCGATCTGGGCAGGTTTCTTCTCGTCGTCTGAGTCGTCCGGGTACTGAAGGTTCTTGGGGATCGGAGGGTGTGCGGGCAAGCCGCCGGCCTTGCTGTACCCGTTACCGAACACGTGTTTCTTGGTGCTGTAGTCTCCTTTGAAGGTGCGCTGGCGGCGGCGCAGGAATACGAAGAGCAGTATGGCTGCCCCCCCCAACAGGACGACTCCCCCCACAGCGCCCCCGATGGCGGCACCTGCATTGTGCTGGCTTGGCGTGGTATCAGGGAGCCTGGTTGGCGGGTTGTTAGGGAATTCTGGGTAGGAAAAGACAGATGGAAGGGAGTGTGTCAGTGCTCTGGTGGGAGGAGGTGCATTTGTGCAGGTGCAGATTTTTTTGATGAAGAAAGGGAGACAAGGAAGGAAAAGCAAAGGGAAAAGGAAGGAGCCCCGGCGCCATCACAAGCCCCAACCCAAAAGGAGGCCTCACCGAGTCTGGCAAGGCTCCTTTGTTAACAGGCACATGCAGTTTTAGAGATGAAATAAAGAGCCAGTTCAAACAAAACCAGAGAGAAAACAACTGAAGAGATAAAAGTGAATGAAGTTTGTCAACATGCATCAACCATTGTTTCTTCTCTTCTCTTTGAAGGTGGAAGAAAATGAAACCATTTCATAAAGAAACTGTGGATTAATTCTCAAGTCCTTTCAGTTAATACATTCAGCTCAGTCAGTTAGTAGTACATATAATGATATATTGTAGTACAGTCCAGCATGAAAGAGTACATCATGACATACTAGCATCTTTATCATCACTGTAGCAGAAATGGAAGAGCACTTGCAGAGATGATTATTAGGAGCCAAGCAGACACAGCCATGATGCATCAAGAGAGCTGATAAACATGAAGCTCCTCCATTAAGGCAGCAGAGCAGACAGCACAGAAAAATATACAATATTCAGTAAAGAGAAAAAGTATCAAATGAGTCAAAGACGAGCTTTTATAAAGACAACAGAGTGACTATGAGCAATTGCCTGCAAGAAACAAACAATACCCAAGATGCAAGAGAATAACAGCAAGGATTTAGCCTTGCAAATTCAAAAAGAGACATTGTTTTAAATCCACAACTGCCAGCGTCATACCATATCTGGAGCTAAACTGAAACATTACATTCATTCCACCATTTTAGAGTCTCCTCATGGGAAGGGAACAATGCTCAAAACAAGCACAGCTGTAGCTTACAGTGAATCAAAGCGTTGAAAGCTATGTCCCTTACATGCACGTCTTCACTTAAAAAATATAAAAATGCAGAGCTCCTTGAAGCGCAGAGACAAAAAAGAAGTCTTTATGAAACGTGATCAAAGCCTCGAGGCGCACAGATAGCGGTTGTCTAAACCAGCACAGCAAAGGCACATTTAACTTCAAGTCCTCAGAAGAGAGTTGGAAAATATACAACAACAAAACGATACAACAAATGGAGTGGGAGAGGACTAAGGAGATGGAAACAACCAGGAAGAAAGGAAGGAGAGCCCAGTTGACGCAGGGCAAACTACAGACATGGTGTGCAACAAGGCATGACAAAGTCAGAAGAGATAAAAAGGATTTACTGCCATGATACTATTTTTGCCTTCTGTTGTACTGATTTATTACCATCCTGTTATGACACATAATCCAGTAAGCATAGATATTATCTCTGTTCATCAGATGAAAAAAAGCTGGATCAGATCAAAACCGGTTCTGCAATTCTTAGGAGGCAAATTTAACTGACAGAAACATCATGTTCATTCTTGATCCTCTGTCAATTAAATTAACATTAATAAACATTATCATGTCACACCCTAAAATGTTACACATACAACAAAATGTGTACACTGTATTCTGGTTATTATTGTGTGATATTTTGTATGTCTACGGGATATATTATATAATACCATTAATCAACACATTTAGAAATAATGGTTAAAACTAAGGAATAGATATTATGAGAAATGGAGTCAGTAAAAAAGGATAGCATGGTCGAGACATTATTAAAATTGACCTAGGTCAAAAGGTCCAAATTACTTCTTACGTATTGGAGAAAGTTAAGATCAAAAAAGAGGGTGTCCTGGTGCTTGGTACCTGACATCATCTGATACTCGACTAATGGGGTGAAGCCTGCGAGCTTGTTCAGGCAGTCAATTCGAGCACCAATGATACATTCGCACATAACGCCCCTCATCACTTTTGCAACCAACCAAACATAGTCTCCTAAATCTGGCGCTCTATTTAAGCTGTTGGATCTGCCCACCTCTGCCTTGCTAATGCTGCAGCCGCCACTGCTGTTTCCACGCTGCTAATGTGTTCACCTCGCTGCTGCTGCTGCTGCTGCTGCTGCTGCTGCTGCTGCTGCTGCTGCTGCTGCTGCTGCTTTCACGTTAGCGATGCTCGCCTGCCCCACCACCACCCCAGCTTCCTACCCAGCTTCTACCTGTAGGTTTGGGGGATAGTTATCTAATCATCACTCAATGTTCTATGTTAATATGTGGAGTGATGAAGCCAAACTCAAACTATATACTGTTTCTAATAAACATATTAATGAAACACGTGAGTTGTCTGACTGAAATTGGATTGTTACTGGTTTAAAAGAGAGGTAGGTCACACACACACACACACACACACACACACACACACACACACACACACACACACACACACACACACACACACACACACACACACACACACACACACACACACACACACACACACACACACACACACACACACACACACACACACACACACACACACACACACACACACACACACACACACACACACAAAAGAAATTTCTATAAATATGAACTTGAACATTGTGAAACCAGTCGACTCGTGTTTGCTGTACTTTGTTGAATTCTCAGTAAATTCTATTCTATTGGCTATTGACTCTGTTGATTTTTTTGAAAGCTTAATAAGTGTTAACATAGTGTTGTGAGGATCTTGAAGACACCCGGCCCAACTTCAGAGGATTCTCCTCAACATTATAGAGTGTGCTAATAAAGACAATATGGAAAAGTATGGCATTAAAGCTCAGTATAAGTGTGTGTTTAAAATTATGGAGTTGCTGTCTTTAAAACAATGATTGAAATAATATAAACACACAGCGGCAAAAGACTAAATGTCACCTGAACATGAAACGCTTAAACAAAATCTTTCAGCATTTCTCAAATATAAGTGTCATAGAGAAAGTACGATAAGTTCAAGTCATACAAAAAATAACCAAATGATGCCAGTTACAGTTGTTAGGCAAGCATATCTTGTTGTATACAAAATTGCCAATTTCGAAAAAGGCACTGGTTGGTGACCAAGCCCCAGTACATAGCTCTACCAACTGAGCTATACAGCTTTCCACTTGAGACCATTTTGACATTTATTTTCATCTGGAGCATTATCCAGGTTTGGAGCCGAAAAAAACGACCCATTCCTAAACTATATGCACAAATTATTTACGAAGATGTCAATATGTAAAGGCAAAAACAGTCAGATAGCGTGGTTTCCTCAGTATGGCCCTAAACAACAAATTGTTTATTTTAGACAATTATGGTTCAGTGATGTGGAAATGTGTTTTTGGGATTGGAAACTAAACATTATTGATCAAAAATGAAGGTTTGTGTTCAGCAATCTTAAACTTTCCTTAGAGATATGAACTCTGTGCTGCCTTGCAGGAAGTCATATCTAGTCGAATCAGAGCATTACGGCAAAAACAACCAGCCAATCTGAAAACCTCTGCTATTCTCATCAAGTAAAGACAAATTCCCATTTAAGCAGAAAATGATTTTTTAAATTATTGCCCTTATTGGTTAGATCAAACCCATTATACTCAATTAGAACTGCTATTAAGTGGAAAAGATTAATCTCTGCATAACTCTGGAAGAAAGGGATGGATTTGGGCGAAGATGAAAGAAGCTTTGGAGCCATCCCCTCTCTTTTAATTACAATGGCACCCTATCAGTCCAAAGGAGCGACGACCTCCTGAACACAGCTACTCTCCTCGGTTGCTCTTCCTCGGCCCCCTCTCTCCCAGGGCCGGCAGCAAAGCTCTCCAATTTCTAAAGCGGTGCCGGGCACAGTCTCAAATATCAGCTCAGGTTTTAATCTCACTACCTAATGGGATTATTCAGACAGAGGCCTTCATTACACACATGAATGAGAGAGCAGGGCCAGGTCACCCCTGCTCGAGAACACATACTCCCAGCAAGCCCAAAGAGGGGGTGAAAATCTAGAGAATTGACAGAGGACAGAGAAAAGTGAAAAAAACATTCTCCCATAATCCTCTTCTCTACCAGCATCTACCTTCTAATACTAGGCTATGTCTTCTCGCTCATCAGTAATTAGGCAGCTCCCTGTCCTTACATTTCTATAGTTGCCTCGAAATGTACTACTTAGAGGCGGGAAGCACAAGGCGGGATCAAAAAAACTACAGAGCATAGACAGTAAAAGAAGATGCAGTGAGCCTTCAAAGGGGCTCCCTATCACCTCCATTTCTATAAAGGATCAAGTGACAGCACCTCCTGACACCCATATTCGAAGAATGTGCATGTCAACGCTAATAAAAATGGGTTATGGTCCATACAAAATACAGACATGAAAGCAGATGTAAACATGCAGGTATTTTTATAACTCTTTGCCCATCTCATCCACCTCCATGGAGGTCTCGGAAAGATGCAGGAATAGAGAAATGGAGGTATTAAGTCGTTTTGCTAAAGGAATAGAATGGGGGATTATTGTGTTCAGGTGGCTCTACCTCTGTATAGGAGGTACTTGAAAAGCAGAAGAAAGAAGCTATGAAACTCCATAAAGCGCTCATCAGACCACTTCAGAGCAATGCAGGAACAGCCGCTTGTATTTTGCAACTCAAAGTGGTGTACAGGCAAAGAGGAGTGCCTGTTCTCGCGGCGTTATCCAGCTCACTTCTGTTATGTACTTATCCCTTCACAAGGTCAATTAGCAACCTCCCATTCAGCCTTCTTGGCCTTTTGCATGAGGGAAGATAAGAAAATGGCAAAAAGATTTCTCAATTTCACCAGCGCTGTGCCTTTGTTTCTATGTAGATACTGTGAGAATGTGAAATAAAAGTAGCTATGGTGCGAACGTTACAGAAATGCTAATAATAAAAGACATTTTGAAATGGTTGGGGTACGTAGGAGGGAAGAGGCGTTCCACCAGCACGCCATCGCTCCAGGCAACACCTGCCAACACATAGATAAAAAAAACCTCAAAGCAGCACAACGGCAGCCCTGATACTGTTTCAGGCAACAAAAGGTAGTGTCTATTAAAACCACGCTGAAAAAATGCAGATAGTGGGGTAACCTTGAGTTGCAATGACTAAAATGTACTATTGAGATTAATAGATGCCAGGATGTGCTATGAAAGGCTATAATTCAATCCAAAAGCATGATAGATGTATACAGGTAATGAACAACATGAAATACTGCAGCCGCTTAGTTGCTGCAACCATGCTGTTTTGTCTTGCATTAATCATACTATTTTGAACACTCACGTTTAACTTTGATCGAGTGGATGATTTACAACCTCGGACCATTTTCATTGACCAAATCCGTTTCCTTTGCAACCCGATAAGTACTCTCACTCTGACTCATTTGTGTAAAACAGGAGGGAGTCTTTAGGAGAAACAAATGGTAAACAAATGCTGCACACTCTTGTTCAAGCCAGATTTGTGGCTTCAGAAACCAACAATTTATAGCACAGTTTTCCATTTCAATGTAAACTAAGGCAGAAAACAAGCCAGCAGCACACTGTTCAAACACACCGAAGAAGAGGACTGTGTGAAGCAGAAAGGGGGCTTTCAAAGGGAGAGAAACTGTATCACAACTCTGTCCTGCAGGTACTGTTACTGGGTGTGCTCCAGTCATGTCTGCACATGAAGAAAAGGAGGACTAGACAGGTACAAACATTCCTGAGTCTTAGAGCAATCACTGGGACAAGGTGTTTTGACAGAGAGACTGAGAGGATTTCAAAGAGCGGCGCAGGGAGTGGCGTTTAAATACGACTAAATGAGGAACACACCGCAGACAACAGAAGATGAAAAGAAAACATAGGGCTACTCTAAGAGTTTGACGAGTGGCAACATGGAGGAAAAAAGAAGATGGAGCGAGTGCCTTTGAGAGGCGGGGGAGTGACAACGGCAAATAAAGAATGGCGTAATGAGTGAGTGAGGAAGGGGACAATCGGGGAAGGCGCATTTATTCAGTGGTTTCAACAATCCTCATTACTCCCCTGTCTGAATTTGCCAGTGGTTGTGAAGTCATGGAAATGTAAGGCTGCCACAACGAATAAAAGCTCATCACTGACAAGAATTGAATATGCGGCCGGGAAGCAAAGGACAAGGAAAAGCTCTTTTTCACCCTATCGCACACCCGCCTTCTAAGATCTACAATTTATTCCCATTTGTAATTTTCTTTTTGCTTTCACTGATTCTTCACAGGTATAAATGCCATAAAAACATCAGATTAGTAATTCATATTCGATTCCACAAAAAAAGGATAGTAGGCATGGTGTGTGCTGAAGAAGATAACACGCATACAAATCATCTTTGGTGGGTTTTGAACATGCAATGAATTGCAGGACAGTCCAGTCAGAAAAACAGGAAACGCTTCATGTTTTCATCTCTCTAAAGCAGATGCCGCACGCAATCTATGACTTTGTTATTTATTTGCTGACTAAGGATTCCCAACTTGGATAATGTTGGTGTTTCCCCTTTCGGTAATTTATAGCTGAAATAAACTAAAAAGTAATCTACAAGAAGCAGGACTTGTATCACAAAACAAACATCCAACACAACGCTAGTGGAGTTGAACATACTGAAAAATACTTGTTTCCTTTAAAAAAGTGTGTTTGATTCCCTTTCTGATGCACATTAATATAATCATGTTATTCGAACAAACACACAAATGAGCTTTGAATGAGCAATGAATATTAAACCGGCATCTAAACACCAATGCTCTTTTAAGAAACGTTTGCTGAAAAGACACCATTTTTAATGCATCTCTTTATTTCTCTTCTAGCCTGTATGTGGCTGCAGTGCTAAGTACTGTAAGGACGCCTTATTGGGTCAGCAAACATTAAACAAACTTCCATGTTAGAAGGCGTTAAGCCAGTTGAGGTCGGGGCCATGTTTGTTCACCGCACCATCCTCTGTTGGTTTTTTCCTTGTTGTTTTTTTCAATCTCCTTGCTGTTATTTTTGAGCTGTGTGTGTAATGAGTGAATCACCGCGCAGCGGCTCTGGAGCCAGTGGTCAGACCCTGGGACAGCGTCTGACCTACTTCATCAGGCTGTCAGGGAGGCGTGACAGATCCAACACCACATGGGTGGACGGTGAGGAGGGAGGAGGAGGCAGACGAGGAAGAGAAGCAGAGCTGGGCTGAAGGGTCCTAGCCAATCCCCCTGCTCCATCTGTCTGCCACATCCCTCTCCTCTGCATATCCTCCGGAGAGCAGAAACAGCAAGCCATGCAGAAACAAATGTTAAGATAAATCACTACGATCTCAGCTGCTCTGCTCTCACATGCACTCCCCTTGTGACATTTCCATTTCACTCTCACAGCCAGGCTATCTCTTCTCCTCAACAAAAAAAGTGGCCCCCTTTACACAGTAAGCATCCCCCTCCTCCATTTTATGCAAAATGAGCTGCAGCCACAATATCTTCCCCCTCAGTGCTCTCACTGGCAGAGCAAAACACAGCGGAGGCTTTATGGGGCGGCCTATGGTGTGCAAGCACGGGAGCGGCTCATGCTAATGTCTCATTTGGATAATGAGGTGTATTCTTGGCAAGATCTGAGCAGCTAGTAGTCCCTCCTGTAGAGAGGATGTCGGGGGCTACGCAGTCCCTCTATCAGCCTGCAGAACTGAAATCCATCTTGGTTTGTAGATGCTCTGTCAGAAGGTTTAAGGGTGATGAGAAGCTAGCATTAAAGGAAGGGACCAATACACTGGATGAGCTCCTCAACTGCCAGCATGCATGTACTTGAAGTGAGGGTGCAATGATATACAAGATATACGCGTGTGGCCTTTGAATCTATGAATAATGCACGGAGACGACACTTCGATGTGCTCCAGCTATAGCACCAATTGAGGCAGTCTCCACCATGACAGGCGAAGACAAACAAATTTCACATTGCTGGAGGAGCCTGTGCAGAGCTGACATCATAATGTCTCTTGTCTCTGTCAGAGGAAAGAAAGGAGACAAATGCCTGCGTGGAGCGGCTCTGCTGTTAGATGTCAGTAATATATGGTGCGACACTTGTTTTATTCAAGGATGATCCCGTCGCGGTTTCACAAGTTTTATCACGCGGGAGCAATCACCTTGGTCACGGTTACAGATGGAGCTACAAGTCTGTTTCGAGACTGATAAAAGTGAACCATGCCATCAACAACCAATGTTATTTACAGTTTGCTATTTTCTTTTTAGAGCCACCAACTGCAGTTTTGGATTGATTTTGGCAGCCTCAGTGGATTACATGAAGCATAATAATAACTACCATGGTCGCCTTCTTGTCAGAATCCCCTTTTCAAATCCTATGAAAATGTATCGCCTCATCTTCAAAGTAATGAATTTCTTGAAACAAGACATTAAGGAATTTCACTTTAGAAAAACAGTTACATTTGAGGCAAGGGGACACAATTTTGGCACTTTACATTCAGCATTCTGGTTTCCGGTTGAAGTTTAAGTACTATTGAACAATTGCATTTTGGCAGGCTTCTATTGAAAACTAAAAAGGCTGAAAGTATTGGCCGAAATGCAATCTCAGAAGTCATAGGATATCATCTGACATCTGATGATATTAGCTTGTGAACTGGCTACTTAAAAAAGCAAGTTCTACATTTTATTGTCTCTCCAATCCAACTCCATTCTTACATCTTATACTCCTATTTGACTGGAAACAATCAGTAGCCCAAAGAAAAAGTAATTATTGACCCAAAAGATACAGCTCCGCTTCTGGGTTCCAAGATTGGTAAAGAATCAATTGTGAGTATAAGGTAATTCAATAGGGTGGGCTTGATGGGCACACCTATTTTGTAGATTTTTTTTCCAGAATGTGTCCAATTCAAACCATCAATTTCACAGTTTCTAATTGACTTGGAAATTAGAAGGAACCAGAGTGTTTTTTTTAGAGAATTATCTTGTAAAAAACCCACTAATGAACCCAATATATTTCATATACATCATACATTTTTAACAAATGTCCAACTGTAGTTACGTATAAGTATCATATCACAAAAAGAAATACGTATGTGTTATGCATCCAGTTCAAGCTGCTACATTTATTCTCACAAAGTAACAACATCAACTGTCATTTCAAAAATACCCTCTCCTGCTCTGTAAATTAAATTTATGCTGAGAACGCTCCTTTTGTTGCTGCCAAGAACTTGCTTTCCTGCCAAACTGGTGGCAAGCATTTGAAAACGTTGTACAGACAGAGATAATGTTCTAGGCAAAGGCCTTGTTTGCTCAAACTGGTAATGTGGAGCCAAAAAGAAATTTGAGTGAAATTAGTTGAAAAAAAGAACTATGTTGGCACTTTTTAATTCATAGCCTTTCATTACCACTGTGCCTCACTGTCTTTAACACAGAGTGTTACATACTTAGACCTTTGCAACAATTCTAGTTCCTGTTTGCTTTGGAGTCCATTTTTGGAATCTAAATTCTCCCCCAAAAATCAGATCCACTGAAGCATCTCTTTCTGTCACATGGATCTAGTTATTTATTTATAAATCCATTGGACTGCCTATGCTTTATTCATCTCATTTTCACTGTGTGGTACCTCTCAACTTCATTTTCTAACACAGGTTCAAGCAAGCGTGAATAGATCTCGGCTCCGGTGCTTACAGAAGGATCCATCCTCACACTTTTCAGCTAAATTGATGACAATGCTCTCACTCCATCCAGCTTAACCTGAGTGGTAAAGCCCTATAGCAAAGCTGACTGCACCTTTAAAGCAACTCTGCGCCCCAGCTTCGACAAAAAGGGGATGAAACTTAGCGCTGCTGGGTGGTAAGTGGAATGGCTGAAAGGATCACATACTGGCTGACCCCAAACTGATTTGATATTATCCTTCACAGCTGATCCTGCTAAAGTGGCAAGAATTATGCATTGTCTTTGACTCACTCCAGCCTCCATCTCGCAAAGATTAGCGCTGTTGTTTGAGAGAGTCAAGGTTAAAAAATATCTTATCAAGTTCAAAACATTATTTAAGTGAGTAAACAAATTAATTCTGCGGTCAATGTGCAGCTCCACTGAGAGGAATGTTCCCACAAGTCACATCACTGTGTATAAAAGAAAAACACACACATCCTCTTTCTCAGGGGAGATAATGACATAATTGTAAGGTTATCCTGACAAAACGGCCATTCATCATTATGAGCTGGAAAAGATGGCAGCTTGGAATTGTTTCGAGTGTGATGGTGGGAAAGCTGATTATCTTAATGAAAGACTTTTTTGAGTCTCTTAAGTTGGGGAGGATCTTTGAGGTTCAACCACATTATTCAGCTCTTTTCCAGCAGCTTTCTCAGCTGCAATATTTCACTGGAGTCAATTGCTTCCTATCAGGCGGTTTGAAAAGCTTCTAGGAATCAATCGTCAAAAATATCTTTCATTGTGAGGCTGTTTAATCGTCTCAATTTTACCATGGCCTCTGATGCCTTTTAGTAATTTGCTAATTAATCAGACCTGACGACTTGTCAACCATCCCTCGGGAGAGTTATGAACTGAATAAGATCGAAAAGAGGTGTTTGCTAAGAACAGGCCCTTTCCATGAAGCTCTTCTCTCACGCCATAGATCCCCTCATTCTCTTCTTTTTTCCTTCAGATTTCCTCTTTCACCTCTTTTTTTTCCTGAAAGCGACGATTGATTAAAACGGGAGAGTGGCTCATTAAATTCTGACAAGCGACACCATATCTGCAGAGCACATGTCCTTGGAGAAAGCCGTCTTTGCCCATGTGCCTCACCGTAGGCGATGCCATCTCCACCACAAACACTATCCCCAAACTAATTGAAACAAGGTGCTCTGTGGCCCCGCTATCTGCCGAGGTGACAGTTATGCAGCTCCCACAAATCTGTCCATGAATTGAGGAGCTTGATTAAAATGTGCCTTCTTTAAGTGTTCCATCAGTGCTGTTTCCAACTGTGAGGAAATAGCTTTTTCTGTGATACAAAAAAGTTGTCACGGATATTTTATCTCTTCGCGACACTGGAAGCACGGTTACCTCCCTGGCAGGCTTATATTGCTGTGTCAATCTAAAAATCAACTACAACATGAAAATAAAAAGCTTTACTGCCAATCCCATGCATAATACAGCTAGTAGTAGTGCATTTGGATAAATCTAGGTCTCTATAGTGACAACACTATGTGTGATAGTGGCATAAAGTGCGTGATAGATTTTGTCATATTTGTCCTTGCTCAAATACGGTTAACCAAGAGCTAAAAAAGGCCAGAGTCATTGACAGTTGAAACACTCTCCAGATGGCTTCTTAGTCCAAAAATATTGCAATGTGCCTATAATAAAGAACATAAATACTCATGTTTGTCACTAGTCTAGAAATGTTCAGCTCTGGTCGCTCTGCTGAGCATGTCCTGCAGCTATAGGCTTGGTCACCTTCCCTTTCTGCAAAGGGAGAACACTTAGCTAGCATTACTGAAGCCCCCATGGTGTAGCCTTGAAAAGTAGCCAACAGTGGGCTCTCTCACCTGCCACGTCTCATTCAGGCCTGTCTCAGGCTGTAGGGAGGCACAAAGATGCTCTTTGAAGTTAATGAAGCATCAGCATACTTCTTTAACTCCACCACCGGGTCATTAAGCTCAGCCAATGTCAAGGCTGCACAGAAGACTTCAAAAAGAATTAGAAGGAAACGCCATGCCCACCCTCAAGTTGACCTCTAGACTCTTTTATGTGTGTCTACGTAACGGATGCAGAATCTGACACTACATTCACATAAATGTCTTCTGAACAGGAACATTTCTTACATCCTTGAAGCTTAATGATGTTTTTTGATAGTGTGGGAGATTACGCTGACAAGATGGCTCAAGACGGGCTAGCATTTCACAACATCAGCAAAGAGCACAAGCGTCGTCCCACTGTAACGTATCCATGTCGGAGCTGCGTGAGACACAAGGGCAGGGACAGCTCAGCCCGTTTGAACATGCTGCTTCTGCACTCTGCAACCTTAACCATACTTATGTTTGACAGTGTACTCTAGCTGTTTGTGACCAGCAATTTGACTGGGTGCCATGTTGGAGCTCTGAACTGTGCTTTACGAGGGGGGCTCTTCTCCCTTTAACTTGTCACTGTTACTATGGGAACTGGCAAAAATGTTTTTTTTAAGGGTTGTATGGGACCTTTAGGGGATGTTCTCAAAAATATCATGACTTGTGCCATCTAACAACATAGAAACCCACTTGTAGGTAGCTTCCAGCCAGTTTATTATATATTATATTATACAGAGGGAAGTCTTCTTTTTAGGATACATTTGCAAGATTCGCACGGTAAGTGAAGGCAATGCTCTCTTAATTCAAGTGGGAAAGATTTACTGTGATGAATCATCTCAGTTTTGACAATGCTTCTGACAGTCACCCATTGTCCTGGCTGCTCGGGAATTAACAGGGGACAGCTCTGGTCGGTCCGCACCAAAGTAGGGGTTTGCTAACAACTGACTTTCTAAGGTGTGGAGCCAGGTTTCTATCGCTACAATTCCCGCCTCTAACCTTGTAACTATACTACATTCAACACATGTACCGTTACCAGTAAAGGAGACAGGGAAATAACTGAACATGAGGCATATAGAGCAGGAGATAGCATCATGGGGAGGGAGGAGAGCTTTCATTAGCTCTCATAGGTAGCTATCAAGCTATGGCAGCTACCATTAGCAAAGCCAAAAGGAGTGCAAGCAACTGTGGAAATACGTGGAAGTCGTTAATAGAAAGAGGATTAAGAGTGCTTGAACTGTACAAATGTGTGATTAGATTTACAACGTGAAGTAACTGCCATGATCACGAGTTTTAACAAGATCGACTAAGTTAAGCTAATATAAGTGATCAGCAACACAAACATGCAGCAGCACAGACAAACAGGAAACCCGGAAATGACAACTGCTTCATATCTAGTAAATCTCCAGATATCAAAGATTGAGTTCTTTTACCTCGAGGAAATTCCTAAACACCTTTCTTTTACAAAATGCAAGGTCTCTAGATGACATGTAATAACTAAGTGTTTTGATTACGGTAAACATGCAGAGTAGTAGGGAGTAAAAGCTAGCTCTCGCTGAAAGCACAGAGTGTTTTCAGAGCTTCAAATTCAATCATTACATTTCCTTTAACCTGCTCAACACCCTCCAAACCTTTGCTTGGCTTTAAATATGTATACATTCAAATTTAAACTGAATGTGCTCAAATGATGCACCCACGCGCTATTCACCGCACTCAATTAATAAAATTAAACACACAAATGAGGAGAATAAACAGAAAGACCACAGGGACAATGCCAGTGTGGTTTGTTAATTCAAGCAATCAATGAAAAAGCAGAAATAGAAAATTACTTTGGTGCCTTTGTTTTGCCTTCTCTAAAGGGATACAGTATCAAAGAGTACAATGTCTTTGGAACACAATTACTCAACACAAGCTGGTGCTGGGTGATTTCCAAACTGTAGATTACTTCCTCACTTTCCTGCTTGATAAGTACGGGGCTATTCATTCTCCTTTGACAACTTCTCACAACGCAGGTAATGACATCACACCCTACAGAACTGCTTTGTCCTCCTAGCTTAACCCCTAAGCAGTACAGAAGAACACAGTGAAAAAGAGGAAACATGGAGAAAAAAAAAAGGTATCCAATGATACAGTAAGGCACAGCTGTTCACTTCACACCAAGACAAGCGTTCCCAGAGACACAACATGAGTCAACATGCAAAGCAATGCAAGTTAGAACACCCCCGCTTCCCAGAAACCAAGCAGAACAAAGAGTGAAGGGAAAAAGTCCTTCCAGTCCGACCAGAGTAAAACTGTCACAGTCTCCCAATACCACACACACAGCTGGTAGCAATATAAAAAAGATTCCCACATTAGTAGTTCATATAGTGAAATCTGGTATAGGCCTTTTAGTGGGAAATATGTCTCCTATGGATGAAAACCCAGAGGAACCACTGTGCGTGTGTGCCAGCGATTATGTGGAAGGCACGGGAACTGAATCAGTTTTGTTCAGCATTTTGTTTTCCCCAGAAGACAGAAGAGACAAAAGAATGGAGGCAGAGCTCCACTACAAAAGAGGCAAGGGCTGTTCGGAGAAATGGGAGCGTGATGCGAGCAAACTATGATCAATACAGTACCCTCACCTCAAACCCCCGTATTCCTTGATGTTATTTTAGGCCCTGATAATAGACCTGCTTTATATCGCTCCCACACATGCGCCTGGGAGCCTAACAGGGCAGGGTGAGAGTGTTGGCGGCTGTTGTGTTCTCACAGTTTGTGTGAGCAGCGATGATACACAAACACAGAGGCTTTCTTTTTTAAACTCATCTCACCTTTCTTGCAGTCCACACAGCCAGGCCAGGTGGGAGTAGCATCGAGAAAACACAGACTATCATCTTTCATCATTTGTGTGAATATTTGTGTGAATAGGGGGTTTGATGGTTCCCTTTAGCAGGGTACTGTATTGACACAAGCCATGCCAGAGTTACTTAAGAGACAGAACGGAAGCGAGCGCCTGTATCAAACTACCTGTGATGTTGACGTCCACAATGCCAGTGCGAGTCCCGATGCCATTGGTCGCGTCGCAGACGTAGGTGCCGGCCAGGTCGTAGGTCACAGGTCCCTTGAAGAACAGGCTGTTGTTCTTGACCTCCACATTACTGGGCAGGGAGCCATTCAAGCTGTGGTGAGAGAAAGAGGCGGTAATACAGACACTATAAAAGGCAGAATTACCCCAGAAAAAAATAAAGAAATCCCTCTCCCAGGAGCAGAAAAAGCAATTCAAGGCGCATGAAAAATACAGTCTCTAGTGCCAAACAAACCTGGATGTGTGTGCGAGGGTAAGATAAATACCAGAAATATTTGACAGAGCTATATTTCAGCCATCATCCATCAAGTCCAAACAAAATTATGAGGACAGGGAATCCCAGCAGGTCCAAACAGGCAAGACATAGTTGATGCCTGAGGACACAGGCTTTCTTGGCATGAGGAATACAAAACAGACAGTGGTTGGAGGAAGGTGGGGGGTGGAGAAACAGGGCTTCTATGCTCAACTACAGCACAGCTCACATGGCTGGACTGAAGACTCAGGGGGCCTGTCAAGAGAGGCAGCTGATCAAGCGATAAATGTAGAATCTACCAAATGCTGGGCTGTCAATAAGAAGTGGAGCCCCTCTCTCCTGCCTGAGGTGTTTGTCTTCATGGTTCACTTTCTCTACCGCGTTCAGGCTTGCTCATGTCCTTTGATCAGGTCAGCACACTCCGAGGTCAGGGTTCACAAGCAAACTAAACCTCCTTTCGAGATTGTGGCAAAAGTAGGTCACAGTCCCTTAAGAACGGTGGTCCCCACATATATGTGCAAGCCTATTCAAGCCGGGTGAGAGAAAGAGCATGAGTAATTAACAGACACATAACAAGGCAATCTCCGAAAAAATAAAGAATCAGCCTACTCACTACAGGCATAATGCAACAAGGCCTAAAATCGCTTAGTGCCAAAAACATGTGTCGAGGTTAGAAACCCAGTGATATATTGTTAAATGCTATATTCAGCCATATCCCTCAAGTCCAACGAAATTTTGGTCGGAACAAAGTCAAAAGCAAAATAGTTTGAAGGACACAGGCTTTCTTGGAAGATATATGAAAAAACCAAGTGTGGGGAAGGTGTAAAAAAGGTTGTAAACCACTACTGACTACTCACATGTGAACTGATAGTTACTTCAGCTTCAAGAAGCAGTATCTAAACAATATAATGCAGTATCTTCCAATGTGGGTCTGTCATAAAAGTGACGCTTCCGTAGTTATCTGGACCCTTTTTGTGGTGCCCGGAGGCTTGAAAAAAGGTATCAAATTTTGCGACAATAAGACGTTTCCTGTTAGCTTCCCCTCGATGAGCTTCATCAGCTGCTCTGAATGAATCCTACTCAAGTAGAGCTACAGACTGTGATAGTATCAAATAGCTCTCCGAGTGACTGTGTGATGATGCTGGGTGTGGGTGACATTGTTTTTTTTAAGGATTGTGCAAAAGAGGTTACTCCCTTCACTCGTGGTCCCACATGGTATATGTAAAGCTCTATTCATTACAGCCAGAGAAAAAAAAATGAAATGTAATCTAACAGACAAACACAACAAGGTCTCACTCTAACAATGGCCACACATCAAGCACTTGAGCTGCACTAAACAGGCTTTCAACAAGGCTCTTCAGTGACATGGTAATAACATGTCACTTAGAAACAGCTGATCCATATGTGGTTAAATGCTGATTATAGAGCAGATTCTCTGGGCAAGTCAGTAGGAAATGTTTGTTTGGAACAAAGAATAAATATAAATTAGTTTAAAAGGATGCACAAAAATACTTTCTTGGAAAGATATAGTGAAAAGTAATCCAAGATGAGAATTAATTATAAATGTATGTACAACATTTGATTATAAATGTAAAACATATATTTTACTTCATATATATATATATATATATATATATATAAATAAAATATAATAGCAGTTATTTTCAGTGTTAGGTGTAACGCATTACAAAAGTAACGTTACCGTAATGTATTACTTTTCGCTTAAATGCAGTAATATAACGCATTACTTCTGACATTTGGGTAATATAATACCCGTTACAATTCTCGTTACAAACACATTTTAACCCGAAATGATGTGGTGTTTTGTTTCTAAGAATTCACAAACATCGCGAGACATTCCGACACCAGAGAACAATTGTGCAGGTAGAATAGTAACTCAGTAAGCCTGTTTACTATTGGTTAGGAAGGCTGCAGAAACAGATTCGCAATGCAGAGCTGCAGGCTCGGAGAAAATACAATAAAAAGACAGGAGTGCGCGCAGGCCGAAGCAACAGAAGGTCACTTTTCTCTCTCGGGCTGCTCTGCTGCTTGAACCCCAAAAAGTTGAAAGACTCGTGGCAGAGTGTTGAAGATATGCAGCCTAGATTACAAAATGAAATGTAATCTAACAGACAAACACAACAAGGTCTCACTCTAACAATGGCCACACATCAAGCACTTGAGCTGCACTAAACAGGCTTTCAACAAGGCTCTTCAGTGACATGGTAATAACATGTCACTTAGAAACAGCTGATCCATATGTGGTTAAATGCTGATTATAGAGCAGATTCTCTGGGCAAGTCAGTAGGAAATGTTTGTTTGGAACAAAGAATAAATATAAATTAGTTTAAAAGGATGCACAAAAATACTTTCTTGGAAAGATATAGTGAAAAGTAATCCAAGATGAGAATTAATTATAAATGTATGTACAACATTTGATTATAAATGTAAAACATATATTTTACTTCATATATATATATATAATATATATAAATAAAATAAATAATAGCAGTTATTTTCAGTGTTAGGTGTAACGCATTACAAAAGTAACGTTACCGTAATGTATTACTTTTCGCTTAAATGCAGTAATATAACGCATTACTTCTGACATTTGGGTAATATAATACCCGTTACAATTCTCGTTACAAACACATTTTAACCCGAAATGATGTGGTGTTTTGTTTCTAAGAATTCACAAACATCGCGAGACATTCCGACACCAGAGAACAATTGTGCAGGTAGAATAGTAACTCAGTAAGCCTGTTTACTATTGGTTAGGAAGGCTGCAGAAACAGATTCGCAATGCAGAGCTGCAGGCTCGAGAAAATACAATAAAAAGACAGGAGTGCGCGCAGGCCGAAGCAACAGAAGGTCACTTTTCTCTCTCGGGCTGCTCTGCTGCTTGAACCCCAAAAAGTTGAAAGACTCGTGGCAGAGTGTTGAAGATATGCAGCCTCTGTCCTCTGTGGAATCGCCGGCTTTTTGAAAGTTTGTCAGCAAAATCCTCATTAACACACCAATGACAAGGTGAGCTAACGTTGCCATAGAGACTCGTTCATATACAGCAGGTTACGGGGCCGTGCAGAGGCTCCACTAACATGTTATTAATAACACACAGAGACGTAATGTTACCGGTATCAAATATTATTTAGCATACTTAAACGGAGCATGAGTTTAATTTCTAGCATGAGTTTAATTTCTAGCCTTTTCCTGATTTTCAGCATGTACTGCCAGATAGATAGATAGCTTTAATTATTGAGCTGCAATAAACTACATTTTAGCATTTAAAGCCAAACGTTTGCGGTTATTTTGGTGAAAATAACTCAAAAGTAACGCAAAAGTAGTGTAACGCATTAAAGTTCAGAGACAGTAATAATGTAATGTAACTTATTACTTTAAAAAGACAGTAATAAGTAACATGTACTGTATTACATTTTGGAAGTTACTTGCCCATCACTGGTTAGTTATAATGGAAGAAATTATTTTACGTACTATCAGTTAGGGGGGGCAATTAATAAGCACTAGCTTTCTCCTGCTCCTTTTTTGGACACTATCATGAATTATTTTGTTAAATATATTTTTATTAAATATATAACTATTGTTGAATACATAAATATTGTCTGACAATTTATATTAAAAAAATGTATAATAATAATGTGTTCTACTAATACGGTACTCTGTTTTACATTATTATTTTTTTAAATCAATCAATTAAGTTTGAAATACAGATGGAAATGTAAGGAAATTAAATATTATAAGAAAGGTCATGTACATGTATGCATTGTAAGCATATTAATCAGTATTTACAATGGTAGACATATGGAATGTAAGTTCAAAATTAATAAGAGAGGGTATATAAAAGTTAAATTTAAAAAAGCATATAAGCATTATGAATGCTGAACTTACAATATAATATTTGGGATTAATACAGTGTCCACCACTATATAAATTGGCTCATACTGTAAGTTTTCATGACTGATTATATCATGTAAACATCATTTGAATAAGCCCTATATATATTAAATATATATTATATATTATTATTAAATTGTGAATGAGCCTTACTACAATGCATTATAGATATGACCTCCATAAGAAGTGTTACATTTTCCTTCTCGGCGATAAAGTGTCCATAGTTGGGAAAAAAAGGGTAATAGAAAGAGCTGTTGTGGATTTTTTTTTCATTGGCCTCCTTGGCGACATTTTACAGCAGAGCTGCAAACAACCTACAGTACAGTACGCCACGATTCAATAATCAGTTACCTTGTGAGCCACTATCGAATGCTGAGTCCTGCAAAGCACAATTGATTTGTTGCAGAATGGGAAAGGTGGCTAAATGCTATTCATCACCGATTCTGCGGCGACCTGACACGTCACACACACACACACACACACACACACACACACACACACACACACACACACACACACACACACACACACACACACACACACACACACACACACACACACACAGATATCTAAGATATCTGAATGTGTGTGTGTGTGTGTGTGTGTGTGTGTGTGTGTGTGTGTGTGAGTGAGTGTAAAGGACAATCTATCCATCATCCCGTCATGCTACTACAACCTGCATTGTGTGGAGGTGGCTTTAAACTTCAATACTGAAAAAGAACATTCTGTATATGCTTAAATGGCTACAGTTAAAATGCACTTGTTATTCATAGTCTATTTCATCTAGTTTATGGGTCTCAAAATAAGATTGTTTACATTGTAAACAGAGGCCTGATTACCAGAAATTAAGATCTTATTCAAAGAGACAAAGCTAAGACTTTCTGGACATGGAACAAACAAATGAGTAGTGATAAAACACATCTTTAATCAAACATACATCTGTTTAATTAGCCTAAATGTGTTAGTATATTCATGGTGAGTGTGCCGTTTCATTGTCTTTGATGAGCCACAGAAAGCATTAGCAATAGTTACTCATTGCTTATGGTAAATAAAAGGGGCAATAAACCTTCCTTAAAGGGAAATTAAGTGATCTGTGCATTTTATCCACAGCCAATGGTGAATTGCAACAACAGTTCCCTTACTGTGGCCTTTAATCGACATGAATAATAGAATCACATTTTTACAATGGAGATAAGTAAGCCAGCTAATTAGAGTGGAGTTAGAAGTAATCACACCGCAAAACGCAGTGATAAGAATAACACTGCTTTCTTATTTATAGACCCCCGTGTGTGTGTTTCAATATGGCTTTTCAGGGAAAAGGAAAAAAAAGGAAAATATTAAACCCGAGCACACAAGTAATGGAGCTATTTTTGATGATAAACAACTCTACCCCTACTTAGTATTCTTTAGGCGCACTGTAAACTAGAGTATGCACTTGAAACAGACTCAATAAATGAGCGTGGCGAGTGAAGAATGCCCTACAAGCAAACATTTCAAAGAAACAAACAATAAAGTTCAAATAGGGCGTGTCCATTGTTTTGTAGAGTCTCTGTTAGTTCTGTGCAGCTCCCAATTAACCCATTTAGAGAAATAGCTCTGGCATTGTTCTAAAAAAAATCTAAGATTCTCAGATTTGTTTTTCTTCTCAACACAATGCTGGGAAACAAAGGAAGTGTGCAAACAGAAAACAAATAGCTACCATATGAAATGAATTACAACAAATATAATCTTTATTATTATCTATTAAACAACATAATTACTATTTACAATTCATTTACCAGGAAAAATAATGTGGGCCTCCTCACAGAGCAGGGTTTCCCGCAGCACTTTACAGCTTAGGCGGCCTCCTAAGCAACGCACGCGTGCCGCCTTAATTAAGGTCTTCCAAAAAAAAAAAAAAAAATGAGCGATATTCTCCGTGTTACTCTGTCCTGTTTTCTCTCATTCCAAACCGTGACCAACGCCAGCCTCCCTTCTCTGCATGCATTTAAAAAAGTAATAATACAAAAAATCGGGTCATGAATTGGCGAAACAGGCCTAACTCACCCTGCGCGCCTTCTCTTTTTCTCTCTCTCCCCCGTCCGTCCGCCCGTCAGTCACTAAGGCAACACCCCCACCCCCCGGACAGCCCACCACCGTAACTGACTAATAGAGATGGATTTCATGATCATGATTGTTTTTCGGGATTCACTCCGCGTCGGTCAGTTCGCCAATAAGACTCGTTCAGAATCGTTCGTTTGTTCAGTTGCGTTTCCGGTAGGCCTACAACGTCATTCAGCGGGGGAATCATGGAATGCATGGTTCTCAGCTCCTCGTTCGCAAACGATCGTGGAAACAGTCAACACAACACCGTAGTTCAAGGCAAATACATAGGTATAACTTCATGATCATCTGTACTTTTAGACAACACAACAGTGGCTAATGTGTATATTCAACTTGACATGTATTGAAGGTAAATAGAGTAGACTACGGCTTGATCCGCGAATTTATTACTTTCATTTTTTTGTTCACTCTCAGAAAGGGCTACTAAATAAAGAAATAAAGACCCACTATACTGACAAACATGTTTGAAAGCTTGGCAGAACGATTATATTAATGAAAAGGTTTTAAGTCCCCATTTAGCCTACCAGGCTAGCGCTACAGTAGAGCCATAATCACTCTGGGGCTGGACTACCAGCCAAGAACGACTGACTGACTGAACGAGAACTGACTGAACGAGAACGACTAGAGAATAATAAACGAGAAGCATTCCTGTCTCTCATTGGCTAAAATTCAACGAGGGCGTCCTAGACTCCACAGACAACAGCATACGATTGGCACAGCGAATAGTACGTGGAAGAACGAACTAACGAACAAACGAACGAGAGGAAGGTGAATCGATGAATCAGGTCAGTTTGTTCGTTTCAAAGAGTCGTTCGTTCGAACTGATTCATTCCCGAACGACCCATCTCTACTGACTAATTTTCTGCGGGAAACCCTGCAGAGATAGTAGTATTTACTAGATTTGGCTACACCTCTGGTGTGTGTGTTTTTGTGGTGTGGTGTGACGCAATCCTGCTGGCCTGTTCCGGATCCTTCCGTCACAGCCTTGTGCTGACCTCCACACAGGAGCCCAGGGGAACCTTCACAACAGATTTGGCATCTCATTTTCAGTGCAGCAATGGCCGTCCCCTCGTATCTGTCAGCACACTGCCCTCGTCTTTCTAGATCACATCTCTTCAGCCTCCTCCTCTTCTCTTGTTAGCCTCCCCTATCTCCTTAAATCTCCCTTTGCCTCTGATAAAGAAAAAAATACCCCAAGCAGGTCAAACCTTCCCTATCTTTTCGTCTTCTTTAGTTGCTGTGTGTATCAGTGCGTCTGCCCCGAGAGCTAAATCTTTGCATGAGGGGGAAAAAAAGCACAAAAAAACCTCCCTATGCCTCATTAAAATCCAGCAGTGGGCTGTAGAGTAGATACAGTACAATGAGGGCACAATGGTCTATTAATCCACATCCACTCAAGTCTAGTGACATATTTCTCAACCCAGCCTTCACCGAGCAATTACACGACAAATTGCTACATTTATCTCTCAATTTCACCGTATAAAACATTCATTTTAAATTGTGATACACTCACAATAGTGGCTTTGTATTCAAAAAGCTGCATTAACTTAACATTTAATTTTGCACCGTACACCAAAACCAATTGCAGTGTTTGATCGGGGCAAATGATGGTGTAACAAATCTACATTCTGAACGTATTCCTTCCATGTGTCGGTGCTCATATGTAAAGTACATAATTTCTGCGTGACCGACTTCCATGCAATTACTCAAAGCAGATCAAACCCGAGGTTATTTGGAGATTCCCCGAGGCCTTGAAAACATGTTTGCATCTCTTCTTGCTCACGTATTCGCAGTGAGGCAAAAACACTGATGTCAGCCATGCGGTATGCCAGTCTAATCCACAACTCATACTCCAGTTTTCAGTTTCAGCCCTCTTCTGTGTGTGTCAGGGACAAACCGCTGCCCTCATGAGAGCACAACTGCGCTAACGATGACGCTTTCTTAGCCCTCTACCTGCATGCTGGTCCCCACATTTCAAAGCAAAACTCCTAAAGCAAAGCAAAGCAAGTTCTGGTCCCATTCATATTCCAGTATCTGTGACCATCAGGCAGATAGGGGTGTGTGTTGCAAATGTAATAGGACCACTGTGCTTTGCCTCAGGTCGAAAGGCTTATCTTCATTACACATTTGAAAACAAACACATAAACGGGGAACATTTCTGGAGTGTTTTTATCTTCAAAGATTACTTTTGAGTATGTATATCTGAATTTGCCTTCAGACAAATGTCTGAAAGAGCAGACCACTTTTCGACTAGGCCATTCTATAAAATTGCCTTTGTAAGCACTCCACATAAACACTTTATTTTATTGTGAGAGAAACAACTTGTAGCAATGCTTTCTTGATTTTCTAAGCCTTAAGGGGTTTTGTTAGGGGTTAGTCAGACTCACAGTTTCCACTGGTAGATGGTGACAGGGGGGTTAGCCTCGGCCTTGCAGGTCAGCTGAACATTCTGACGGTTCAGGTACCAGTTTCCATCAAAGCCCTCGATCTTCACCTCGGGTTCGTCTGCAAGGAAGGCACACCACAGTCTGTTCAGCACCTTACAACATAATCCCAATACGCTGTTGCATCATTGTACCTCTGTTACAGCAACTTAACTAGTGTTTAAACTGTAAATAATTTCTCCACACACATATTGCTTTACTTAGATGTACATACTTATAGAAAAGACAACAGTTTACTCTAACCTGTGGTACATAGAAGAATGACATTTAAAATAAAAGTCCTCCATACTTTGAACACAATAATTGTTCTATTATCTTTTAAAATTTAATTGAGTGAATACATAGGAAGGAAAAAAGAGGAAATCTTTTTGTAAAAGTTCAGAAAAAGTACCCCAACCTTTTCTTAGTGCAGCATAATTAGCAGCTCATGTGTGTTTGTTTTTTTGACTTCTCAAACTGGAAAAGTGGCTGAGCTGTGTTTGCAAGAGGGCCTTGTTTACTGTAAACTATGGTGATTGGCTTACTCAGCAGGAAACCAAAAACATTATTTCATGAGAACATAAAATCCAGGTGGAGATAAGTTCTAACCAACCTGCTCATTTGAAGGAATACAAATATTAAAATCTGTAAAAAACAAACTTAAAACAGTCTTAATAGGGGATTTTTAAAAGAGCAGATTCTTACACTGCACGTTGAGCACCACGCTGTCTGTGATCCTTTCACTCCGGTACGTCACGATACACGTCAGCTTCTGTTTGTGGGTCTCGCGGCTTGGCACCACCACGTAGTTGCTCCTTACCGTCACAGTCCCATTTTGATTGCGTGTCTCCTGGAAAGTGGCTTCGCCCTTCAACCTGGTGTCCCATTTGATCACACTTGGGGGCTTCCCATTGGCCGATACACAAGTGGCAACAGTCATCTTGCGTTTCGAGGACCTGGCCACGATCGTGGGTGTCGTCAGGGTCATACGTGTCGTAGGACGGGCTATCGAGAAGAAAAGGATTAAACAATCAAATGAATTGAATTTCAGCTCATTAAACAAAGATCTTGTGCTTTTTCCTTCAGTTTCCATCTCATTAAAGTGTCTAATTTTGTCTACAATCAGCCTTTTGAACTCAGATTAAAACTAACTAAGGGAATGAGAGATGAAAACAGTGTCGTAAATCAAAACAGCAATGTTTGTTACTATCACTCTTGTACATCAAAAGCAGGCTTCAGCTGAACGAATGCACAACTAAAAGAAAGCATGAAGAGCCTTTGAACGTGAGGTTGATCAACACACAGGTTCCAATCATCACTGGCCGCAGAAGCCTAAAGACCTGGTAGCTCATGACACAAAACAGGATTCAAGCTGAAAGCCGCATCAGGGATTTTAGCCAATGCTTTCTTTTACGGGATTAAGGCAAACACAGCAACACTTAATTTTCAAATTTAAATCCCTAATCAATGTCATGTGCAACCTTTTAAAACTGCCTCTTGCCAAGTAACTATGTCCTATTTTCCACAAGATGAAAATTCAAGCCAATGACACATCTCTGAATGGCCTATTGATTTCTGTCTACTCATTTTATGACGCTCTTTCAGCAGTATCTTTTTATAAAAGCCAGTCATTGAGGTACTGGTGTAAATAACCCCAACAACGATCTGTATACACAAAGGTCCGCAACGGAAGAGTCGCACGTTTTGCCTCTTTCCTTCTCAAAGCCGTAGCAGTTGTCAAAGCTCTCACGGATGTAGAACCCACTTTCCTTACCGAAATGCACAATCATCCAATTTGAATCCTTTGTGAGTTGCCAATTAGCTATCTACTCTTGGTACATCAATAAGCAGGCTTCAGCTTGAGCGAATGCACAACTAAAAAGATAAGCCATGAAGAGGCCTCTTTGAACGCTGGTGGTTGGTTATCAACACACAGGTTCCTAACATTCACTGAGCCGCAGAAGCCTAAAAAGACCTGGGAGGCTCAGTGACACAAAACAGGGATTCAGAGCTGACACGAAGCCCCGGCAGTAGGGAATATTTAAGCCAAGTGCTTTTTCTTTTACTGGGATTTAATGGAAAACACAGCAACACTTAATTTCAAATTAGATCCCTAATCAAAGTCAGTGTGCAACCTTTTCAAAGCTGCCTCTTGCCAAAGTAAACTATGTCTCTTTGTTTCCCACAAGATGAGAATATTCAAGCCAAATGACACACTCTGAAGCGGCCTTATTGATTTCTGTCTCACCTGCCATTTTTATTGACTGCTCTTTTCAGCAGTATCCTATTTTATAAAAGCCACGGGTCAATCTGAGACTGGTGTTAAATAACCCCCAACAACGAACATGTATACACAACAAGGTCCGCAACGGAAAGAGACTCGCGACGTGTTGGCTGGCAATGGTTTAAACTGTAAACAACATGATTTTAGCAGCAGCTCCAGAGCAGCATCTGGTTTTTTACTTGTTCCAAAGAAACTCAACCTACTTTACAACACTGCCTGTGGCGATGTCACATCGCAGAGCAGAGCTGTGAAAGTGTTTTCTTTTTTGGCTTTCACTAAAAGGGAAGAAGTTAGTTTGACCCTGTGTTATCTGATTTAGAAAAATGTTGTTTTTGTGCCTCAAGTCAAAGATAAACCAAATTTAGGTGAACGTTTTTATATCACTCTGACTTCTTTTCAGGCCACCAATGGGAATGTAAAAGAAATAACTCCTTAACTGATGCTAGGATGCACAACCTGTTTTTGCTTCTTAGTTTTTTTGGCTTGAAATTTGATGATATCCATTTCACTTCCCGTATTTGTTTACCACATGAAGAAGCTTTACCAATACTAAATGCTGGCTAAGGCGCATGCAAAATGATTAATTATTAAGTTAATGTAATCATATCCTGTTTTATATTGTGTTAAGTGATAATGGGCCCTTCAACAGTGTTTTATTTGTCAGATAGCTTATAGATTTTTTTTATCTTCATGGTCACCTGTATATTTTCTACTCTCTAATGCCGGTTTATTTTTATTTTGAGATGTTTCTATTTTAGAATAGTTTATTTCTACTCTTTTTTTTTCTACTGATTTCTAATTATGTTAAAGCCTTGTTTTTTCTGCTGCAAAAAAAAAAATCCCATTTTGGAATCAATAAAGTAAATCTTATATAACCATCAGAAGGCTGAAAAGGGTTGTTTTCTTAACCCCTCCTTAAGATTTCTTTTTGGAAACATGCTATTCACAGGTGAGCAACTTGTACAATTCCAAGCCTTTAAAGTTTGTAATTTCTCAGTTTGACAAGGCAGGCATTTATATTTGCGCATAAACGTACATTCAAACCTGTGCTGAATGTGCAATTATTGTGTCTACCTAAAGAAGAACTGAGATTAGATTACTAAAATTTAAATATATGCAGGGGGACTTTTGCTATATTTTCCGAAGAAGGACACTTGCCAACATGCTTTAACAAAATGAGAAGTTGTATAAAACCATACGGAAGTGTTTGAATCAGGAGAACACCACTGTTAGGGAATTGGAATATTAACACGGTCACTTCTCAGGAACAAGGTAAACATGTCCACCCTTGAAAGAGGTTGTTTTTTTGGATTAACTGCTTATATTGTAACATTCCTACACAAGTTCTTACCAAATACAGTGAGATTGACCATGTTTTCCCGGTTTCCTGCGGGAAACGTAGTGTACTCGCAGATGTAGGCAGCTTCATCAGAAAGCTGCAGACTGGAGAACACGATGGTGGTGTCTTCCAGCGAGGGTGTGCGGTGGCGAACTGCCGCCTGCTTGAAGGTGACACGCTCCTTAAAGGGCGGAAGGACAGACACACCAAGGGCTGGGTTGGCAATGGCTACGTTCTGTTTGGTGCCGTTGAGTAGCTTCTGCCAGGTGACTTGAGAGATCTTGACGGGAGGGTTACTGTTGATGAAGATGCAGCGCAGTTCAACTTGTGATCCCACAAAGCCAGACTTACTGGAGTCCATCTGCACCATCTGCCCGTCGCCAGCTAGAAGTAAAAAGAAAGAGACAGAGAGAGAAAAAAAAAAAAACATTTAATTACAATTAACAAGTGTCCAAGACCAAGCAGAGCACTCTAGTCAATAGCAAGTACATGCACTGAAAGCCAAGGAGTAAATTCAGCCTCCTAGGTAGTACATGCACGCACAGTCAAACTCATAGATTGAGCCACACAATCCCCAGTATGCTACAAAAGCAACGTCTGCGCCCTTTACATCATTGTAAAGGGTTGGAGCTTGGAGGTTGCATGTAAAAACCCAGGGGGTTATTAACATAATGGGCACTTCTATACAACCCTGTCTTTGTCCATGGGGGTACTGTTCCTGATGAGATGGAAGGACCGAGCAAGAACCAATGCATCCGTAATGAATGAGTACAAGGGCAGCAAGTTGGAGCCAAGTCATCGTCTGCTGCGACGCCCTGCCACCTACCGCGCAAAACCCTGGCCAGCCCATTGTAATTTGAATTACTTTTTACTCACAAATTCTTCAATTAGTGCCTGGAGCTGCTATTAAAAGAAACAATGCAAGAGTAAGCACTCAAAACAGTGAGAACACACACATTAGCTATTTAAAAAAAATGAGCAATCAAGCCCCTCTCCCCTACTATCTGAGCCTGTAGGGAGTTTGGTAGAAAAAAGGGTCAATTAGCAAGGAGGGACCTCTTTAAACCTGCCTGTGGTTTCGTCTTTATGCATATCTTGACCTTTAACTAAACTCTAGTGTAAACCTGTTTCTCAAGCCCCTTGGCTTTCTTTATTAATGCATTGTGTGTCTACATGCTGGCATTAGCTGTCCCTTTCAACCTGCCTGCCTTTATCTATTGATTCACTATTTGACAGAATATTAAGTGACAACAATTGCAGATGTCTATATATCTATTTAGCAAATATACTAAACATATGTTTATTATTTATGATTTCATGCATTTTTCTATCTTTTCTTTTGATATTGATTTGTATGACCATTAAAATGAATATTGAGAAGACATGTGCTGCAGCTTTTCTTCTGGCTCTTGTCCTTTGTTTTCCCTTTATTCAGAGTCTGCAGAAAAACAACTACAACTTTCAATCACAGCTGGCCAATCTCATAAAAGATAGCAATCTGAACAGATGTGTCATTGGACTGCAGCATCCTGTTGTCTTCCTCACATCTTTGTTATCTCAAACTCTGATTTATGTTTCTTTCCAGGTGAGGGCTGATGATGTCCCATTCCTAGGTCAGACAACCCCTGGCTTTTATTTACAACCAGCCACAGCTATAATTATCTCCTATGGATAGAACAGGACCCACAGGAAGAAAGACAGAAACTCCTCCGTTAATCACACTGGACTCATAAAGCCAACAGTGAATAAAGTCATAAACAGGGAGAAAATATGTTGTGGCCTCAAGTGGAGGACTGGGACCTACACACATGCCTCACAAACAGAGAGGCTCTTTAACGCTGAGTAACTGCATCACAATGATGGATAATCGCCGTGTTCTGAGATAAACCTTCCACAGGGGCTTTACAATATGTAAGAATACATGAGAGGGATCTATTTATGTGTACACCCACAGAATGCAATATTGGATGTAGTCTTTCCTTAACTTTACATGAATCTTAAGCAGAAAGGAAGGAGTGCGTGAAGGCTGTCAAACTTTCTAAGCAGCGGCAGCGATTGCCATGAAAATGTTTGTTATGAAAACTATAGGTAGTCAGCAGAAGGACACTTGGGCGCAATGCATGGAAACAGAGAGGAAATATTTGTTTTACTATCAATAAGTCAAGTTGAAAAATGTATTTCTTTCAATCATTCACGGCGAGGTGTGCAAGTCTCAAATCGGAGGGCTTGGAAAGCAGAGCATTACGAGAGAAAGGCAATTTCTACACAGAGTTAAAGCCTCCACTCAAACAGCCTTCACTGCCTACATCAAATTATATGAAAAAACAAAGTGACAACCTTTTGAAGTTACTGAGTTCACATCATCTTTCATTTCCTTTGGACCACATCAGCGAGGCCCTCTATATAGAGATTTAAACTTGGGGGGGATTTGACGATGACAGATTGATTTACTAATACAGTTTGACAGGGAGGACTGGCAACCTTGTCATGTGTACCTTGAGGAACACCTGTGTCCTTGTGCACCTCAGGGCAATTCTTCACTCTGTTTTATCACAGCTTAGATTACCAGTTGTGGCAGCTATGTGATATTTGTTGAAATAGCAAACACAATTTATTGTGGAGCGACACTAGTTAAAGTTTAATCTTAAGTTGGATGGAAGTAGGGTGGGAGGGGACTGTAAAACCTCAGAAATATGTACCTGGCCAGACCTCACCCACTTGAATGCTCGAACAATAGGGCTGGCTTTGTGAAAAGCTGCAGCCCCTCCCGTTTTCCCTCTCTCCTTCTTTTCCTCTGCCCTTCCTCCTTTGAGTCAGATGCTCCCCAGTCAGATTGAACCAAATAAACAGCAGCTCAGGCAAATGGAAACCAGAGGAATAGGCATAATTACACAGCCACAGAGCCTAAATCCCCTCCGTGAAGGACCCGGGGCGCCCACAGGGACCCCTTTCACTCAAGAACCGAGGAGTCCTTGGCTGAGCTTACAGAATAAAGCTGTAATTACAGACTACACCACAGAGCGGCAAAGCCATAGAAGGGCAGAGCCACATACATGCAGAAGGTAGATTCTGTAAGGGTTGTGAGAGCCAGTGATGCAGAAACAGAGAGAAAAGAAGGACAAATAGTCAGACGCAAAACAGGCAAGAGGGAGCCGAAGAGGAAGGCATAGCATTAGGGAGATTTGTAGGTGTGCTGAGGGTCTGGGGCTGGCGGGTGTTGTCGCTTGTGCTGCTGCTGCTGCTTTGTTCTAACCCTGACAAGAGGGGGGGCAGTCATGCTTTAATACACCTGGGGCTAGACATTGCCTTGAGAGTTTTCCAGCAGAGAGAAAGAGGAGTCCTATTTCGGGAAGGAAAGGCAATAGGACACACAAACAAAGTATGGCCAAGTGGCTTGATTCACACCAGGTGAGCTGACTTGGATCAAGGGAGACATAAGGGGCACTATTAAAGCAGCTGCTGCACCGTCTGGCCCTGGACTGATAGGACGAGACTTTCAAGGCCGCGGCACAGAGCTGTTCACACAACATTCAACTGTAATAAGATGTGGCCTGCGAGGCAGAAAAGCAATAAAATATGCTTTGTGTTGTTTGCATATGGAATTGTGGACAATGTCATGCACCAAATAACAGCCTTCAGACAAATATGCTGCCTTTGGTGTGTGGACACATATACCACAAAAAATTAAACCTGCCTGGCAATCTTCACTTAAAAGCTAAGGGCGGAATAAATCAATTATATATTTTATTACCCAAGTGGGAAAACAACGCAGTACGTGAATAACAGATTAAATGATTCTGTAACATATCAAAAATGGATGAGGAACATGACATTACAATTTTATATTTGCGTATTGTGTCTGCGGCAGAGAGAAACATATCAAGTTAAAGTTTCAACGCCGAATACACTGCATTCATCCATCTCTTTAATCCCAGATATTCTTCAGTACAATGTTAAACTAGAGTTGCTTTACATGTAAAACAATAAAATCACTTTAAAGCCTTAAATTGAAAACCAGGGCGCCCCCCCTAAAGCCTAGGAAGCTTCTTTCCCATAAAACAACTGCTACTTGGCAGCTCATCCCGTAATGGATATGTAACACTATTGTTCCTTTTTTTTCTTGAGCTGAACTGGCCCGCGACCAACAATATTTCAAAAGACAATGATTGGCTCATTTAGCATTACTCGGGCCAAGCTCATCCAAGAGAAATCCATTTGTGTCTCAGTCAAGTAAAGTTCAGAATAATCACCTCTGGCCCCTTCAATCTGAGAAGGCAAAGATTAAATAGGACTCAATGCATATTTTACAAGAGGCACTCATTAATGTCGTCTATTTAAAGCTTCACCAAGCAACTTGGAACACTGTCGGTCCCAAATGGCAGCGAGTCGTCCCCGTTTGAAGTTTGAAAACTTCAAAACCAAGAAAAGAGGGGGAAATGTGATGTCATTAAACTGCACCCTTCTTGGACGTAAATGTCGGCTTCTCAGCTGCTTTTAGGGGCGGAAAGAGTGAAGAGCTTTCCATTTACACCTCACTGAAAGCTAACTTTGTTTTTCCAGTAGAAAGGGAAGATTTGCTACTTCTGTCCAACCCCGACACTTATATTTAACTCAGGCAAATGGGTCAAATCTATGACATCTCTGTTTGTATAGATGCTACTGCAGCTTCACTTTGGGATTCAAGCAGTAACATCAGACATATTTTGGTGTAAACATCTTACCAAATGCATATTTAAAGCCCATCACAACAACACACATCATCCCCCATGCTTGATATGCTTTGGTTATCCATTGTTACTCAACTATTGCTACTTACATTGGCTTGAGCGATAATGACTGTTTAACGTAGTCCTAGTTCCCACGGTGATGCTACAGGCCTCTGTGTTCCCCTATTCATAATCATGACCACACATGGGGTTTTCAAAGGGGGGAGTCCAAATCTTCTGTCTCATACACACACAACAAACATCTATTAGTTATTGTTTATTCTCATGGAGGAGCATTTTTTTATGTCAGTATCTTGGAGCTCAACCAGTGGCAATTTGCTGTCGTTATCAACAGAGACATTTTCAAATGCTTTATACAATAAATAATGGTGTTACTATCCAGGATAGCTGCGAGCTATCTCCCTCTGATGGAGGCTTTAATACATCCAGATACTGTAGGATACTTCAATCATGGCTGCTGCAGCAGCAGCAGCAGCAGCAGCAGCAGTAGCAGTAGCAGCAGCAGCAGCAGCAGCAGCAGCAGCAGCAGCAGCAGCAGCAGCAGCAGCAGCAGCTGCAGCCATGTTCTGTGCTTCTTTTTGTTGAGCGTGGCTATTCAGCCTTCTGAGATGGATCAGTATGTGGCAGACAATTTGTCATAATCTACACTCATACACCGTTTGATGGTGCATCAGCTGCCTCTCTTGGGTAAATAATGGTGTACCTGCCAAACCAGCTCTCTTTACCCTCTTCCTCCCAAACAAACATTTGACTGCAGAGGCAAGCGGAACGGGAACAGATGGTTAGTAGACCTGTTCCTAATTTTCCGCTATCTGGTTCAAATTTGAAATAGTCTTTTATACAACACACTCATTCATTGAGAACAATGTCACATCTGCTGGGCTGTAAATGTTAATGATTATCGAGAATATTTATTATGCTAGGCAACTTCCCAATCTGGGAAAGGCGCTGTTCATTTCATTTTAACTATTCCCATCGGCCGTTTGTTTTGGGGTAAAAAGAAGCGTAATGTGTGTGCGCCGCGGCACAGTAGTTTTCCACATGGGTTGTGAAATTACAACTTTGAGGTTAGCGTTGCATTGCATGGACCAGTCAACTGTGCGCACCAATTTTCACCTAACGTAGACGCATCCATCGCTTTCTGAGGCACCGTGAGTTTAAGAAGCACAAGCCCACACATGTGAGCCGCTCCAGCAGCTCTAAGGCGTTTCAAATGTCAGGGGGATGCATCAGTTGGCCTGCAACGGAGCTTCTCACCTTATATCAGCATGATCATGATTCATCCATGAAGGAAACACTGGGAAACAACGCACCTCCATTTTGTTATCAGAATATTTCAGAGAAACCAAACATAGATGGCACAGAAGATCTTTGGGATCCACTTCCTATCATGTTTTTTTTTATTTAATACATACAGTGTTGGTAACATTGCCAGTGGATTTCCTGTAATTAATGCTTTTTATTCTGGTCTATTAGGAAATGTGATAGAAGTAATCTGGGATTTTAGTTGTCTTTGACTGCGGCAATGACAAATAAAGCTGGGCCAAAAATACAAAAAGGATTTTGCCCTAGGAGAGGGTGAGGGAGAGGCAGAGGGAGAGGGACTGAGTATGGCACCTATCGAGTGTAAACACAGAATCAGAGAGCTCTGACCCTCCCCCTGCAGCTTAACCAAACAAGGCCACCACAGTTTCGGTTCTATGACATAAAATAAACAACACTGACGTTACCTGACCAAATGGTGAGATGACATCACCCCCTGATACCAGAAAGCAAGCAACTGTCAGTAAACAAAAGGCCCGGGCACAAGATAACAGGGGGGGGAGTTCTGCTGTCTGGTAAATGAATTACTGTAAGCCTTGCAGTGAAACCAGGGAACAAATCCAGGTACTGCGAATGTCAAAGTGTGGGATCAGAAATGAGATGTTGTGGTGCGAGAGCAATAACAGCTAGATAATAACATGCTTTATGAAACAGATCTGAAGCCAAGACACTGAGGAGCACTTACACCGCCCAGACAATTAGTCAACAGAGCATCTCCTCCACAGAATGGGCTCGGCACGCACCGCGATGCGCTCTGGTTATTTTTCAATAATGCAAAAGTTTTCCTGGGCTTTCAAACCAGGGCAGCTGTTGGACGTCTTAATAGGAGAGAGCTGATCAATAAATAAAAAGGGGGCCACAGGGGCAGGCACGCTGCAAAGTGATGCATTATGGTCTCAGACAGGCAGAGCCCCGGCGGCTGCAGGTATTGGCTCGAAAAGCACGGATGAGTTGAGGGCTGGGATGGGGTTACATAAATGTGATGTAGAGGATTTTGGGGAGTTACGGGGGAGGGTAAGCAGTGAGAGTGACACGCAGTGGGTCAGACGTTGTGAGCAGATTATAGCACTCAGGATATTAAAGTGGAGGAGAGACGATGCTGTAGGCAACACACCTCCCTCGGAAATATCCGTATTAACACAGGGTGACACTGAGGCTATGTTCACATTTCTTTTAAAACAGTTGGCTACAATAACACAAGCTCCTCATGATGCTTGTATGTTATGCAACTCTCTCGGGAAAGGTCAGAGAGGATATGACTGAAAGTCTCTTTAACGGAATAGTACAATGAAAATGAATATTGACCTACATTAGTTTGACATAAAGGTTCCCTTAAGCTCATCTGACATGTCACCTAAAATGACCAACAATACACATATATTAAGTTTAGATGCCTTTTTATTTTATTTTGTGACTACCTGACCCAAGATCTCTGTGAGTTTGAAACGTTCCAACTGATGAGTTTACATCCAAATCTGCTGTAATAATCAATGGCAAGAAAATAAATTACAAACCGTTGCTTAAAAACTATAAAATATTGTATGGCAAACCACCCCAGTGAGAGCATTTTTGAGTTTTTAAACCCTTTGATGTCTTTTGATTTTGGACTGTTTCTTGGAGAAAAAAAACTGCAGTTTGGAGACTGCCTCTTGGACGCTGTGAACTTGTATCGTTTCCCACTTTTTTTCTGACATTGCACAGATTAAAAAAATTGCAGAAAAAGGAAGTGAAAGAATAATTTGTGATAAAAATTATCTTCATCTTCGCAGCCCCTCATCCCTGCTGTTTGCCCACTTTGTATGCATTAGTCACTATTAATGCTGCTTATCAAACTACAAAACACAAACATTCCTTCTGAATATGCACTGGACAATGCAGCACACAGGATTATCTATAAGAATGTTTTGGAGTGGGATGTATAGGACGGGGGTGGATCAGTCTGAGCCAGCACCACAGAATCACCCTATACCTCTGTTCAGCACTCAGTAAATACAGCATGAAATGCATATACAATGCTGCCAAAAAGTGCTGAGAAAGAGTCTTGCCCCGGACAACCATGCATGACAAATCCTTCTCTCACACCATCTGCTCCATTGTCCACAAGTAAAGATAAGTCTTGCATAGAGTACAAACACTGAATACTTCCATGTGATCATGCCAAGTACTGTGTTGGATACATAATAAAACATTGAGATTTCAGAAATACGACGAGTGTTCGGATGAAATAGGACGATCGATCATAAGGAAAAATGAGGTGGAGAGATTCCGCATGCTCAGTGGAAATTGGCGGGAATCCATATACCCCATAAAGATGACCTTTAGAAACTCTCAGTGAAAGCATAGAATATTGTTTTTTGCATCTGACCTGTGTCGACCTTTACTGGAGCTTTTCTCCCTCTTTTTGACAAAGGCTAGCTGATATCATACAGGCATGCAGAGGGAAGCCTGACGGGGGGTTAACAGATCCAGTTTAAGTATAGCGAGAAGCGCTGTTGCAAGACCATAGGTTTATTAAACCAAGAAAAAGAGAACATACAATCAATATTTGATTAGAGCCATTTGTGATTTGTGACATTAACAGTCTGCGTTAGATTGGACTAGCCTCCAAAGATGTCTTGAAAGAAACGAATGCTGTGCATATCATACATTTTTAAAGACACGAGGGACAAAAATAAAAGAACTGGCTGTCATCAAAGTGCATTCCTAATTGTGGTTGGGACATAAAGAGGACAGCAGGGGCAATGCGCACACGGCTCTGCTTGTTTCCGTGTCACACCAAGCTACTCTTCCCAAGCATTGCCGGCACAGGCCATTTATACAGCGAGACCATTAACATATAGGAGAGGGAATTCACACTCCAGCTGGAGTGGGCAGTGGGCAGGAGCCCCAGTCTGCTATCAATTAACAAGCACACTTAGTATGTGTCTGACTCATGATCACCATGGGACTCAGACAAATGCCGTGCAATTCCTACAAACAAGTGTTGTCGCAATAGCGGATCTTTAGCGGATTAACCAGCCCGGTATCACATGCAACAATATGTCATGCAAACTGAAAGCTATAAAATCAACTCACCAGTAACATCTACCTAATACTGTAACAAACCGGTCATGTATACACGCATAGAAGGAATTAAGTACAAATAAACACAATTGTGATTTTTGCCCTGCAGTCACATCATTTAGCCATGGATTAGTATCCTGGTTTCACCACCGGAGGAAGGAATGTGCAGTTACTGATAAAGTTAGATATTACTCTATCCCTGGACGTGTTATCTTGTCTTGTTATGTAAATCATGTTTCACCTTGGTAATACATGTGCATATTTAACAGTCATTCCATGCTTCAGTTAAAATGAGGCATCTGCACGGTCGGCAGGCTTTTTGTTCAGGATCATTTTGCCCTGAGTTTCTCTGTAACCTTGACTCTAAGCTGTGTAAAATGTGACACAAAAGTTACAGTAGAAGCATCAACAGCAACTATGACATGTAAACAACATTGATTGATGCCAACATGTGGTGGGGTGGCTACATAGGAACACGCAGCATTTCAGCACAAATTGGCTTCTGGCCCTTGCCAAATCTCCCTTTTTTATGTGTGTTTTGATCATAAACCTCTATGAAATCCAGCGGTTTTCGGCAGAACTCCGAGACCCGGACTGAACCATTTCCTAAACCACGACCACAGCCTATCTTTCCAAGGCGAGTAAGGCTCCATGTTCCACATACATATAACCGTTGGAATGCTCACCACATCTCAGCACCATGTTCATATTCTGCTGCATGTGCTTTCCAGCTGTGATGCAGTATTGTCTTTCTCACCCGTCCCCTAGCCTCACTATATACAGTACTTTCTCACAGCTCAGTATGTTTCCATACAGAATGCTTATATGTCATTGTGACACGTTGCCCATGTATCTTGTATGCCTATGTTTCAGCGGGGAAATAATGAGCAATATTGGTAAATAGAGCTACTTTTAAAGACTTAACAAAGCACCAGGCGAGCCAAATATCAGGACGCTTATTTTTCTGGCATCTGGGCCTTTTATTCTTCATATTGTGACATCATTTCTAATGGAAAGCTTTTAAAGAATACAAGCCCTTAAAGGTCTGCACATTTTGAAATTGGCCTTTCAAGAGAAAAGCAACTGGCATGGAGACATAAGTAAAGAACCACAAAGCCACAGCAAGGAGAAAGGAACAGCCTGAAAGCCGAGTCGGGTGGTATGAGTTACTCCAGTCTCCTCTGGTCGGTGGATGCCTAACAATGTGTATTGACATAGCGAATCAGGACACAAAAAAAGTGTTAGGTGTATTTTTCAAAGATGTACCTACACAAATGAGACAGGCCCTTTGAAAATGTGACTGTAAAGAGAAAGAATGAGGGTGGTAATCACACAATAAATCTGGGTATCTCTCTGTTTCATCTAAAAAAAACACTTGAGCACTGGGTGGGCTGTGGGTTTCGGGCATAAAAAAAAGTCAGGAAGTGAACTTAAAGCTTTTTTGAAAAGTGTTGCTGCTGCTTTTGAAAATCAAGTGGGATTGAAAGCATTTAGCCACATATTTAGTGTTGAATAATACTCATTCCACACTCCACAAAGCAGTGGGATCAACAATCACTTGCTTTTAATCTCAATATTCAAGTTTGAAACCTAATACTAAGAAGCATCCATTACAAACTAACAATAGTTAAGAGAGCTGCCAGTGACTACAGATAATTGCGTGGTTCAATGTAATTTCAGTGTGGTCAAATTGTGACTCTGACTGCTCTGTTGACAGCTTGCGCTATTAACTGCAATCAAGCCAGAGCCGTAATTACCCTCCGTGTTAAAAAAGATATGCTGTAGTTAAACTTCACAACGTGCCAATTCGACCTCGTAATGCAGAAGGATGCAGTGAAGTAAGCATGGGAGTACGGAAGGGCCTATGGCTCGCAGGGCTTTGATGAAACAAAGAAATAAAAGTATAGCTGACAAATACTAATAGTGTATTACTATTGATCAGAACCAGGGAAAGTGATGTGGGCAGTCACACATGGTGATTCAACAACTCAATTAAGTTGTATTGAAATCCATGTCACTTTCTGTACCATTGGAGGAACAAACTGTTTATTTGGGAGTCAACCCCAAGCTTTTTGTACCACATAAAATACCCTGCATTGACATTAATAGCTTTTGAAATCTGCTGACATTGGTTGGCCTACCGCTGAAGCTGACACTGGGGCCTGTCCATTGGGAGCCCAAACAAAATCGCCGTACACTGCATGTAAGGCTATTTTTTTATTCGTGCTGCAGGGGTATTATTCGGAGCTGTTACCCTCAAGTTGCCCTCCCTTACTGTGTCTATACTGTGGGCTGCTCATTGTTTGACAGGATTGACAAGCTCCCTGGCAGAGCTGATTAAAAGCTTTAAGGTCAAAGTAGTGGGACAGATATCGAGCGAACACCTGTCTCCTCGCTGTGAGTCAGTCCCCTACTGGGTGTGTCCTCCATTGGAGCACGATCAATGGCTCCATTAAGACCCAAGGTTTACTTTTTCTTTTTTTCTGACAGCGCTACTTTGGCTTGCAAAGAACCTTTCACCTGGCTCTTCCTCTTTTTACTTCCTTCTGCTTGTCGCCATATCCAAAAAGGGGAAGTGTTGTTCTCAGGAAGGGGTGACTATATTTGTACAATTAAGGTCCTCAAAAACAGCTGAATAAAATGTAGAGAGACAAGCACACAGAATTTACTCTTTATCCAGCTTCAGACTTATTTCATCATGGATTTCCACATCCTGGTAAAAATAACTTTGAAAGCCCGGCTGCCCACTGAAGATTTGCCAAAGGATTACAGATCATTAAAGAGATGTTTGAAGTTCACTTGAAGTCTCTCCAAATAAGTTACTCGAATCACAGAGTTTATTGTGCCTTTGCCACGTTTTCTCTCTCTTGCTGTAATCTTTAAAAAAAAAAAGGAGGGTCTCACAAACCGCAACAGCTGGTCATGCTCTTTGGATTCATAATCCAGGAATGGACATTTCAATTTACTTCAGCTTGAGCTTGGATGATAGAGAATACAGATACCTGCCCCTATGGATACCTTACCAATTTCATCCCCCTCTGGTAGGCTTTCCACTCAGAGCTTCACAGAGGAGAAAAGGTTCTTCTTTTGACATTGAATCCCACAATAATCTATAAAATGATACCTAATACCATGGCTTAGGACTTTACGGGATGGTTGACTTTCACCAAAAGATATCTCGATGCGTGTCCCACAAACCACTCATCAATACTTTCATCTCCTCAGTGTTTCCAGTTTCGCCGGTTTCTGGATCCCTCCTCCATACAGTCATCTAACAGGTCTATCTTGATATGATTCAGTGGCTGAACACAGAGGTGTATTGTGTTGCAGCTTGTATCACGTAATATGGTTTGGTTCTTGTTTCTGTGAGAAAATAAAGTAGCAGACTAAACTGGCTTGCACAACAAGCATTATGAAAACATCACAAGGAAATCATTACTCTTACGATTGCATGTCTTTACATCATGCTCATCGTTTCACTAATGACTGCAAAAGATTGATAATTCAATTCTCATTTACGCAATTAGATTTTATTTAAACTTTTCAGTGTTTGGTTAAAAAGATAGACTATAAAGCAGTTTTGGGTTATTTATACACTGGTTTCAATATTCCACATATGTCAAATGTTGATATTTAAAGCCGATGTAGCACAAGCCTATGGTGAAAGAAGTTCACACTTCTCCAGCTTTGGATTTAAGTAAGTGTGAAAGTGGGTTTGCATGAGGAAAACGTTGAAGTGTTGGTGAAGTGCTAAATCACATCTCCATTTGCAGCTCCTCCTTGGACACTTCTCCTGTATATGCAGTTGGTTTCAAACAAGGTCAGAAAGGACAGGAGTGAAGATGTAGTGCAATGTCCTGAAGCGTGGTAAGATTCCTCACATCTATTGAATGTCTGGGATCTATTTTAAGGATATTAGAGGACAAGTTTGGCTTATTTACGTACTAAAATAGTACAGTCGTATAGTACGTGTAGATTTTGACATATATTTACTGATTCAAACTGTTCCATTATACAACATCTTTATATAATGAATTCACACAAATAATTCTGTCATCAAAAGGTAGTATTTTCTGTTCTGCAGTTTTGACATTTTGCATAATGATGAAGAAATAAAAGTGAAGTTTACAAGAAAATAATGCTGTAACATATTTTTTTGTGTCTACTATGTTTGTTTGTTTTTACTTGTTATGTACACTGTTGCTTTTAGCATTCAACTTAATTATTGTCTACTATAGTGACAATGGGAAGAATGAAGCAACAATAATTTGTCATGAGTTAAGGATCACACCTTTCCCCCTGCAGCCTGGGTAAGTTTATAGCCACCCAGGGAGCACTTTCTGCCAACAGGATTATAAATGCCAGTGTGTTCAGCACTAGTGCACATATGTGTTGCCTACAAATGACAGTATCTTGGCTGAACATATCTCATCTTCTCTGTGCCCTTCACAGATTGCAAGTGTACCCTGTGCTCCCAAACTCACTCACCTGCAATCCCAGCCTCACTGAGCTGGTAGAAAACATCTGAGCACAAAGTGTTTTGACAATTGACAAAACGGCCTTTTGTGCAACTGCAAGTTGAAGCTGCTGCAATATACATATACATGTTGTGAATGGATGCTGGAATGAGGCTTGACAAAGAAGGCCAGAGTAAAATAAAGGGCAGTGAGTTGTGACAGAGGTTTCCCATGTAGGCATAATCCTCGGTTTGTTCTTGTTTAAAGTTATTTATAATGTTACACTGTGTTGTGCGTTAATCTGTCATGCATATCAGGGTGCTAATTACAGCTACTACTCATTTCAGAATGATGGATAGGTTTAGGGTACAAAAGAAAACAGGGCAAATAATCTCATTAATCATTTTATCTCGGGTCCACTTGAGCTATTATGAAAGTTGGGATAGCTATAAAGGCTATTACAATAAAACAACTGAAAGAGGTGTCGCTTTGCTTTACAAGCTACAACAGCAAGGAAGAAAATTAATAGAAATAAAGAAATATTCGTACACAAAGGATGGTGATGAAATTAAAACCTTCCACCGCAGTAAAATATAAGTGAACCCACACACTGTCACTGCCTTGGAATACAATCCAATAAATCGCTGAATGATGAAGGCTAAAGGATTTCAGTAGTGAACGGGCTCTTAAAGCTGCTTTTATCTGTTCCTGCTTGGCTGCGACGCATGCTCACAAGCTGTACAGTGACACATCCGACCCTTCATACATAATAGATGTGTTAGTGTCTACGGAGCTGCAGAGGCTAGAGGCTATGTGTTGGTGCAGGGCAGAGACAATAAAGAGTTTTTTTTTTCATCCCAATGTTTTATCAGTCTAGAATGCTTTATACTAATCAGCCGTCTCCCCCAGCGACACTGTTCACATTTATCATGTTAATGTTGTGGCTAGGATCATACCACTTTGTATGGGCTAACATTTAAAACAGAATGCTGTATCTAAATGGTAGCTGTGGAGGTGAATATTGGATTTATAGCAACAACAACTGGGGATAATATATTAAAAATGCATATCCATTTTTTGACAATGGAGCTACTGTGAGTCTTCAGAACAATAGGTTATTAATATGTCAGCCTATTGTTTCTAATACAGGGGGATTAACCAACAAACTAGCATTAATAGCAGATGCATTTAGATTTAAGTGCACTTCTTTATGTATTCCAGCAATGATCAAAGACATTCATTTCCTGGGAGGTGGGAACATGGATGCTGCGCAGCAATTAACAGCGTGTTGTATTCCTATTCCCCAAACAGTTAGCAATTATTATGCGTACCACAATTTTGCTATAGTTTTGAAATGCATTTTACTTTATGAATACAAATGTCTCATCTCCTTTTTTTTATCCTGTTATTGTGGGAAGAGACAAAAAAGAAAAACATGACAAAAAAAACTGTTTAATATTTATATATCCATTTTCTAGCTACGAGCAGATCTCGCTCGGCTGCACTAAAATGAAACTTGTTGTGACCTAGTTAGAAGAATGCCACATGACAAAGCCGCGCTTGCCCGCTCTCCGTGAGACTAGCCAAGCAGAAAGGGCCACATAGAGAATAATATTTAGCATGGGAATGCAGTTTGTTTGCAGGCCGGCCAGGTCTGTGTCTTATGCCTTGGCTTATTAGGTAAAGGACAGACCCTTCGCTCTTCGTTGCAGGAGGCTCCCTTTGTTAATGTGCTGCCACTCCCCTGCAGGTTGAGCAGGCCTCAACAGGCCGAGGTGACTCTCCCATCTTTCCCACAGCTCAGCCGGCTTGCCTTTGCTTGGCTGATGAACTGTGACGGGACACAACTCCAAGGTTGTTTGTGCTGTTTCTTTTTTTACCAGCAGGCAGGCCAGTCAAAGCAGGAGTGTGAAACATTGTTAAACTCTGCTGATGGCTCTCAACCTTCGTATCAGCTGGCTCGGCTGCACCTGTGACACACTCCGCTGAACACCTGAAAGATCCACACTGTCGGGATGTAAGAGTCGCCGGTTGTACAGCCAACTGCTGGTGATACAAGAAGAACAGCGTAAACAACGTCACAAACCTGCCCCAACATGCATTTCTTTACACAACTCAGAATGAGTCAGTCCAGTGATTGCAGGAAAACAGAGCACTTGAAGTACCTGGGAACTTACGTCACAAGTCAAATCTAACAAAGATTGTGAGTGAGTTCATTTGAAGAGATAGCTATCCTTTTAAAACTATACAGATCACTTTTAAAGATCAATTTGCTGTGAATGTCTAACCAAACTTAGCTTTAAAACATGTATCACAACTGAAACAGTGTTCCTGCGTGCTGGAGAGGTTATTGTGAGCTGTTATTTCAGCTCTCAGCAAGTCACTGTACTTTCAAGATCTCCTTAACTGTTACTGAAAAGGAATCCAGCAGCACTGTAAATGCTTACCCTGCCAGAGGTCATGGAGCGGCTGCTACAATAGCAATCAGTGAGGCCGTTGTACATTTTTGCAGGGCGCTTGACAAAATCCCATAGTGGGAGAGCGGCAGCCAAAACCTCGGCATGCTTTTCATACAAAGAGGCCTGTTTAAGTGCTGCGATGAATTCCCACAAGATGAATTCTTGTTCATGTTACGGCAAGGAGAACATATTTCTGTTTATGTCGAACACTTTGTTTCCTGAGAAGCCACTACTTCTTGAGAAGTAAAATGTATGCAACCTACTCTCTTTGTTGTTTTTGCTTTTAACTTTTTATAGGGATAACACACCTAGTAGTTACAGTACATGCAATATCTTTTGGACAACCACTGTGTTATTACTGCATTATAACAAGACTGTAAAAGCCAACCTCTGGAACCAGCTCCACAGCAAATCCATTCCCAATTTTAAATTAGTCACATTTCATGATGGGAGCACATTTTTTATATTCACACATTTGGCGTTCATACTGATTGCAAGGGACAGGCATTTATGTTGTAGAATGAAAGAAAGGCAAACGACTAACATTATCCCTTTTTTCACTTCAAAACAAAGCACTAATTTCTCTGTGATGGAACGTTGTGTGCCAGGTAAAGTTCCAAGTAAAGCAATTATGTTGCAATCTACTGTTTTACTATAATCATCATTCTTCCAGCCTATCAAATTCATCCCTCAGAGTTACTGCACAGACACCATGGCAGGTCTCTACTGGTTTACTACATCTTACTAAAAAGAGAGGTTACCTAAAACTTTTCTGAAGTTTGTGTTGTTTATTTGTTAAGAGCTAATTGAGCAAACTCAGCATGTGTGGCTGTCAGGGGATTAATAGTTTAGATGTGCACTGTTTGTTGGTTTCACTACATAAACCAATTACAAAATGAGGCACCATGAGAGAATTAAAAAGTTTGATTAGCCGCAGGGAAGATGGCAGTATAATTGGATAACAGTTGGACCGCCGCTATCTGCGTACAATAAAAGGAGCCTATTCAGTTGTGTGATAATGGTAAGGAGGCTGTAAATTAAAGTAATCTGTGGAAATAAATACATTTCAATTTGTTTTGACAAAATTGTTAGGTAAGCTGCTCTTAGGAAAGTGGTACACTTACTTTTTCTGGTATGACCAGTGCTGTATGGTAGCAATGGAAGTCATCTTTAGAGAGATATTGCCATTCAAGTGATGCTATGTAGACAGTTAGCTGGCTTTATGACTCTTTAACTACTGATACACTACATTTGATCCTTTATCATTACCCTATAATTGTCACTTGTGGCTGCAGTGCTTTAATACATGGAGTTGGAGTAGCAACTTCCTGTAAATACATTTTCAATGTATTTTCCCGGACTTGTAGAATAAGTGTGTAATGAAACCTTGAAACCTAATGAAAGTCTGCACACATCTGGTCTAGCTGGCTGGTATTTCATACAAAAACGACTTTCATTTGATATCCAAAAATATCACAAATTTCATGCAGTATTATAAATCTTCGCAGCTGTGAGTTGCGTTTTTATTCATTGCTGGAAAACACAACAATGTCCTATTTTTATTTGAGTTGTATAAAATGTTTAGCTGCCAATTGAAAGGAACACCGCCTACTTAAACCTAGAAATCCAAGAGAAATAAAATACACATAGAAATTGTAGCTTGAACGCTACTACACATAAAACAGAAACTATGCAAAATAGAAAAATAGGAAATTGGTCACTTTTATTTTGAAAAGCAGCCTATACCTGCATCTACATTTTCCACAGTCTCCAAATGCCAAGAGAGATAAATGAACTGGCAAAAGTATAATTATATCCCGATCATAAAGTATGAAAGTGTTTCGTATGAGATGCTATGCTGATGATTACAATGTCAAAAACAATTATGGCCTTTTAATCAACTGGGCCTTGCTCAGTCCCTAACTGATGGGTATCCTGAGTTAGTGAGCCAAGTCGGAAGACTTTTTCGAGGAGGAGGACTCGAGCAGTTTAACAAGTCAATTTAGGACATGCAGTTGCATCAATGGGCTTTTCTTTAGCTCAATACTTGTCACTATAAGTAATACAAGTTCTGAAACTGTGCCATGAATTATATAAATCTGCAGCGTTGGGCGCCCGCTACGCATCTGAGGCAACATTTTGACACAGACTGAGCTGACATTTCTATTTTGGCCACGCTGACGGTTTAAGTAATCCGACATGTTGCTGTCAATTGGTTGATGCTTTTAACTCTTGCCCATATTTCTTCCTAATCATAACGGTATGCAAATAACTGATTATTCTTTCTTTTCTTTCCTGGAGAGCTGTTGTAACTCGTTTTCGAAGAACTAGCAGAGATGCCCTTGAACTAGTTGGTTACAAAAGATACCACCACATTAATCCAGACTTTTTAAGTTATACATTAGAGGAAACACTCCCCAGTGTTTTGCAGATTATTCTGACAGTAGTAGAGTGTTTTACATGCTGTTCATGATTTGGCAAAAGAGTTATTTAGATTCAAACAACTTCCTGATGGATTAAAGTTGGGAAGAATAAGGTCCCACTCTGTTTAGAATTCATTGACCCGAAATGGCCTGCTTCAAAACACGGGGCCTATAATGAATAGAAACAACGGGCGGGGGATGCATTATAGTTCATCTTGGCTAAATATTCAATATGCTCAACCTAGTGAGAGCATGAATAAAATAGCAGTTCAGCAATATTGCGGTTTGTGTGTGTGTCCTCTCCTTGAGGCAACACTGTCCTTGTCTGACCTTGCTTAGGCTATAACCCTGAGCTTTTGCTCTGACATGTTTACACTGAATATATGTCCTGCTCCGTAGGGCTCAAAGAGCCAAGTAGCAGACCCGGTGAGGGACAGGAGATCCAGAAACAGAGAAATAAAGGAAAATAAAAAGGCCTTCTCATACAGTTGAAACACCCCAATAACTGACAAAGAAGAAGAGCTTTGGTTTAATTTTTAAATCACACATCCAAAACGATGTCACATCTAAGGGTAAGAGGAATCCTTCAAATCTATCATACAGTACTAGCACAAAGAAAGAAGGCAGAGGAGTTTTGTAAGACAAGGGGAGACACAAAAATAGACAAACAGCAGGATACAAAAGACAAAGATGAGCACTTTTATTCCTCGGAGATTCATTTTATCAGGCAGTGCTTCTAATCGCTGTGTCTCCTTTGTCTCGTTGTACGTGTTTAGCAAGATACTGCACTTGTGTGACGCCCACTCTGTAAACAGAGAATTTCCTGATGAAATAATCTGTGTTTGGCAGAGTGGAATGAGAGGGATTGTAGGATCGACTGTCCTTCAATAAGGAAATTCTGAGGCAACTTACACTCCTGCATCTGTTAGTTGATTTAATTGACATTGCTGGAAAACTGGGGTTTCTCCACAAATAATTATTCAAAAACACCACTTTAAAGTGTGTGTTTACCTGAGATGTGCCCACATGATTATTGAAAAGGACTAACCTGTATGAAAAAAAACAAATTCATTAAATAAATCCTAGTCAGATAAGACCATGAAGACAAATGAATCAATTAAATAAACGCATTGAACATTTAACAACATTGTACAAGGGTAAGTCGACAATATATTTCGTAGAAGATGACCCTAAAAGAAACATACCTTTGGTTTAACAGGGAGATACTACAGTTCCAGACCACAAAAGGAAGCAATTTATTTATATCATTCTATTTTGAAGTCAATGGTTAACATATTTTTATAAAAGAGACCAACACTTTGCACTAAGTGCATTTTAGGACAGTGCTGCAATTTCCCCTGGGTGGGTCTTAAAAGCACCCAGTATGCATGTAGCTCTGCCTCTCCACTTCCTGACACACCAAAGGTCAGTCAAGGTCAGAGAATGTTTCATGAAGAGGACACAAAAGCTTCTTACTGGCCTCTTTTGAAATCTAGAAGGAAGTACTCCATCAATGTCACAGAGGCTCAACTCAGTCCCGATTATTGCTTTAATTTTTTCCACATTTACAGCAACGTGGAGAAAGAGCAACAAGAACCAGAATGAAGAGGAGAGAGAGCAGGGAAACAGCTGGGTTGCCAGATCAGTGAGAGAGAGAGAGAGGGATGGGCTTGTTTTGCCCCTGCGCAGCGATGAGGGAGAACCAAGCGTGTAGTGCATCAAATTTTCATATGAGCATCAGTGCACAGCTTAGAACTGCATTATGGAACCAAAGCAGCAGAAAATATCCTTGAGGAACAGCTGAATAAAAATGTGGCTTATTTATAGACCATGATGAGAACACAGCTGAATGATTGAATTAGGCTAATTAAAAGCACAGTGAAGGGCTATCAAGCAAAATGTGTGTTTATATTGTAATGTGCATGCAATCATTCTGAAATGTGCCACATTATATTCCAAAATATACTAAAATCCATTCATTTATATGCACATATTAACAATTACTAAGCGAAGGACACTTCAATATGTCCAAGCAGAGAAATAATTGAGAGCCTTATTTATTCTAGCAATATGTGCTGTTTATACTTCTGAGTAAAATAGTACAAAAAAAAGTAAATGTGGGCTCTCTGTGGAGATCATTGCTTAAAAAAAACTAGCAACGTGTCAGAAATGGAGGTGTTGTTGATGGTAAATGTATACCTGCAGTCACAGCCATGTACGTGGGACCCTGAGTATGTCTTTGAGAATGTTTTCAATGTTTGTGAAATAAAAACATGGTGAGGAAACACTTATGTAATGCAAAGACAAATGTTTATTCCCTTTACTGTTCGCTGTAACATACCTCTATGCTTCAAACTGTTTTTATAAACTCTTTTTTTGCCTTTTCTTGCATCTAGAAAATACAATGCAGAGTGCTTTTCAATAAAAAACGAAATTGAAAAGATGCACCAGTTTTAAAAGGAACAAATGCCAAATAAAAAAATTGGTAAAACTGATAGTTTTTATCACGCAATTTGACAAGGCTGTTTTTGATGGAATTTGAAACACAAACCCAACATTGATCCTACAAAATATATGAGTCGTAAAAAATCTAAAAGTTAATTTCTATATTCTTCAGTCATCCTTCAGAGAGGAAGGGAGGAGCATTCTGCGTGGGAATAAGGAGCCTCTGGGTAATACTCGGGTCTTGTTTGGCAGCACACCTGGTTTCCAGCCCAGGCTCACGCTTTACAGATGCAGTTAGCAGATGTGCCATTGAGAAGAAATAGCGATGTTTAACGTGGGTGTAAAAAGATGAGTAAGCAGCCCACAGGATAACACTATTCATAAAACTCTTTTATTTGATTGTGTGCAGGCTGTTTGGAAATGTTGTTGGATAAAATGTTTGAAAAACAAAAAAAAAACTATTTGAACTCTTTTTAAATCTTCTCCTTGTTCAATAACTCAGAGGCGAGGCAGCCTCTGGTTCAGTGTTGGTCAATAAAGCAATACACTGTGCGCTACTTGACAGAGAAAATGGCTATAGAGCAGGAACCCAGGACACAGAGTATAGACAATATGATACATTCAAAGTAAATGAAGGTCAGTAAATTTAAGGTTTTGTATAATAATTGGACTATGAACGAGACAGGGGAGAGCAGTGAACACCTCACAGCAGCAGACCTGAGGGCTGGTTGGTGAGATAAGGCTGTTTCATGGTCTGTAGTGTGAAATTATAGTATTTCAGAATGGTGAGGTAATATAGTCGGAACTGATCCCACTTTCAAAAGCCACATTATTTTATAGTGAAATTGCCAGTAAGCGTTGGAGTTCTGCAATCGTTTCATTTTAGACATTTTTTTGAGGAAGACTAATTTTTCGGTTTAAAGGAAGCCAAATAATTAATACCAGTAATACAAAACTAGATTTTAAAAAGTGTTTACTGATACGAAAGCCCTCCACTAGAAGGAAATGCATTGTTTTTTCATATTTACCAAATATTTGTTTCAGGTAAACATCAGCAGTGAAACTAGATTTAATGGATTGAATAAATGTGCCTTTGTTGCTTTAGCTAGTTTTAGCCCTGATAACCTTGCTCCCATATTAAGTTTGTTCTCGCTCACAGCAGTCAACCTGGCATTGACACAGCGCTCTAAGCTTGAGAAAAAAACACTGTTGTTATTGGTGTCACACAGCATGTAGGACATATAAAATAATAATTCTAGTTCTTCCTAAATAAGGTAAATGGGTAATGTTTCGTGCTTAATCAAAGCAGCACACTACAGCTTTTGAAGCCGGCGACTCCGATGGGAGCATGAGTGGAAACCCAGAAATCCGTGATGATTGGCAGGTCAAAAGAAGTGTTGACTAGGTTTAAACTCTGCTAAATTTGGTTGAAAGTGAGCTAAATTTAGACCTCTAGGGTACACTCACTGTCAATTCTGCAGCAGTTCACTGCCTGTATGCAAGGGGAAGCAGGTTTTACCCACACAAATAAATGAAGTCACTGAAATGTGCACTTGTCAATCACATTTTTAAGAAAAACTGGGGAAAGGTGACTTGTTCAGATATTTTTGTTTCGAAATATCCTCTTTTTTGTTCTCTTATCCACCTGGGATTATCTTAAGAACGTTCTTTAGGCTTTCTATTCAAAGCAGGCATGACATGAAACACAGATGTATCACTAGCCCTGCATAATACTAAGTATGTGACCCATATTTAACAATGGTAGGGTCCACTTGTGCAAACTCGACCAGACTAATCCTTAGCGTTCATAGTGTCTAAATAACAAACTCAATACGCTCCCAAACTCAAACAAATCCCTAATGGAACAAACACTCCCTCTTCAACAAATGTAAACGCAACAGTCCAAACCACCTGAGGGTGAGTTTAACGGCTTTTCTAGATTACGACTCCCATCCACAGACCGGTTAAACAGCTTGGTACACAGCTGATGTCACCCATGCTGCTTCTCTTTTCCTTCTTTTTTTTTCCGGTTTGTCGCAGACGTGTGGGTGAGCCGGGTGTGGCCGCCTCTGCCGCAGCTTACTCTCTGGCCAGAGTCACCTATAATTTCTACACATTTCACTAACCACGGACATGGCCAACATGAGATGCTTGAAAACCCCAGTGCTCGCCGCCGTCAGCCGAACACGCCTCAGTCTCTGCTTTGTGCAAACAAGCTTCAAGGTTTGACAGCCCATCCACTGCCACTGTCCATTACGAGCAGCCTGTCAGAAAAGCTAAAGCACTAACCACACATGAAATCCCAACATCTTTACAAGGACACAGTGCCTCTGGAGGATAAACAGCCCATTCAAAAATAGAGCCTTACAATGAAGAGACCTTTGCCTTCCCTCCAACCTGCATCCATTTCCTTTTTTTCAAGAGCAAATGGATTTACTATGAGTTACTTTTAGGGCTTTCAAGGTGACAGTTTATTTGGATATTACCTTCACTATCTATTCGCTGACAGTGAACTGACGTTAAGGTCTGTGTAAAGTACATGTCCAGGAATATCAAGAATGATTCGTGTGTGGGATATTTACATGGCAACAGCTAAACAAGAGCCCTATTCAGTGGGCTGAGCCCCTGGTATTATGAGTAATTGTTTCGACAGAGACGGTTGGTTTGGCGTTGTTGGTGCAGGCTGGGACTTGTCTCCTTCCTGTCACAGCTTAAACCTGAACTTCCAGGAGAGGAGTGTGGCTTGTGCAGAGAATGCAGAGCTGTCATCTGATAAGTGCATATGGTGATCATTTATTTAAAACCCCCAGTGACACTTTGGCAGCACAGCATTCTTAAAGGGGGAAGTGCAAACAAAGAAAAAAATGGAAGAAGGATACCCAAGAGACTGCAGGAGATATTGTTCAGATGTCCCTATAGCTGCAGTACGTGTGTGTGTGTGGGGGGGGGGGGGGGGGTGACATTAAAGTCCCCTGTAACTCGGAGCATCTGCTACACTTACAGAAATTTCCCAATTTGTATTTACTGGCTTGGTGTGATCGGTGATGGTTTGCGTCATGTAATTGGTTCGCTAACAGAGAGACCCCCGCACTGAGCCAACCAAGGCTCATACCTCGATCCAGGTACTGCTGAACTAGCAGTTACACTTCTGCCCCATGCAGCACCTTTTTTTCTGCAAGGCCTGCTCATTGCACGACTCCATGTTAATAGACATGGCATGAATAAAACATCAGAGATTTGAGAATGTATAGTATCAACCTTATGGAAGAATGTCACTTTTCACGATCACACTGAAACATGGTTTGCTTTCAGCTCTTTGTTCATATCTGAAATCCCTGTCCTTATTTTGTGGTTTATGTTCGTGCTGAATAAATACTGAAAATCAATGTATCCTTGAAGTCATTTATAAAGTATAAAATCGAAAACATTTGGTGGATCTAGCTTGTTCCTTTTTAATTGGCATCACTGGAAACTGAATATATTTGATTGTGTGACTGTTGATGCAACCAAACAAATCATATCAAAGGCGAGGCATTTAATGGACTAACTATTAATCCACTCACCACACAAACTCTTGACATTTTAATCAATAAATAATTTGAGAATTTGTTGCTGCTCTTGTTTTATTCTTTTAAATTCAACTTAAAAGTTAACTTGAACATATAACAATGTGACTGCTCTACCAACTCAACAGGGTGCCTTGTTAATGCTAAAGTACATAAACAAGCCAAATTACTTGCACATGACTGTTTCAGCACTAATTTTACATGACTTGGAAACCCGCCAGGTCTTGTTAAGACTCCTGTCTGAAGTACAACGTTAGCATAAAGCCTTTTCTATGCATGGCCATTTTGGAGGGCTTCATATTCAAAATGTGACATTTAAAGCAACCATAATAAATCTCTAAGTTCTGGTGTTCAGCCCCTACCCCCTCTGAGATGCTTTGTGTCAACACAAAAGGTCTCCTCCTCTCTGCTGTCACCAATCTTATTTGGCCGAGCGTCTTGCGAAGGCATCAACACCGTCAACACGAATTAGAGCTTAATTATTACAGCAATTCCTATTCGCTGTTGTTTCCCCACAAGACTGCTCCCCTGCGCCCAACCATCTGCATTACTTCAATAATAGTTATCATGTTATACTAAGCAGCCTCACTTTCCCACAATGCCCCTCCTTAATAAGCCCCGGACCCAGAAGCCTGCTGTGTGTGGATAATTTCCCCCACGTCCATTCCAGTTTATTGTTTCAAACACTGTACAGTGCTACTCTTCCTTTGGGAAAGTATTCTTTTTTTTTTTTACTTCCTGTGCCCCAACAATCTCATCATAATGCTTTGCCAACACTTCTGTGTTTCATTAGTGTCTGGCATCCCTCCACTAATTGCCTGAAACTAGGTCTGCAACCTCTTTTACACCCAATCAGAGAGGTGCAGAAGGGTTCCCTCTCTTGATTATATGCCACAGCAGCATCGGTGCAGACTAGACACGCAGCTCAGGTGGTGTTGGGAGGTTGGGCTCCTCTTGCCTCACCGTGTCACTCTGTTTGCCGTCACCGCACAGAGTAAAAGGGGAGGGGAGGTGAAGGGGCGGTTGATGACGAAGCCAATTATTTTCACCTATCTGCTGCTCCCTGTCAGCAGACATGTAATCTTAAACGGTCTCAGTGATCCCTGGGCAGGCTTTGAGCCCTTGGAGAATATGCTTTCACAGATGAAGCTGTCACAGGAAACAGCTTGCATTCGGCAGAAGGCTTTTCAAATGCTTCTCACCTGTCGCCTATTAGAGCGCTAAAACTGAAATTGACAAAATCTTCATTTCCTGAAACAAAAAAACAAGCTTGTGGGCATTTTATCAACATTTTCTCAGATAATTGCTGTTAGTTTTTTTCTGCTTCATCTGTGTTTTAAATTTAAGTGAAGAAGTGTGCAGTGAAAATGATCGCAGCAGTGAGCTCTCAGACAGAAAGCAGGGTGGAATTTCAGCTCTGCAGCAAAGAATGGCGTGGAGTAGTGAAGGATGCTGTTACATTTAAGGATCGGGTGATGCAGACTGACACAAAGCTGGACTACAGAGTCTCCCCGGGTTATAACTATAAATAAACAACAGAAGGCAGTACGTACAAAAAACTGTTAACGTCTACCCGGAGGAGAAAACTGAGCCCTCATTGTGATGAGTCAGCCTGCCATGTAGTAAGCAGGATATGAACAGCGTTTAGTTTAGTCTCCCAACATTTCTATAGAAAGTGCACATCATAGCAGGACCTGTAAAATCCAACTGGTTGCATTATCTCCACACAGAAATGGCTAATGCTGAAGCAAATGTCAAGTGCTCAGGCTACAAAACCTAAAGCAGACATTAGGAATTTCTGCACTTCTCTGGAGATACTGAGGCGTATTTTATTTTTTTCAAGGAGAATCGCAAGGCTGCACACTAAATCCATATCTTTTCCTAATGGCAAGTGTGAGTACACTTTAAAAAAGAATGTGATGTCATACCCAGCGAGTCTGAAATACTTCCATTAAAAAGGGCAGAAAGCATTTTTAGAAAAAAAAAAATACAAAGCAGCCTGATATTCCACCAACCCCCGAGTGAGTCTGCCTTTCAAGATTTGGGTAAAGCCTTTCACAACCAAATAAAAGGTGTCCTTTTTTCTGTGCTGAGCTAAAACAACATGTTCTGTGAAAGCAGACCCCTTACCTTCGCAGTGTTCCTTTAACCATTTAAAGGGACACCACAAAGCCTTATAAGCCATCAGTGTCTATGTATTGTCTGTTTGGAACTCCAGCTTCACAAGCTCAGTGCTACTTCTTTACAAAGCTTTTTGGCTCTCGGGGTCATAAAAGTGGTTACTCATGGACTAAAAAGGTGGACAATTGCAATTTTCGGGAAAAACAAGATAAATACCTTAGTTGCAAGTAATGCCACAACATAAAGGGCAAAGCAGTTCAAGCACAGCATTTTCCCAATTTATTTTAATCATGGTTCCGCAAAAGATGTTTAAGTTACTGATACTCAATTTCAGGAGATTCAGTGGTTGTTTGTAGTTGCGTGCTACTGGCAAGGTGAAGAGAGAAAGTTCCAGAGAAAACACAAGCTATTGTATAGATGTTGTTATTCCTGTATTTGGAACTTGCTTAGAGTAAAGGTTGTATATTAGGTAATGCTTTCCAGCACTCGGAGAGCTCATATCTTCACCAAAGCTTTGCTGATATTATCTTTCCAACAAGGGCAGATGTTCTTAAGGACATGTACATTTGCAGTGTTGAAGCATATTTTTTATTTAGATAATCCCTGGATTTAACCTAGATGCAAATCAGCACAATATACTAAAAATTAGTTCTCAGCCCATTATATAATCTTAAAAATGTATCCTTCTGACAAACAAAGTGACGTCAGTCCTGAAGAACCACCACAAAACACAAACATGAGTAGCATCCGAGTGTTACACATGTATCAACATGTTGGTTCCAGGTGGACAATCAGTCACATGTGTAACACAGCGTGTCCTCTGCTTTTATCTGTGTTCTCATCACTGACAGGTTCAAAGAGCCACATACTCACAGGGACCCTTCAGATCTATAAATACCCTGCATTTATATTCCATTTATTTCTCTAGGAGGCCAATCAAGGCAAGCTTTGCTTTTCTCTAATGGATCCCACACAATGAGTCTGACTAGACATCAAAGTTGAATAGATAGAGCTTTGAAATGAGCCCATTAATGTAAAGACTGTCTTCCTGGTGCTGGACAAATATTTGCATAACACTGTGATGGCACATTTGTACATTTTTGATCTTCCATAGCAACTTTTTCTTCCAGAGCATTCTACAGACATACGAATGTAAATGTTTTTGTATTGGATTTTGGAGAAATAGAAGCCAATGTCACATGACATAGCATTTTTGGAGACAACAAAACTTTAAAAGAACTTATCCAGCAAGAGTATAGCCCTCGGCCCATACAGCAACAAGCACAGACAAAGCTGATGTGAATCCAAAACCAGCGTGTAATCTGAATACAGTGGGGAGACACACTTTGTATCCAAATCCTAACAATAGATGAGACTGCAGATACGTATGTGTTTTATATTCTCAGTTTAACAATCGGTTTCATAGCAGCAGCTGCCCTGCAGGGCATCAGAGAGAATGGATACACCATAAGGAATATTATCATTACATTTACTCTCGAGGCAAACGATCTAATCCAGGGTGACTAAGAAAACAGACAATGGTTGAGTTTCTAGCTCAAGGACACACAGTTGATGTTACATGATGGATACGTTAGTGTAATTGTGTCAAGGTAATGGTTTATGTCCAAGTTTAAAACAAACCAAAAGGTGAATCCTTTAAAGCTGAGGGGAAATTTTTCTCTTTGTGTTGCTTGAAAAAGTATATTCATCAAGAGTACTCAATGAATATACTTTTTCAAGCAACACAAAGAGAAAGAAATCAGTGTGAGCTTCAAAGAAACGTGTAATCTGACATTCAGAAGTCACATCAAAAGTGTTTTCTATCGAGGGAAATCACAAACATCAAAACCAGGCCAAAGAGGTGTCAAGAGTGGTGCTGTAATCTGATTTTGGGTTGGGCCTTTAAGTCAAGTCAAGCCTCATCTCTATGGAAAACAGCCCTGTCAGGACCTGCGTGGTGGGCCCCCTCTTTGTGTCACTGTCATTTAGCATCTGCACTGGCCTGTCAAATAGAATGCCACCCTCGCACTGGCTGCTAGCCCCCGTATGAGACAGGATGCTGGACAAAAGCCTCGGGATGATAGATGATGTTATACAACGGCCACTGTTTTTGTCAGTGAACAGGGGGCCGCTATTGATGGATATGATTCCGAAAATACGTCAAGTGTGTGAGATGAAGCCATAAGAGAAAGCAAAAAGGCAGGCAAAGGGAATGAAAACAGGAAACGCAACAATATCAGCAAACGTCTCAGAGGACCAGGTTAAAGTAATTATCCGGGGAAATTTCATTTGTTTAAATAATTCTCTGCTGATCTCTATTTTTAGTTTGTAAAATACAAGAGCCAGGCATCACAGGCTGTGAAACTTTTATACTTGTTGTGCTGAATGCCACTTCACAGAAAAAGGACAGAAGAGATGCGTTATAATTAGCAAAAGTAGAAAACTTGTTGAAAATAAACAGGAGAGATGATAGGTTAGCATGAACAGCACTGAGCAGACAATTAAAAGGCCAATGCCTTAACACATCAGCTAAATCAACAGAACATCCAAGGAACCAGATGCCAGAGAGAGCATAACTGGACCTGCTGTTTGCTCGGAGAGGGAATCCTGCCAAATGCAGAGGAAAATCATGATGGTTCTAGAGACTGGGATGCCTGGGGGAAAAAAAGCACCTATAGCTCTGTGAAATAAACCTCTGCAGGACCGACTGTTTTGATAAGAAAATATTCACTGACACCTCAGCATCAGCACCTCCTCCACCCCTTTCCCAAAATACGACAAATGTATTTCCCGGCGTTGACATAAAACTCCTGTGTCTTCTTTCTGTGTGCTTCAACACCCAAAGGGGTTCATGGGTGAGTCATGGCCACTGGCTGGCCTGATACACCATGACAGACCAGGCCTTAGGCGGTCAGAACAAATGCCACACTCGACTCACTATGCAGCAGCACAAACCACAGCCATTAGCTATCTAAGTAGGCAGCTGTGTCTTAGGACAGGCATTAAAAAGAGGGGATTGGCATTTTACCACACAAATGTATCACTGGGAACTGAGAGGAACGATAAGCGTGTAACAGATTTAACATGAATTTAACTGCGGCGTCGCCCGCTCTGAACATTCCATATTTTGTTTGGTGACAATACAAGGCCACAAGACAACATTGATGTTCCTTTCTAGGTATCAATCTCATTCTTAAATGAATATGCCTAAGTCTGTTCCCTGATGGTTACATTTGCAAACAAAGTAAATATGCTGCCAAGAGTCGATATGGATAGAAAATCTCACTGGCATATTGATGTATAACTCTAGCCTTACTCAAATACAATCTGTCACAGGAAATACTTGCTGAAACACAATATGAATGTCACAAATCAGTGAAGGAGAAGGAAGAAATATTTTCTTTACGTAGGCAGCCCTGGTATATTGTATAACAAATTGTTATACAATGTATGTATCATGTATCATCTTAGATTGTTATTAACAACCTAAGATGATACATGCTGTTACACAATGTGAAATGAAAGGACGGATAAAGTTGTTACAGAAAACATAATCCCAAATAATAGCTACAATTTATTCCACAAAGTAATAAGACGCATATCTGAAACAAATTCAAGGTGTTTTTTTTTCGATTACTGCGGTATTTTGTTTGTCTTTGCAAACAACTCGGCCCTCGGAGTGGAGAATTCCAGGGGGGCTCATTTGATGATCTTCAGTCAAAACCAGAGACGAAATATCCAAAGTGTTTCGTGACCACTGTACGCGTTTACTTTCCAACAATAACATTTTTCACAAAACACTTTCTCCTAACTCACTTCCTGCCTATTTTGATTTTTGTAAACTTGGCATACAGACAGTAACAAAATCCATCTTGAATAAATAGAATATTTTTTACATGCTCACAAACACATACAGCACTTGGTGTGAAAGGCAGAGGTCAAAGAGCAGCAACAAAAGGAAAGCCAAGTGTACTTTGAGTGTGACACACCTGGCAACAGCGCGCCAGACCTCAAGAAGAGTGTGATTAACCCCCTGGCCTGCCAGCTTTGTTTTCTTGTGGCTGCATCTGCTCCAGTGAAGCAACGCAGGCTGCAGGAGTTAATGTACCGGTGAAGAAAGCAGGCCAGCTGCAATCTTTGAAGGTCCAGGAAGGAGGATATGGGACTTCCGTTTGGCCAAAACGCTGAGATAGGGTGGAAGATGGATCTGCCTGTCCAGGATAACCTTTGCATGTGTTGTTTCAAAGTAGGTGGGGAGACATCTGTGCCAACATGTCAACCGTGGGGGGTGCAAACTGTAAATAAGACATTAACCTCTGTGTTTACGAAGTAGCAATGTGTTTTTCCTATTGCAAAGTGCTATTCCATAGCCGGGCAGCACTACCGGAGCGCACAGCTCTCTGTGAGGGATGGTTGGGAGTGGTGAGGCGAAGAGTGATAAAGCGTGTCAGTTCCTTTCTAGGGATGAAAATATTACATATTACAGAGAAGAGGTCCATTTTCATTTTTCACTCCTGCCTAAGATATTTGTGGCAGGGAAATCAATCTATTAGCTTTAAGAAATAAGTCGCTTTTCTCATTATGTGGAGGGGAGCTGTGCACTGATGTTGCAGAGTGCACTTACTCGTGCACACAATGAGGTCAGCACGTGACCCCCCTACAGCGCTGGGTACAAACACATCCCTTCTGCAGAGCTCTGGGCGAATGGTTAAGGACCATCTGACTGAATCCTTAACATGATGCCGTCCTGACACATCTTGTTGGAAACACGGGCCGCTGTGTGTGCATGTTACTAAAAATACTTCCACACATGCAAGCAAGCTCTGAGGGACTGGATTGTAAAGTAGTACCTCACCGCTCTATGTGTGTGTGTGTGTGTGTGTGTGTGTGTGTGTGTGTGGGGGACTATGCATGAAAGAAAAGCTTGCACACTCCATTGTGATGCATGAGTTGCGGCCATACTGCCTGAGCTCATTCAGTCTCTTAGACATATTCATTTCCCCCAATAGTTAAAACATATATTAGAAGGAGGAGGAGCCAACCTCCCTGTGCTAATAAATCACAGAGTAAGTATCTCTGCATAAAGGTTACACATTTCTAAATGCATGCTTTTTTTTCATCTTGGTGGGATTTTTTTCCTAGATCACGCTTTGATTTATTGCAGATCAACCGGCTCTTGAGTTTTGGAGCCTTGTTGATTAACAGGAGGCTGACAGCTTCTGACAATCTCCTATAAATATTAATGATAAATCTAAGGTTTGGGTCATGCTAGTGAATAAGCTGAAAGACATACCCAGTCAAGAATATTAATTGGAAAAATGTAATTAATCCTCTGCATTAACTAGTGCAGGAAGTCGTCTCCTAACTTCCTAACTTTAAAAGTGACTGCATCAAAATGAGTACCCAATTCTGTTTCTTTTTTTTTTTGTTAAACGATTGTTGAACCAGGGAAATCATCTGAGAACACAATTTCACTTACAATAATGACTTGGCAAATTGAAGCCTGAATAACCAGGCATCAAACCTGTTGGAGCAAGTTTTAGACTCCCGCAAACATTGAGAAATAATCGACAATTATGTGCATTCAAACAAACTTGCATCATCATGCAACAGTAATGCCTATAATCCCCTCATAAAGTCTAATTTCTCATCTACCGCGTGAAAATCAGTACTGTCTGCATCTAGATGAGCTAAACAAATGAGTCTACACATGCAGCACAAAGGGCTTATTCATTCCTGGGAGATCCTCCTACCAAACCTTGAAATGCCTGAATTCAAAATATAACACAGCCTTTAATGGTAGTTTTCATTGGCTCACCTCTTAAATGCATGCAGGCCTTTTCAAATCAAAAAAATGAAAGAAAAAAAAAAGATTTGTCAGATGAGAACTCTCTTCAAGGTGTGTGGGAAGGCAGACCTCAAAGGCACACAGATAAGCCTTTCATTCCTGGCTTTTGTTTATCTCGCAGGGAATTTTAAAAGGATATCATTCATTATTCAAACTGTATTTTGCTGAATACAGACTCTTAGCTGTGCTTAGTTTTGAGACGTTCTTTGTGTTAATGTTAAATAAACCAGACCTCTGCTCCAGGGATTACCTTGCAAATGCGCCATTCCCATACTCAAAGAGAGATCCTCCACAATGAGCAATGGAGTATTTTGTGAAGAGTTCTTTGATAAGAGTGAAAAGTAATCCACCCATCACTTTTCACACATTCTTTTTCTAAGGTAATACTAGTCTTCAGCCTAATTTCCTTCAATAATACCAAAGTAGCCTTCCATAGAGCGAGCTGTTCCTCGTCCTATGATTGTCATGATTGTTTGTATCTTGTGGTGATTGCAATTGTGCTGCTCAGCGAGAAATATCGGTCTTTATCCTAAAAGTAACAAAGAAAGAAGCCAAACATCAATGTGTTGTTGACTTGGAGTTGATATATTGCAGCTGAATTTGGAAAATCTTCTATGCCGGCAAATGCTACTGCTGCAAACCATTAGGATGTGTATATGACTGGTGCCAATATGGCTGAATTTACTATGTGGGATTTCTTTGTTTATTTTTTGCGTGTGTTTCCAAATCAATTCCATACACTCCTAGAGGTACTATAAGTTTGCAATCCATCCAATTATTTCAAAAATAAATACCTTTCGGGAACTGATTTTCCCACTGCATGACAATTTTGGCACTTCTCACAGGCAAGAGGAGACACAATTAACAAGTGTACCAGGGCTCAGTAACCAGGTACAATTGCTTGGGTTTACTATAATAACATAATAAATAATAATATAAATAATATAATAAATAAAGGGAGTTCATTATTCCATACAATCAACACTGAAGTGTGTATGACTGAATAAATAGCACCATCTTAATCTGTTTGGTAAGGAGATGTATTCTTAGATGGCATGGAGGTTCTTCTTGATGGGTTCATGAAGCTCAAAGCGTGAAAAGCAGTTGTGGATGTCAAAATTCCCCTGACAGTCATTCACCGATGATCAATTTCCCATCCTCCATCCTCTGGCTTGCCCTCACACATCAGCATCAATCCAACACAAGTAAATACAGTGAGTGGCTTAATGCATTTTTTCTCTCCAGGGATTTTGCAGACCAAAATGGCATCGAGGGGGAAAATAAATAAATATTCTGTTGAGTGGTGGAGGGGGATGACATTCTGGTGAATTGTGAACAACCTGCCTTCCCCTTGCTGTCTGTAAAAAGGGAATAACAATCGTTTTAGTCTATACTTCTGAGCATTAACCACACACTTGGACAAGGCTGTAGATTATAGAGTCCGGTGTTTGATGAAACCAAAAGCTCAGTTCAATGAGGACAGAACAGGAAACAAAATCTTGTTAAGCAAATCAAAAAGACACCACTGCGTAGTCAGCATTTCTACTTCAGGAGGAGTAATTAGAGTCCTCCTTTAGCATGGCCTCCATTCAAACTCCAATCAGGAGTCTGGCACAACAAGGGATATGAAAAACACTCCAACTAATTAGGTCCATCCACGGTGCTCGGCCATGACATAATCCTTTGGAAAGACAGTTTATTTCTCATCATTGCAAGAGTTCATGTCATGCTATAAATCTATTTCCCTCGAGCGGACAAACACAGCGACATCCAACGCAGCTTAAGGGGCAAATGTGGTCAAGACTGGTTGGATGAAACTTTACTCGGTCACTCTTTCATAGCATAACATCATACGATTTGATTAATCTCTCAAAGCACATAATCTACGGTGCAGAGCACACACGTGCCTACCCCACCCTTGCACAGCAGCAGCTGGATAAGCTGTGATAGGACGAAGGGCATAGAAGCAAATATAACACATTCAGCGCTCGACATTGTGACCTTGGTTCGAGAGCATTAGGCTGACTGACGGTGTCTATCTTTTCACACTGCTGAAAAATAACCGGTCCAATTACAGGCACATTGTCTTGTTCAACTGTACATTCGGGCACCTCAGAGATCAAGCTTTCTCTGGGGTTGAAATTGACAGAGATACCTTTTCCACTGTCACAGCCTCCTGTGTTACTCTGTCACAGGCAGGTGATGGAGGAGCAAAATAAGCTGTCAGAGGTGTCAGTGAGGCATCTATGCAGATAGTGAGGACTTCAAAGTCTGTGGATTCGACAGCCTTCGTAGGAGGTCTGACTCTTGTTAAGCAATCTGGTAGAAACACACTGTAGCTCAGACACCACAATATTGTAGAATTTCATCGAGGGGGCGTACACTCCATAGTCTGTCTACTAGACAGACACGCATTACGTTAGAGATTAACACTAACTAAAGCTCTCCTGCAGCAACAGAAATTCCTCTAGCGTACTTCCTGTTATAGTGCTGAAACAACGTATCAATTTATTTAAAATTAAGCACTGTAACTGAATTGACAATTAACACATTGGGTGATCATGAAAAAATACCAAAAATTGTGTTTCCAATTTGGAGTTTTCATTATTTCTTTCAGTTTCACAGCAAAATAAATATATAATGGAAGATCAATTAATTTAACTATAATGGAACATTGGGAAAATAATCATGATTTACAGTTTTGGAGAATAATAAACCCAGATTTTCTAAGTGATATTAATCTTATCAGGGCCCTGGATCAGTGTAACTGAATCCTGTGGCTTTGCTCTGAAGAATTGGTTAGACAAGACAGCAGCTGCATTTGATTCCGCAGAATACGAATGAGCTATTGAACTATAAATGGCACTTCAGAAATGACAGCTACCAATATTGACCTTTAAAAGAGGAGTAAATATAAAGAGTTTCTCCCACAGCTCGACACTGTGCATGTGCCAGATGTCAATACCAAGACTCCATTAGAGCCATTTAAGTAAAACATTCTATTGGAATAAAAGGCCACATTTAGCTATTTGACCAAATGATCCTGTGGAACAGGCATGGAATATCTCAATGTTTAAACAACACTCAGCGGAGCGGGCTTGATGCAAGTGCAGCTGACAGTCGGAGGAGAAAGAGGTAGCCTAGCCGTGCAGACCACGGCCTTGAGTGTTAATCGGAAACACATCACAACTGCTTCATCACTGAAGCGTGTCATTGGGAAGGAAATAAGCATGGGCATCAACATATACAAAGACACTCACAAGGATGAAGGAACACAGCTCAGTATGATCAAATCAGGCAGATGAGACGATGCTAAATACACATCTGAGGCAACACAGTAATCTTAACACGGAAACAGTGAATGGTTGAAATAAGCCTTGGTCGTAAAAGTAATGTAATGTAATTTGGAGTCCTCAGTAAAGTTTGTTTCCCGTCTCGACTCTCAGTAATACAATTGTGTAAGGAGAAGTTCATGTTTTATGTTTGGGATATTCTGGTTCAAATTGGTGCCAGGCTAACATAAACATTTTTAAGCCCCTGCATTTTAGGAGAACTTCTCATGCCATTTAATCCACTGGATCACACTTCCTGAAAAGCTTTTGCCGGATAACAATACTTTTTTAAAGGCCCTAAGACAATATAAATTTCACTGTTTCATCTGAATAGTACTTTAGTACTGTCAGATGAATATCTCATCAGACAGTTCTGGTGCCCCGATGACTGTCCCACACCCTACCCCCATTCCCTGACCTCTATTTCCCTGTTGGTCAGTCCAGAGCAAATCCGAAAAGCCTCCCAGCATCTCCATGGTGACGGGCCTCAGTCGAGCAGATGGCCTCAGTGTGCCGCGCGGCAATTAAAGAGGGAGCGCGGAGCGGGGGAAAGAAAGTGGGTCAGGATCAGGGGGGGAGCAGGGCAGGCAACGTGAAGCTGCGTCTGCCTAGGGCCTGCACATGGACGTATGCATTTGCACACTCTGCAATGCACACACACACATACACACATGTGCTCATGCCTCAGAGAACTCCTTCCGGAGTCTTCGGAGCAAAAACAAATACCCACCCTATGCCGGTAACCGAGCGTCAGCCGTGTGAGAATGAAAAGAGGGGTTAGAGCAACAGGGAATTGCCCCCGAGCTCACACAATGAATCTCTTCCATAGTGAGGAGTCAGAATAACTTCCCCCAGAATTACATTGGCAAATCCCACCACCCAATCAATAGGATTAACTCTTCAAATCCCATATAACGACATACCGAGTCAGCCCCCTGTTATTTGGACTTACTTCCACTGGAGTGCCACTCAATCTGGCAGGAATTGCTTCTTCTTTTCGCTTCACCAACATTTTACAAACAGAAGGGTTGAAACACACCTCTGTTGGTAAAGCGCAAATCCAATCAGTTTCATCTGCAGACTACTTTTATCCCATTTTAAGCAATCCATTGAAAAAGGTACTTCAATTTAATGTTGACTTGAACACTTTTGCTCTTAAAGATCTGATTGAGCTTCTGAATCACTCATTACTCAAATTAAGAAAGCTTTAATTAAACTAATTCAGAGGACAATATGACGTTTCCCACATTATGGAGCTTTTAATTTAATTTACTGTTTTATGTGTCATAATATTATTCAATTACGCAACCCGCAACGCACTTGTTAGAAGATAGCTTTAATGGAGAATATAAATTGGTGCAGGAGGGTCCACCCACTTCCCGGCTTAGGAGAAGAAAAAAGGCCTAATGAGCTGGAAAGAATTAAATGAACTCTTATTTGCACAACTCTTTTATTCTAGCGACCAGACCCAATGTGCCTAAATAGAACTTCACTGCCAAGAACACTAGTTGAAGGCAAACTACAAGCCCCCCCACGCCTAGAACATAGCCTCATTCAGCATGACCCTCTGCAAACTCCCATCCCCCCTTATGGTCTAGATGTAAATATCCATTTCTTCTTTACATTTAGTCTGTTACTTTCCCTTGCAAATGTTCTTCCACTACTTAGGAAGGAAGGTAAAATCCTTAAATCCATTCTGCAGAACAATTTGAAACTTGGCATCCTGAGGTATACGAGTCTGCTGCCTACAAGAGGGAAAGTATTTTAAGGGTTTTGCTGTGGTATAAAACAGCCGGTATATCAAGTTTCTCATTCCAACATTTGTACCTCTTTACCTTCTATTTTGAGTTTTGTAATGCTGACAAAGAAGATACACAGTGCTGGGAGCAAATGCCAGTTCCTGTTTCCAGATAAATATTACCATTCCCATATGGTTTAAGTAGGAGATTTTGAACTCAGATACATCAATAAAGGCAGGAAGCTGCACTTTTCACTCCGAGTGGGTGGGACTCTGAGCTACAGCACGTGGGTGCAGGGTCAGTGAGTGGGTGTTCGTGTTGCCACTTATATCTGCATAACTTATTATCGTATAAATGGTGTAACTCACATACTTGACACGTGGGCGGGAGAGGGGGGGACCCTTGAACCTCAACCTTCTGTTTCTCTGGCCTGACGTGACATTTGGCATCTTCGTGCCTCAACTGACAAATGCTGTGAACTACAAAATGGCCCTGCTTGATTCCTTTACGGGTATCAAAGCCCTCTCCAGATTCCTGATTTTCCACTTGCAAACCCGCAGCCAAGCAGGACGTGTGCTGCCACAGCGGGAGCTCCCGTGTGGAAACCCCTGGCAAAGTTATTCTGCAGCAAGAAACACTAAGAAGTGGAGGTGGCGAGAGATGGGTAGTGTACGACAGACATTTTATAGGCAACTTTCGTATTTATATTAAAAAGTAACGCAGAATAAAAGTCAACGCCAAGTCAGGTCATTCCATAACCTATAGTTCAAATAGGGGCAGTGCTGATGCAGACTCAGTGTGTTACATCACCAGATAAATAGGATAAACCGAAATCTCTTTCCTCCCTAGGAGGCGGGAGTAGTAGTTTCATTACTCACTCTTTTTTCCAAACATATTGCACTGAAAGTGGGCATACGGGCATTTTCTGAAAACAACGCAACATTGAAGTCAAATTCAGCCAGGCTTAAAACTTGGGAATCAATAGCAGACTACATTAGTTGCTTTGGCAATACAAACAAAACGGAAAGGATCAATGCCAAACCGCAGTCGATCTCTGTTCATATGCATCCCTTTCACAGCAGAGTTGAACCATGTGCACTAACAAACATGATGAAAAATGGAGAATTTCTACCACTCCTGTTAGTTGACCTCAATCTCAGTATAATGCAAGCACTATAGCTGTAGTGCATGTGGAGTGACATATAATGGCTGAAATATTCCCTGAAATGTTTACACCTGAGCAATTGAGATACCTTTGAATTGAGCAATTATCTTTAAAGTCGATCGCAGCGGGGGAAAGGAGCAGGCTTGAATGAAAGACGCACACAGAGAGGAATATTACAGACACCGAGCTGACCTGCTATCAATCATATTTTGCTCATCTGTCTGCACAGAACGAGGGCACTAAGGAGCTTTGCACCAAGCTGCAGCACATGGGAAGCTTAGCTATATGTCAAAGAGAATAAATAAACCTGTGTTTGTGCTTCCTAAGCACACCCCCAACCCCTCTTTATATCACCCATACCACCTCTGTTGCAGCCACCCCCCTTCTCCTACTCCCATTTACAACTACGTTGTTGCTTTGAAGCAGAGTCAGCTCCCGGAGAGATATCAGTACGGAATATTAAATGAGTGAACACCATCACTCATTAAAAAGGGAAACATTTCATGAAACAAAGCCCCTTTTGTATCAAGTGCTAAGCAAGCCTACTCTCAGTGTCCTCAAAGGTAGAGCGAGGAGACAGGAGAAAGAGGGAAGGGGAGAAGAGAAATAAGGCGGGGGGGGGGGATACATCCAAGTTCGTAGAAAGTAAAAGGGGAAAAATGTAAACTTCTGGCTGGAGATCAGCTCTGAGCCTCGGGAAACCCTGGGTGCTGTGTAACAGTGACGGAAATTCGGATAAGACTTTGATTCCGAACATTTCGCAACAGAAGATTGAAACCGCTGCTAAATTATAGAAATGCTCAATATTTTCATTCAAATGTGTTCTGCAAGCTAATATGTCGTTTAAACCTAACCCTGGAGGATATCTATCGTTGGATGGCATGTGGGTGAGCTGGAAGGCATGTAATGGGATTGACAGGCAGATATGTTTTGTGAAGGAGGCACAGAGATTTTTAAAGTAAAAGTTGGAGACAGTTTAGAAGACGTTCTTTGATTGGTCACAAAATTAAAAAAATGTCATTTCAGCAGAAGTTGCTTTTACAGTATGGGAAAGCCTCTCATTCAGCAGTCGAGTGTCCAAAGCTCATGCAATTTCAAGATAAATTGATAATAAAACAATTCTAAATACTTAGGGATAGTATTCATTAGTGAATTTAGAAACTGTGTTATACTTACAATAACATTAATTTATAAAAATTGTCATAGAACATCAGATCGACAGTGTTGTCAGGGAGACACCACCATTAAATGTTTAATTCAAGGGCTTTATTGGCCCAATACGTCTGGCAGCTGATAAATGTGTCCGACTCAGGACAGTAAGAGGCAGCAGCAGGCCAGCTCTTGTCAAAAGACTGCACAAGTCAGCACAAAATTCAACTGAGTCAGAAAACATGGCAACAGCCTCAACTAGTCCATCAAGTTCTAAAAAGGAATCCAAGTCAACTAATTAATTAAGCCTAATTAGATATTGCATGTATAACTTTGCTCTTCTTTAAATATATATATATATATATATATATATATATATATATATATATATATATGTATAGCTGAGGGTTATTTCAAACTAAAGGGACTGCACAGTTCATGCTTTCAGACAAAAAATATGTTATCAAGCCAATAAGGTGATAGGAAATACAATATACGTTTGTTCTGTGAACCTGCTTAAAGGTGGTTCTGTAGCATTAGTATTGGAATCAAATGTGGCTACCTGTAGGCTTTGTATTTTTACATGATAGGATACATTTTCCCCTCCATCCTCAGTTAGTGGTTTACCATACACAACAGTTCAGAACTCCTTTGCTGTTTTATGGATGGCCATCAGCCCAGCTGCCTGTTGTAAATTGACTTGTTCAGGCAGTCACACAGGGGGGTGGGAACTTCACTGATCAGATCTGCTTTATTTTAAAGGCAAACTGCCTTAGTGAGGAGACAAGGAATTATCCACCCTCTCAATCCCAGATTCGCCTGTGACTAAATTCCTCAGTAGTAAACCCAGACACAAAGCATGCTATTCCCAAAAGATTTCTTATTTTAAACCAGTGAAGCAGAAAATACAAGATGACTGCATAAAAATGTCTAAATGATGCATTAAAAAGGCAGCTTAACTGCTCGGAAAGACACAGATATGCATGCAGTTCCTGTAAAGAAATAATTATGATATGCCTTTAACTGAAATGACTTATGCAAGTAGTTACTATAGTTACGGAGCTCCAGGGGAGGAATAGTGCAAAGAAACTCAAAAGGCTATTGGCAAGCCAAGATGCAGTCACATGGAAACAGTGCAGAATCCCTCCAACATGTGAGAATATTTACTTTTTCTTCAGGGAAGATTTACATCGACCATAATAAACCTATCCTCCAATGCTGAAACAGCTATCAGACGAACTGCAAGGAAAATACGGAACAAAGTGTAGTCAGTCTATGGCATTCTCATTCTCAAGAGCAGAACAATAATTTAACCATTTAATCCCTCGACAAGGGTTGGCTAAATAGAAAGAAACCGACCCGACAGATTAATGCCAAATCAGAAAAGCTCAGGGCGAGATATGAGCCCTGTTATTGATTTCCTTTTATCTTACTTAGCTGATCCCGCATTTCTAGCTGAAACAGAGACAAATTTCAGGGATTTAAAAAGCTGAAAATTGCAGCTGCAGCTTCCTGATAAACGTGTTTTCCATCCTGATCCAACATGATGACAGTGTAGTGTGAAGAAAGCAGAGGAGAAGGAGAGGACACCTAACAGACACCATACGCCAAAAAAACAACCCAATAGAAACATATGATACTGAACTGCATGTTCGGACAAAACAAGATATCTGGTAACCCTAGACAGCCAATGTCTGGAACAAACAGTACTTTGATATCTGTTCATATCCCCTAAAATAGCTCCATTCAGAGATCCAAACTATTTCATCAACACAGACATGTAAGCACACATTGGAGGCCTTGGAACGCTCATTCAATTTCTTATCATGACAACAATCCAGCATACAGTACACTTAAAACTCCAAACAATCAGAGGTGAATTTAATTCAACATTCACTGAATAGTATTTGTGCAGTCTTCTTCAAGCAGAGGACACTCCACTTTGTCATAACCTTTCCATTATTTAGGTTCAGTGCTTATTGTCATGTTTTATTCATCTTTTCTGTGATACGCAGCCTTTATGCGCAGGGGGCTGAAAATGTGGATTGTGAACATACGAAAAGAGCTGAAAATGTGCCTTTTGGATCAACTGCTGAAGAAGAACAAAACGTAACTCATTTAAATATTTTGCCAAAGAAATCAGTGAAAATAATGAAGGGCAACTAATTTCCCGAAATGTAACAGACATAAAAAAAGAGCCACTTCACTTTGGAAAGAAATGTCACGCAGTGTTTGGGGGAGGATTTGCTAAAGAGCTGACAGCAGAACCACAATGAGCTAAATGCTCAAAGAGATGAAGTTTTAGTGGCCAAGTACCTCCATTAGTTTCTACAGCGAAGGCAAAGCTTAATCTCCTGTCAACTCCCCTCAAGCTAGTCTCCCAGGACTCTGGAGCTCTCTCTCCCATCCATCACCTCAGCAGGGACCAATGGGAGACTCCCTAAAGGCATGAGGATCAGAGCAATTTGCATTCACACTCAAACCATCAAGGCCCAACAATCCCACAGTGACTCTATCTATTTCACTATATGACAACTGTCCTCCGAAGGAAATGTGAGTTGCCATTCACCGGCAATTACAGTTTGTGTTCAAAAGAGAAAGACAAAATGATACTTACAATAGTACAGCGGTATTAACTCCGTGCCACAACCGAGGAAACATTTTCCTGCCTGTTTCAATGTTCAACATCAAACATCTATTTCAGCCCTATTTATGAACATGCCAGCCATTGTGCTCAGACCCCCTGACTGTTCAATCAATCAATGCTGGCGAAGTAGGTGACATTTCATACACAAAGGTAGACTTCAGTGCCGCTAAAAGGAGTCTGAAATGTGAATGCCAGTTGTCATAAGTCAAAATGAACTCATGTGCGGCTTACAGTGACAAGCTTGTGCATAGAAATCAGGCAGTTAGCCGCGCAATTAACCCTAAAGAGTCCAACAATAAAGATGTCCATCAAAAAGAAAAAAGAAAACATTAGGCTACTTGTGGTTCACATCTCTCAGGAGACGTCAAGTTATAAAAGGCAAATAAACACAGAAAAGGGCAGTGACACAAAAGATAATGCAGCTTTGATGTACAAAACCCATAAGAGAGATTCAGTGACTGATAGAACTGAACAACAGGGGTCTCCAGTCGAATGAGTTTAGACTGACAAGTCTTTACAAAGATTATAATACTGCAAAATTTCCCTTCCTGAAGAATAGTCTAGATTCAAAATGAATGCTTTTCCACCATTCAGCATTCATTTCCCAAATGTTTAATCCAACTAAGATGATGAATTAGAGTTGGAAAATCTCTTCATCCCACTGCTGAGGGTGATATCTATATGGGCTCGTACAGCACCAGGACCCGAGGATGGAGCCATGCCATAAACAACCACCTTGTTGCAAACTCAATTTGCACTCAATTAAATATCAGACTGGAAAACTGGGGAGACCCCAGTGCAAATGTAAGAAAACAGAGCGGCTGTTACTATTCACAGATCCATTATTCTCAACGTTCTTTTTATTTGATAATCTATTTGGCGAGAAGCTCGGAATATTTTCTGTTTATGAATCTGGCACTCTTGTGTTTTCTACAAATGGTTATTGCCACGACAAGCACAAATGGATTTCCCTGATGGATAGCTGCAACAGGGTTTTGTCGCTATTTCCATTTGTTGGTGCCACTTTACCACTTGTTGGTGCATCTGTAATGAGGGAAGAGTCTGGAACATGCTGTATATCAATTAGGCCATCAAAGACAGTGGACATTTATGGCAACGCCCTTTAACCTCAGGGTGAAAGATCAGTTTCTTGTTTTTGCATCACAAAAGAAATTGGTCCAAACCAAATGCTGCAATAAAACATTTTTCCAAACCCTTCCCTTAAAGAAGATGTCTGAAAGCATGAATTGTGCAGTCCCTTTGGTTTGAAATAACCCTCAGCTATAAAAAAAAAAAAAGAAGAGCAAAGTTATTCATGCAATGTCTAATTAGGCTTAAAAAACACCTCCTGCTTTGCTCAAATAAGACATTTCCAGGACGCTTTATGTGCAATTTTCAAGAGATTTTTCCACACCCTTGATTGAACAGCTTCAAAAGATTTCCACTATGAATCCCAAGGGAACCAGTTAATCCTGATCTTCTCCACAAGCAAAGGGATCATCTCAATGTAAATCAGACAGGGCTTTTGATCAATCGGTCTTAAACACATGACGCCACAAGGAGCCTCGCTGCGAACAAGGTTAACATATTGGTTTGTTCTCCGTCTCGAAAGAGTTGGGGAACAAAACAACCGAGACGTGACAAAAAACATCTGCCATCGAAAACAGTTTTTCGACTAGAAAAGGATCACTAGTAAGATTGAGTTAAAATGTACAAGCTGCAGCCTGTCATAGAAAATTAGGACAACAGTGACATTCAAAACATTTCTTGACCACACTTGACCCTCTTCCATTCCTTTCTTAAAATAGGGGCGCCAAACCGAATATACTTGTCTCTGATGTAAACAAACAAAGTACACTTTAGAGTAAGCCTTAAAACGCCTCTGGATAATGGATCACAAACAAACACACCCACTCCCACACCCACACACAAACACACACACACAGTTGGGCGTATACATGATGTTTTACTGTTGGCTTTTTTTGTTTTCCAAGTAGAAGGGTGTGAAACATAAAAATGATGGCGATTCTACAGATAAGAGTCAAATACTTCTATTGAGCATGTGTTTAAATAATTAGGCCCACTTGAGGAAGCTTTAATGTCAGGATGATCAATGTCAAATTATCACTCCATTTATCAACTGCCAGTGTTTCCCTCAACACCTCATCCTTCGCCAAAAGACAGACACTCCATTCCTCTCCATCTGCTTTAATCTATTATGTATCCAGGGCAAAGTAGAACTGGAGCCGAAGACAAATGTCACCACATTATGAGTGACAGAAAATATCAAGATTGAATTTGAAAACAAACAGCAAAGTCCTTGGAATTTGATTCAGTCACATGAATGATTTGGACATCATCAACTTAAACGTTCATAGTTTAGAGTATAAATATGACAGACACGAGCTGATGATAACAGGCCAAAAGTTTCAATTATCATCCACAAGCACTCTTGACTTGCCATCACAATGAGATATTGGAAAACTTGGAGAGTACACGGTTCGCACATATCGCCATCTGCCTGCTGCCCGGGTTACTTCATTGTATTGCAGCCATATAAGTATTCTGCAGCCCTTTTTTGAGTGGCTTTCAATCTGCACACTTTCCAATTTTCTCAAATTTATTTTCAAAATGTTTTTTACAAACCACACCACATAAAATCGATCCACCCATTCATGCATTAATCTGCATTTTTTGCAAAACATCATCGAGCAGGAGTGCACACGCACAAGCGCGTGCACACACACACACAGAAGCAGGGAGGGGATGGTTAAGTAATGCACATATGTCTCGAATGATTCCCTGTTTAAATTATGCGGCTTACCTTGGACGTGAAGGGCTAGCAGGAGTATCCACATCCCCACACACATCGCCATGGCACCTCAACTATCCGGATCCGGTCTGATAAACTGAGAGTGGGTGAACGGGGCTCACTCGAGACGACAAAGACCAAGCATGCAACTTCTGCAAATCCCACTTCGGCTCGAACTAGTCCCTCACTGATCAGTAGGAGACTTTGGCAAAACTGTAAGATCGGTGTTGCGCTTCTCCGTACCAAAGCATCAATTTCACATCTGCGGCGATTTCCTTTTTTTGTTTGGCTGGCGCAGAGTTTGCACTAAGTGGAACCTGGCCGGATCTCCCAAAAATGAGATCCAATTACAGCGACAGAGTATGCGATAAGGTGACGGAGTCTTGTGTAGAGTGTTCTTATCAAAGCAGTTTAACCATCTACCCTTTGTTGCTCCATCCACCGCAGCGGCTGCAGGACTCTCTCCCTCCTTCCAGGATTGTGGATCAGAGGTAAAGTGGGCGGGGGGTCCTCGATCGATGCTTCGCTGGGAAGTTTCCAACACTTGGAAGAGTGCCTCTGGGGAAATGTCGCCTCGATCTTCCCTGTGTGATATTGACAGAGCACCTATATTCTGCTGGCACCGTCCCTGTTTTAGTTCCTTAAGTTCCCGGTTGTCTGCAGACACGGAGAGCCGGAGGGATCAGACACACCAGGCCGGTGAACTTATTGTAACTCTGGAAAATGGTGGTATGTACCCCCCTTTCCTCAATCGTTTTTTTTTTTTTTTTGGTGGACGAAATACAGTGTGGCTTTATCCCGCTATGCGCACCGCCCCGCTGATGTGCCACCACAGTGTGTTGCTGACTATCGCTGACGCTTTGGGAGAGATCGAGATCGGGTGACGTTGTGCAAGGGAGGAGCCTGGATTGTCCTGCAAAAAAGCAAATGCATCGCCTGAAAGAAACACAGCAGCCTTGGTAGCCCAAAGAAGTTACTCTTAAACCTTTTTCGTGCGTTAAAATGACTTATTTCAGAGAAAGGAAGTGATTACATTTTGTGCAAAAGAAAAAAAACAACTATTATAGGAGGATTCAAATAGATCCGTCGAAGATACGGGAAGAGGACAACAGGAGCGTGTACAGTCATGCAGAAGTGAAATAATGCATTGTGAAATACCTGATGACTAAATCCTGCAAAAAGCTATCGAAGTTTAGTGAGACTGAAGGAAAACAAGCATCAAAACCAAAACTAACAGAGTCGTGACTGAAGCAAATTCCTCAAATGAAAAAAACACCTCCTCTCTCATATGTTGAGGTTTAATCCTAAATCCCAATACTAAAAAGCACCAAAGATAAAATACATGTTTGTTTATTATGTCAAAAGAGTAGCATATCCTCAAAACAAAACACCTACTTTTGCCAATTATTATGCCATAACCTTTAAATTGCTTCAGCAAGTGACAAAGTGTTCCGTTTTGCATAGAAACATAAGGGATACCCTGTGTGACCCCTGCAGCACCCCAGACCTCATGTGAACCACAAGTCTGACAAACATGTCAGGGTGTGGCACTAAATGCTAAATTATGATCCATCCTTACATATTCTCATGGTGAAGTAATTTGGTAAATTACAAATAGGGGAAGAATTAGCTTTCTGGATGAATCCTTTTGGAGAGCATTGTCTTTCATCTTAAATTATGTATGTGTCTATGAATGTGCATGAGAGATGTAGTTGACAAACAGTACCTAACTTCCTCCTCACTCCCAAGGTAGTTCATCCATTTCTGCAGAAGCAACCAAACAAGACCAGGCCTGTGCAGGTACTGCCTGTAAATGAATAGGAGGATGAATGTGATAACACTTCCCTCTTGTGGACAATAGTTCTGATAATTACAGCAGACCAAGACCATCTTGTCTAATGTGATATTGCAGAGTTATTTTGGAGTTTGCAGGCCTGCACGTGGTCAAAATCCTGTCTTTGGGTGTGATTCACTATCACTACCACAGAATTATCTGCTGAACAACAAGAGAAATTACCTGGCATGACAAATGAGCACTGCACCGGGCCAATTGGTTATTAGGGTCAGTGTAGTGATTGGGGCACGGCAACATAAATCATGCTATGTAGAGTGGAATACACTTGAGACGTACTTTATCTAAGTGAAGGATGTGTGGTTAATAAACATGCCTACAATCCTGTTAAACACAATAAAACCAGAGTAGAGCAGCCAAACTGGGAGCATAAAGATAAACTGTAAGACTGCCCTTGTTTTTTGGGTTTTTTTTGCCAGATACAAAACTGCAAAGAAAAATTAAACCATTGCTACTTGAAATTATGCATGCATTATCCCAAAGTGGTGGCTTTAGTCAAATGGAATATTGTTAACTTAATGTGCTATGTAGTGTGCAGCTGAAACAGGCAAACATGGAAAAAGAGAAACTCATGTTATCACACAAGGCATGAGTATCCAGGATTGTCAATAACATACATAATATGATTCTGCAATTTCAATGTTACACTACGTTTTTACCATTGAGAAGATAATCACTTAAAACAACTCTAAAGGTCAGCACATCAGCAATGAGGTAGTAGTAGTCTACATCTGATTTGAGATTTGGGGAATTTGAATGGGAGGAAGGGAAATTCACTCCTTCAAAGACAACTGCCTTAAATGTACACTTGAGCCTGGCACTTAACAAGAAACTACCCAGTTGCAGGAGCCCATTGATCAGCAGTGGTTTCACACATCAAGGGTTTGAAGTTTTTTGACACGAAATATTGTCACGAAAAGCTTCTATGCTCTGCCAGAGTTACTGTGACACATAATGGCTAAAACAACTCGAGATTTGCCCCTTGCCTTTGGCGCATTATCTCTGATGCCCTCTTTATTGAGTGGCTGGGGTTGTGATTGATTTACAGGCTAGCTGATAAAATGTCTTATACTCCTAGCTTTTGCCAGAGCTCAAGGCCGGGACAGAGCCACTGTGGAGATGTAGGAACTGTTCTGCATAGTAATTGTGGAGATTCATAAAAAAATAGTACCAGTAGCTAAATAAATGAAAGGAACAGACGAGGGGTTTTACTGATTAACACATCGCTTACAGATAAACGGTGATGCTGCATTTTACTGCAGAGAGAAAAGTTATTGATATTTTGCTGATGACAGTATTACTACTACATTAATTAAGAAATATAGAGGCACTTATATGTTGTCACTTTTAGTTTCTACAGCAAATACACAAGTAGACTATACATGTCAGGAGTTCAGACCTACCTGTGAAAATGATCACATACAGAATGTGATATTTCCTTATATTAATTATAAGATCAGATTTTGTATAGTAATCAAGTTTCAATATTTTGTTCTAGTCATATACAATGTTCTCAAATTCGATTGGCAAATGATACATAGGAAAACAATTACAATTGAATTCATACCAAACTCAAAAGGCACATTTTATAAACAAAATCCATGAAGAAAGACAACCACATTAAGTTACATCATAACATATATCAATAACTGCTGTTGCACAGGGTGTGGGCCTTATTTGCTTAAGTCACACATTCTGTCATCACCTCTGTCAGTGATGCAAAAACTGTTTAAATAGTAAAACATGTTATCTGTGGTATTGGTGACCTAATATGAGCTGTCAATATTGAGCAGAAAAATAATGGTAGTAGTTTGGCAAAGTGCTGTTGAGCAACATGCAATCCAGGATTTAGCAGTCCAGAGTAGCATGAAATCTGCATTGGGCCTGACCCAAGTCAGCCTCCCTGGAAAGCAGACAATTCATTTGATTCAAAACTATTAGTTCCCCTGGCATGAATGAACAGTGACAGATAAATCTGTGTCCTGAGAAACTGTGTTTGTTTTTTAACTAAATCTACAATGTTATATAATATGTAACAATGTCAGAACGTATGATATTCTTCACATTGTGCGTAAATAAAGGATGATGCTCATATTCACATTTGGAATCAACATACATCCCTTCAATAAAAAAAGAGGAAGGAAGGGTTTTAACTTTTCTTTAACTGTCAGTGGGTCCTAAGAAAATCCCAGAAAAGATTATGTGAGATGTCATTGGTACTCTTCTCACCTCTGGTGCCTCAGTGTTGGACAAATTGGAGGTAAAATACCTCTGTGGCCAAAGATAAATGGTTTATGAGGTATCTAGTGCGAACAGTGATATGGTATTTTAAATATACATACTGTACATTTGATGCCTGACCTCTGCCCACATTCTGCACTTCAAAGGAGGAAAATGCAAATGAAAACATCTGGACTCTGCTTTCCGTCACTTGAAATGTATCATATATTATATACATTATGTTTAATGTAGCATATTTAATGGAATTATTTGAACTGTCCATTATAAAAAAAAAAACAATAATTAATATTCATACATTCTTTTCACGTGTTTATACCCCAGCACCAGGCAGGATGCAAAACGAAAACATTATGAGCAAAAGCACAAACAATGAAATTAAGCGTGAGGCACATTACAAAATGAGAACACTAGGCATAAAAGCACACAACAATGTAGGTAGAGACAGTGATAAACACAAACATATAATGCCTAAAAGCAGGTGCTGCTAAGAACATGTTTTTAAAACTAAGGAGAATGAGTGCATTCTCGAGCTCTTCATGTAAAACACAGTTGGGGATCAGTCGTCTGTAGTTTTCAGACTTGAGCTTTGTTGGTGAATAATGTCTTCAGCAAAGTGGGTGGTAGGTATGAAAAGGGTCACAGAAATAATGGCGTGCAGAGCAGTGAAGAACTTTGTATGTCGCTGTTATGATTTTGTACCAAAGTCGGAAGGGAACAGAAAGCCAGTGTAAGATTGGCGGTACATTGTATTTGTATTTGGTTAGGCATGTTTGAGAATATGGGCAAAACAGTTTAGAACATAGGAAAGTTTACTGGTTGATGGAAGGACGAAGAACAAAACCTTCCAGTAATACAATTTTGTGGCAACAAGGTCATTCGTAAATCTTTCACCATCAGGTGTTGACTAGAAGGCAAAGGAGTTATATACATTTAAGACAAGACATGTCTGTTAAACATGACACCAACTTTTCAGATTAGAGACCATGGAGATACTGGAGAAACTGGAGTATTGTTAACAGTTTGATTGAGGTTGCTTGCTTAGTATGCACTTAAGACATTGGCGATAAACAACCTTTGAGATGATACAGAATACAAGTGGGCCAAACACAGAAACTTGAGGGACTTGTTTTAAAGTTGCTGAGTTGGACAAACTGGCACCCAGATTGAAAACAGCCAGTCAGGCTCAGTGCAGTTCCTGATATGTCCAGAACTTTGAGTAGGATGAAATGACTGACCATGTCGAGGGATGATACCTGAGCTGCCCAGAAATTGTGTGTTCTAAGATTTATGCCAGGAAGCGATCATTGGTTACAGGTTTGTAGTTGCAGAGGTCGTCTATATCTATACCATTTTTTTTCTTGAAGTGGCAACAGGATCCAGTGGTAATGGCCCTTATTGTGGAATTGAGTTTAGAGATCTAGTTAAAATTAACTTTGATGAAACTGGATAGTCCACTAGATCTTAATGTAAATCAATGGGAGCAGATACATAAACAAAGCCTACACGCTGCTATTAATATATTAATTTCCGCAAGTTTGACAATAAAAAACGTCAACAAATCTGTTCTATTGCTCAGTTGATACGGGGGATACTAGGACGCTTTAAGAGCCTATTAATTGTGGAGATTTTGAATTTGGGGTTACCGGAGCCAATTTCCTCAATAAGATATAGTGACTGCCAAACAGTATAGCAGAACAAAATGGGGTTTTATGACTAAGCAGCTTTCACGTTGTTTTATATGGCATCTGTGGTCTCCCACATACTGTATATAATGTATAATTAAACCCTTAGATAATGCATTCAACATGGTATAAAAAGCACACAAAACAGAAAGTTTTCACACAAACCACAAAACAAATGATCTTATATATAAATACTTTAGCAAAAAACATATCATTTCCCTTTATTTTGTTTTTTAACAAAAATAATGTAACATTTTATAAATTTTGGGTGCTTGAAAAAAATCTTATTGTATAACCTTTAAACCATCGTATCTACGTTTTTACTGGGTCAATTTTGATTAAACAAAGACTGGCATAGAGTTTAAAGCCATTGTGTTCGACAGAAGCAGCCGGAAATGTTGTCCGGACTGTTGTTTTTATGCAGTGCCGGCATGAACATTTCACGTGATCGTCGACTCTTAAGGGTTAAGGCATGCCAAAGTTATTTGATATTCAGTACATGTAACTGTATAGTGGGGTTAAAATATAAGATGTGCACTGATATTTCATGGGTAAGACAATAATCTAAATAGGTGCCTAACACTTAGAAAAAGCAATTTGATAAAACATAGAATGGAAACAGATTGTGTAATGCAGAGGAAATTTCCCCTAATCATAACAAAAGACCTTGTTACTGCAAGAAAGCCTAGTGATTTTTCTCTGTCAAGCCAAATGTAATATGCTTCCATAGTTCAGTGCGATTCTGTTTTTTGGTTTTAAAACCCAAAAATGATGGCTCACCAAAGCAATAAAGATGACCTACTGTAGCTTACAGCATTGCAAACTACAGAGCAGAACAGGTATTCAGTTTTGTAATTCTGAAACCTGTGTTTCACTTACAAGACAGGGGAGGATGATGTACTTGTGCGTGTGGTTGTATGAGTGTATGCAATGTGTGTGTGTGAATATGACAGATGTTGGCTAATTCTTTCCTTCAGGGAACATTTAGAAAAATGCCAGTTCTCAATTTAAAGAGGAAATCAAACTCTAATAAAGTAGTCACATCATGTTACTCACCTACTACAGCAGACAAGTTAACTAGGAAGCTGGAAACTGGTTGACAAACAACTCACAACGTACTGCATTGTCACATTTATGTAATTAGGAATAAAATGTATCTTTGTTGGCTAGCGAGCTGCCACCAATAAGTGAGCATTGACATTATGTGCAGTTAAACAGAGAGAGAGAGCTATTGCAGAAAGCTGAATTAACAGAGTTTTTTTCCCCTTGGCTCAACAGCAATATCTTGACATACTCTCACATGAATGCAATGGGAATTAAAATGTTTCTCGATTTTCTGAATGTAGAGCTTCATCTAGAATTTAAAACCTAATTATAACTTGTTTAAACGTATACGCAGTTTGACACCATAATCTGCCTTGTGCATTTCTTAGCACACATTCACTTTGTTCTGATTGCTATATTTTCCAATATTCAAAACTACACTCATCCATTCACCTTTGACTTTTTGCAACTCTCAGCTCTAGTTGAAATGTGCCGAAGTGTTGTGATTGCAATCTTTGCAAACTGTAGATCCAACAGCTACATCTCAGCACGGAGGCGCTTTTGCAGCGGCAGCAGGATAAAATCTCTGCTATGAGGATAATGAGATGGATTACATGCATGGCAGCACTTGCTAGGTTACATGGTTTTAACTATCTATCAACGGGCTCATTTTCAAGCCACTTTGACATCCTATAGCCTTGCAAGACTGTCTTCACTTTGACTGGCTGCCTTGTTAAAAATGTGGATTCCTCCACTCTCATACAGACGCAGCTAAATATCCCCACATGAAAAATGAATTATTATTCAGAGGGTGCTATCAGCCATCCCTAAATCACTCAAGGTTTCATAATCACAGTACCTTCGTGATGGCATTAAGCCATATTTATTTCACTCATCAGTGCTAAAAATAGAGGCAGTTTAGAATAGCTGTTCCTTTTTAAGCTGTGGAAGGCAGGTTACTGTCACTGATGTCCACATGTGCCAGCCGAGGTTGATTCGCTTTCAATCCAATCAATTCAAATTGTAAATAGAAACTGCCTCATTTGCTAATGGTTGAGTGCTCTTTCAGATATCTCCTGGTTCGGTATGACAACCGTTTTCATGCCAAAAGCTTTTCACTGTTTTGAATTTGAAAGAATATCCATTTTTCTGAATTGATTGCTGAATGGAGAATGGATTGAATCCAGCTTTATGACAGCATTCAAAGTCAAGGTTTAAGCACATGTGCTTCACACATTTGCAGAAAATGTTGCAAGTCTGGACTGTCTGATAAAATGCCTAATATAATTGACATCCTTCCTAGGACTATACAAGCATTTAGCACGCTTGCAAACAACCCCAGTGATGCCTTGCAGAAAGTAAATACTGTCCATTACCACAGCTTCAGACACAACAGGAATATTTGAAGTCAGTTACGCCCACAAACCACACCTCTAGACTAGGGTAGAGTTGAAACAAATATCAAAAAGCAATGTGGAAAAATTGTCCTCAACGTTGTGAACATAATTTGCTGATTTTACAAACTAATAATGGGGGACAAGAATATCCTTCCGTCTGACTGGGAAGGACACCTGAAGGTGACACAGCTGATATGTGGTACTGTACAAGTCTCAATCCTCAGTTGGGATGCTTGATGACTCAGCATTAACCAAATTGCTTGTTTATAATTATATTGTCTATCATCTGCTGTGTCAACTACGACACTATCATTAAACCAAACCCCTTGTTGAGTGAATGTTTCCAGATTGCTGCACCCCCAATGTGCTGTTTGTAACCAACAAATATCAGTTATTGCAATAAGGGGGTTTGTTTACTCCTATACTTATTACAGATTGCCATGTCTGTGCTTTTGACTGCAAATAATCCAAACAGACAAACAAACAGAAATTGGGTGATGACAGAAAAATAAATGGACTTAAATAAAATTGTGTTCCTCCTTGGAGTATGTAAATGAATGCAAAGTAAATGTACAACAACTTAGATTGGACATTTTGAAAAGCTTTCTGCAATCACACTCAGGGTACTCCAGACTATTGCCCAAGGCGGGTGAATTCATTTCTTTATTTCAAAGGAATACATACACATGCTTTTTCGCTGGTGCCTATTAACTTCTATTTATATTTCATGATTTATTTAGCATACGGGTTATTAGCATACATTTATCTGGAAGGGGTGACACAAAAGGCTAAATTGCAAAATCAAACAAACCAAAACAAATTAAATAAACTTGCTGTTTGAAAAAAGAGCAAAGTATGAGACATTATTTTTAAGCTGGTCAACACAATGCTCCAAAATGTAGTAGGGATCAGATAACAGATGTCACATTGTGCATCTACTATGTGTTCAGAGTTTGCTCATATGATTTAGTTTAATCTATTTGAAGATTATTTATTCAGACATTCTCTTTCAGATTAAGATCTGCTTTCCAAGAGACCTGAGAGGCAAGGCAAGTTTGTTTGAATAACATCTTTCAACAAAAGACAATTCAAAGTGCTATACAAAAAAGGAAAGCACATTAAGACATAGTGCAGCAGAAATACATTATAAAATTGCTTTTAAAAACTGAGATTGAGGTTTTTCTGGTACTTTTTTCCAGATATATGGAATATACTGCATATGTATATACTAACTGATTGTTATTTCTGTTTAGTTCTGAGTTTAGGGACAGAAAGCAGACCTGACCCAGAAGACCTGAGAGTTTTGGAGGGTTCATAATGTAGCAGAAGATCCCGAATGCTTTTTGGCCCCAAACCATTCATCGCTTTATAAACCAGCAGCAGTAAACCAGTGCAAATATCATAAAGAGTAAGACACATGCACAAGAACACTTCTACAACAGAAACAATGAAATGTTATGAAAAATCTTTGAGGGGAATGTAAGACCATACATGGTTTGCTGTTCATTCCATTTAAAAAGGTACATAGTACCTGAAACCAGTGGTGCCAATATTTCTGGGTAAGGTAAAGGATTGTGTAATGTATTTACCAATTTAACAGGATGGAAAGATGTGCAGTCATTTGAAAGCTTCACATTTATAAATGAATTACACGAGATGACTCTTTGTAACTGACTGTTACGGATTGCACTTTACATTTTATGCCAATGATAAGATGCATTTCTCATAGCTGCTCATCAAAGCAAAGTACAATTTCCTTTAATTTGTCTCATTTTACAAGGATAACATTATCAGTAAAGGTGAATCAATTGGTGTTGGATGTAAGGGAAGGACATGATTTGACTTTTTTATGGTCTGCTGATTTATTCACGTAATAAGGAAGACAGACATGTCTGCACTCCATGAGTACACTTTAATGCCTTTAACAGCATGGCTGCAGACAGAAAGTAATTTCCTTGCTTGTCTTCTTGCAAATTTCATTGTATTATTCTGCAGTGCCATCAATATTAACAATTATAAAAGCCATCTGATGTGCACCCAGATGCAATCAATAGCGGTTATGTTAAGCTCTCAGGAAATGCACTGCAGGCAGGAGATATATTTTATTTTGTCATTTGAGTGGGATTATTATCTGTAGTTGGCGGCTACAAACTCAGCACATGAAAAAAGTTTTAGGTATATGTAACTTTTGTCTCTGATGGTCATGGATTCCACCCACTTTTAGTTTGCTATCATCTGCTTTTGCCTTATCTTTAACTATCCTGTCATTTAAGATCAGGCCTCATTCTTGACACTTGCAATGTGCTCATACCCCTCCCCTGCTACTCATTCCCTCATTAGCCCCTCAGTGGTTCGCTTTTCACTTACTCCCTGCCAGATCTTCTTGTGTGTTAGTCAGTTCGACAAAGTATTAGTAATTCAATAATGTGTTAGTCTGTTTATCTGCTCGCTTTGACACTGACTGCTCCTTCCTGGACTTGTTAGCTTCTGTGACTGATCTCCTGATTTGAACTCTCATAAGTTCAAGTAGGGGTGGGCGATATACCGGTATGATAGTAAAAACCGGTATTGTGCTGCGCCATGATATGAATTTTGAGATATCGTTGATACCGCGGTATTCATAAATTGGCGTTCATATTGGGTCGCATTGTCGAACATTCTTTGTCTTCTGAAGTATATTCCAACGGGCTTCGGAAGATTAACCTAACAACAGATCTCCGCTGGATTAATGAATGCCTGGACGTGTTCCTAAACAGCCTGTCTGTTCCTAAAACAGCTGTGCACAGAGTTCTTGTGCACCTAATTTCCATACAAAAACGCTCCACGAGCTCCTTATAAGGGCATGCAAGACGTGTGAACAATCCAGACTCCACAGGCAACGCGAAAGCAACTTTAAACGATCAAAATCATGACATTATTTTAGGACATCACGATGTCTAGTAGAATCATGAATGTAGATGTGAAACGGATTTTTTTAGTCTGCAATAAGCATAATAGCGTGTTTAGAACAAAGTTTTGGAAATCTTTTCCCCGTGACTGATTTCGTAACTTCTAGCAAACATGGGCTGGCTTGAGCGGAATGGTTTTTCAGTGAGGAGACGCACAACGCTAAATGCATATGCAGTGAATGATATTAGCCTACTGTAATTATGCCCATTATTTGATTTAAGTAATACAATACAACAGAAGGTAAGCAAGAAATAAAGGCCTGGTCCATATACAAGCCTGCCCCAAATAAAGGCCAGTGCGATGTGCAGCCTAAGTAAAGAAAAGCACTCGGCCACAATTTGAGGATTTACGGTGTAGACCTATTTTTATGAGCGGACGTTGCAAGCATTTTTTGCTGCGCGGAAGTAGTGCTAGCAATAGTGGATCCAAAACAAGAAGAAGAAGAAGAAGAAGAAGACGAAGAAGAAGATGAAGACGATGACGAAGATGAAGATGAAGAAGACATTGAAGAAAAAGAAGACATTGGAAATTAAAGATGAGTCAACAGGCAGAAAAATACCCAGGTGCAGGATGACGAATTGGTGAAAAAGAAAGGGGGCACCTCTGTCGTGTGGAACTGGTTCGGTTTTAAGATCTCTGACCTCGAACAAAAAAATATCTTATGTAAATTGTGCCCCGTGCTGTTTTAGCGAAAGGTGGAAACTCCACCAATTTATTAAATCACCTTAAAACGATGCATGTACGAGAATATGCAGATTGCATCAAAATGCGAGAAGCAATCAGCCCAGGAGCTCGACCAAAGACAAGCCAGACTTCCACTCTTCAGCAATCACTACAAACATCATTCGCTGCCGGTACTCGCTATGAGCGGACAAGCAAGAAATGGAGAGACATCACGGAGACTATAACCCATTACATTGCGAAGGACATGGTACCCATCCAAACTGTGGAGAAAGTGGGTTTCAAAAAGTTACTTCAAACTCTGGACCCAAGGTACGAGATCCCGAGCCGCAAGTACTTCAGCCAGAAATGCCTGCCTCAACTTTACTTGGAATGTCGGGAGAGTTTACGGCGAAGTGAGCCAAGTCGATTTATGATGTTAAAATACATATTTTGCCTCAACTAATGACATTTAACTAAGAAGGGCTATTCAAATGTGATTCAGATTTTTTCCCCCTCATATATCGTGATATAATATCGATATCGTCTGGACAGTGAAAAATATCGTGATATGAATTTTACCTCATATCGCCCACCTCTAAGTTCAAGAGTCCAATTTATGCTATTTGGGGGTTTTCCTTTCCTGTTGTGTGTTTTATAGGTTTGTGTGCATGCAACTGGTCGGCAAAAACTTAAATTCCTCCGGAGGGAGTTTCTCACCCACACACTCCCCCTTTTTGAACATTAAAGCATGGAAACATGTCACAGTAGAAGCACAAAATATGAATATCAGACCTGAACATGATCATAGTAGGACACCTTCAACTTCATTTGAATAAATATTTTTGCCTGCCTTAAATTTGGCAGTGCTAGTCAACGTTACACTGCAAGCCAAAACATGTAAAAATATTTTGATCATGAAAAAATATTTGGCTGAAATACAACAAATCACCACCATAACAATTGAAATGCAATAGACAGTGCACTTACTTACACTTTTTATAAATAGCAAAATTCTAAAGGCAAGGTTATGATTGCAAATGTGTTGACAATAGGGAGAAAAAGCTAACAATGAGAATTCAGTCAATAAAACCCACTAACATCTATATTGGAGATTCTTTTACAAAGAGTTTTAGATAGCATTACATGTTCCCAAGGTCATCCATCTTTTGATAAGTTGAGTTGTATATGGTATGTATGGTGATATATCTGTACAAAGCATGTGTGCATGGGTGCATTTATGTATTATGTGTATGGTATGTGTAAACACGTGTGTATACATTTGTTTTCATCACTTTACTATTTTACTATTAAACTGTGATTGATATGATGTTTAATGTCCTTATTGTTTCTATTTTTGCTTCATTCATCTACTTTTATTGTCTAGCGAAGGACTTGTCTAGCAAAGCATAGATTTTGCATCTCAATAAATAATAGCATTAACATTACCTACCGATACCAAAGATATATGTCACTGTGCGTCTGAGGAGCTATACTGCTGAGCAAGAAGAGGAAAGAAGACCCCAGAGCTGCAAGAAAGGAGTATATCTTGAGATCTTTAATTTCAGTCCTGGGCTTCAAAAGCCTGCAGAGACAAAATGACAGAGCTGGTGGGTGACCAGTGGGCTATCAGCAAATGGGTGGGCAGTGGCACAGGGCTCATCACAAGGGACCATTCTGAAGGTGCACACAGGATAAAATGACACTGTCTGAATAAATTCTAGCTGTGGGCAGCAGCCATTTTCATATAATGTTTAATCATGGATGAAGCATTAGTAAAAATAAGGCATGGAACTAATGGGATTATCATTTCTCTGCTGTTGAAAAACCTCAGAAGGATGTACTACATGTAGGTGTAACATTTGTTTCGTACAAGATGAAGAGAAACATTCTGTTTGAGAGAGATAGAGATGGAAATCTGTTTGTATCTGGAGGACTTGTTTATGTTGGTATTATCACAGTGGGGGCATGGCATCAGCTCCAGATCAATCCTCTTTAATGCTTATGTGAGAGAAACATCTGGTTTTCAATTAGATATTTAGCAAGCCCGACAACAGGGGGTTACCTCAAAGTAGCAGCAGTGTCACTGGGCCTGCAATAATGATGTGGCTAATGTGCCTATCGAGCGGCATTGGATCGAGAGCTCAGCCTGCCGCAGTATCTTAAGATAGCACGGCGCAGTCTGTTCCTTCTGATAAGGTGCAATCTGATTCAAAGGGAGCAGGCGTGCTGCAGGAATATAAGTCGTCTGATAGAAAATAAAACCCAGTCAACAGCCACAGATTAATAAATCCACAGCCTCAATCAAAAAAACGTGATCCTGTCATGTTGGTTTTCTGTTTGAAACACCAACAGTCCGCCAGGCAATCTCTAAAGCCTATGTGCCTGTGTGAGTTTGAATAATACCCTCTGAGCATGCCATGGGGTTATCAGCATTCACCTCCCGGTAACAACCAGTCATATGAAGTTGTTGGGAAAAAGTTGTTTATTCAGCAGAGGTAGCAACATTTAAGAATACGGAGATATGGAGTAAAAAAAAGCTGCCAGAGCTGATAAGACCTCAGGATGCTTAAACTGATTACAACCAATTTCTCTCAGCATGTGAATGTTGCTGATCTAACGGAAATATACTGAACAATACAGTAGAAAGGAATGGATTTTGACATGTAACATCCTGTATCTATGATAATCAAAAGCTTGGTTCAAGGGCCACTTTTGGGACATGATGCGCACTGAGGGCCAGTTGACAAAACTCATCTATCACAGCAATCCTTTCAATTTTTCACTCTAAATATGTATCATGGCTTCAGAAAAACTTATGGTTACAGGTTGTAACTCATGTTCTATGATCACTAAAGGGTACAGCAGGTTTGGAGCCAGGCGAGGAGAGGGCTGGGGCTTCCCCTGACTGATCCAACACTGGAGGCATATTTATGTGCATGTGTCTGACATGTATGGAGGGGAGATGTGAGGCAGGACCCCCTGCTGCTCCCTGCACGTCCCCCCGGGCTTGCAGCCTCCTAGAAATCGCGTACAAGCTGGTGACTATCAGGACGCTGGTGCTCAGTCTTCAACCCCCAGGCTGACTCGATCTGGCAGCTGATAAAAATACAGCTTCTACAGGTTAGGGCCTGCATCTACGGACAGAATGACTTACGACCTACATCACAGCATCCCACCTTTGGAACTCGCAATAGTTCTCATAAGTTTCGATGGGATAACCAGCCATTGCATTACATTGTTTAGTCTCTTAGAAGACAGCCTAACTACAGTGAAAGTCAACCTGACACATGGAAAGAATGTACAATGTCAATTAACAGCAGGGATCCTTTCACAGTAAGCCATAATTGCTATTTCAGATGGCTAATCTCTATATAAACATTCATTTGCATTTAGAGAAGCACTTAAATTACTCATGGAAATATTTGGTATATTTGTATTATCAAAGTTCAAAAATAGGACTCAAATCCAATATCACAATGTTTTTTTATCAAATCCATATTGCAGGCAATCGGTGCTCTCGCAATATATTTAAACAATAACATTATGTTGAATAATCATCAATAAAGGTGGATAATAATAATCTTTTAGTGGGTAACGAAAAATTAAAGAACGGCTAGAGCAGTTTTGTAAGGTCAGAAAATGATATCACCATATTGTAGCCTTTGAAACCATGACAAAATCTAGTCTTTTATCATAGCATAGATATATTACTTTGTTTTTTGTGATTAATTCCTTAAAAAGTGACAATGTTGTAACCCCTCAGTCCACTTCTCCCCCTACATAGACCAGAGCCTGTCTCACCAATATGCCTACAACTGATGACTTTTCCCCATATCTCATTCCAACCAGCCAAGAGATAAAACGGCATGTTGATAATCTTTATAAACGGAGGGTGTAAATGCAAATTTCAATGTACACAGATGCAGAGATGGGGGACTACAGTTAAATCCTACATTACTGCCTGTTTGTCCGTTCGTCTGTTTGTGCTTTGATATATCGTTAATCAGATCCAAACTTTATGGGCATAGGCTATTGTTGGGGTACCGTGGAACTGCTTTGTTGTATTCAATGTAATGTCAAAGCAGGAAAGGCACACGTGAAATTAATGACAGTAACGATGGCTGCATTCCATTTAGGTGAGCCAGTTTCAGGGCTCTATTAATGTATGCATGCTCACTCACTGACATGGCTTGCTACACTTAATGGAATGGCACAATCGTCAATGTGATTAACAACACCTGTGCTTGGGCAGGCCAAAAGGGTACACCCACATCAAGCTCAATATTTAACTTGTATTAACTTTGAACCTGGATGCAGGACCTTCTTGTTAAATGGATGATTGAACACTAACGCTACATGGATGTTGGCTTAATTAACCTACAGGAACAATACCACTCTGCCAATGTGTAAGTTTGGCCCTGCTCCATTATGAAGTACGTTCACTGGGTGTGTTTCAATGCTGTTTCTGACCGTACAGTAAGTGGCTGTGACTCATGAGGTTTTTTTTCCCTGAACCAGAGTGTATTTCATCTCTGTTTCTGACTGTGAGTACCCAAGACTTGGGTGTGTGATCCAACTATGTCATGGCAGGTGTATTTCACAGGACTGTATACATATAAATATGAAGTTATTTGTATGAGCTGTTCTTGAAAAGAGCAGCAATCATTCAGACCAAGCATTCTGCCTGTCCTGAACCATTTTGCATGGTCACTGCTCTAGTTGGAATGATAATAGGGCACTTAGTAATTTTGCTTAAAACACACATCACTCTGTCTATTGATGGAATACTGTCCTTGTGGGGAAGATGAACACTAGCTGCATTTCTCATCTTTTCAGCATTTATTCATCAAATGAAAACATTGTCAAGCCTTAAATAGACCTACTCCCAAAGCACCCGTTTAACAAGCTGTAGTCTATGTGTCTGTGATGTATTTCTTCACTTGGTTCTTTATTTATACACACGATATTCCAATGAGGATCAATTTCTTAAGTATGTTTAAATGCATCTTAAATGTTACTTTTGTATTCATTATTGTTATACACATAGTTTTTAGATAAAAACCAGAGCATCATTAGCATTTTTTGGGGTAGTTTTGCTATTACAAATGCACCAAACAAAAAGATCTATAGATTTCTTGTGAAGTTATGAACGCCTATTAGCAAAACTATGTCTTTTCATTAGAGTTTGTATTTTAACAAATGTTTTTAACACCAAAGTGAGGTTAATTATTTAATAATTAACTGTGGTCATCCAAAACATTACACACGTCCTCTTTCAGTGGCCTCTGTCGCTGGAAAGGTCATTATGCAAATGTGATTCTGACTTTCAAAGAGGACAGTGTTCCTGTGTGAAATAATGTCTGAGATCCGGTTTGATCGAGCCAGTGTGATGGCTTCTTCCTACTTCCATGGGGACAGTGAAATACTGTCAGGTCGGCTTAACATCAAAAAGAGCCTCAGACCATCAGCGTCTGGCAGCTTTTTGTGACTGGATATGTGGCTATGTTTCTATGACAACAACAAAAATAAAATACGTATTTAAATTTTCCTTAAGGGTGCTTCCTTTGTGGTGATTGTCAGGTGCCATCGTTCAGTTACATAACTACTACTCCTTTGTGTACAGCCTGCAAAGTGTAATTTTTGCATCGATTTCAAGCCCAGTGCAGACAGTTTTAAAGGCAGAGAGTTGTCTGCTTCAAAATGCCAATGCCTGTGAAAGTAATTTTCTTTTGACAATCCCTTGTAATTGGTTAATTGTGTCAGAAATATCCTAATACATATCATATTTTGAAATTAACGAATATTAGAATCCCCAGAAATGTTCCTAGTTACAAATGGACTAATGTCTGTATTACTTATTTATTAATTCATGATTGTTTTCATTACTCCCAGTGGCTTGGATCCAAATAAAAATTGTCTTACAAAGACAAAAAATAATCACTTTTTAATATTCAAGGGATAAAAGCAGCAATTCCTCATATTTGAGAAACTTGAACCATTGAATATTTTGCAATTTAGTTTGACAAATGCGTTGTTATTATATGATTCAAATTTCTTATGAAAATGTATTATCTGTCTGCACACTGGGGATACATTTATTATGGTTTCAGAAAAACCCATTTATTGCTCCTCTCGAGAAAATATTTAAACATGAGAGTGGAAATACAAGCAAACCAGACATCCTGAGAGCTGCAGTGTGATTCAGTTTGGTATAGCTTTGAGAACGTGTTGTGCATTTGACCGCATGGATGCTTTGATGGGTGTATATCTTTGTGTGTGTATGTGTGTGATTTAGTTTGAAGAGGAGGAAACCTCAGGAGCGGAGGAAGGTGAGGAGTTGCTGTCTGAGTTAAAGCCAGCTTTGGGATACACTATCTGTTTGGCCGCCAGAGCACAGGGCTGTGCTTGTGGGGTGATAATGTGGGACCCACGCATAAAACAGGCTTAGTCTCCTAGAAAAGCTCTTTAATCAGCCTGATGCCCTTAGTGAGCAAAGACTGTGGGAATTGAAGAGAAGAAACTCAGGTCAGATAATGGGACTTACATCTCTAACAGAGAATGTGATTTCCTTGAACCCGGCAGAGGAGGAAGAAAAGCTCATTATCCTTATCACTTGTCAGAGAGGCGAGATATCGATATTATGCATATTTTGTGAGGCTCTTGTCGGAAATTAGCTAAATCCTTTCTTTCATTTCCCCGTTTGCATTTTGTGGGTCCATTTTCATATTTCACACTTTTAAATGCATGAGGCCACTGTTTCAATTTGTCTTCCGACTTTATCAATGTACTCTATATTTGCAGCCTTTGCATTCATTTCTGAGAAAGCTGACAGTTAATTGAACAGATGGATGATAATCACGTCTGCCTGTCGCAAACTCTCCCTGGAGACCGGCCTCTCCCTGTGGGAAGGAACAGCCCAGTTTTTATGTTCTCCGCAGCAACACACAAAATAAAATGTGATGGGAGTGGGGCAAGATAGGGAAACAGTTTATCAAGCCACAAAGCAAAAGACATTGCAACATTCAGTAATTATGGCTGACATTGATTAGCACTTAGACTAATCATTGTAACCACCAAGGGCAAGTTCCTCATTTTAGCTGAAAACCTTTTTCTTACGTAAGGAACATTATTTCCCATGAGTTGAGCTCAGTTCCAATCTTTTTTTCTTTATTTTTTTTCCTTTATGCAGGAGATACTACATATTCCTGAAGACGAATAATTTTTCCACAGAGGTCACACTGTTGTTCCAGCACAGTGAGCCTGGAGGCACTTTAGCAGCTTGCCTGGTTAATTGCACCTATTTTTGGGGTAGTCTCCCAACTTACTACTACACCAACCTGCAGAGAGGCAATGTCATGGTCACTGGAGTCAAATTGTTCATGATGCCTGCTGCAAACAAAATGCAAATAAATCGTATGTGGATCCAATCAGGAAATGAGACTTGCATTGATGCAAGATTGGAGAACACTAACAGAGGGTCAATCATGAAAATAATAACACTTCAACCGCCATGATTTAAGCCTCCTTCCTGTTCTGTAATGAGCAGCTGATCAGAGTGCAGATGTTTTTGCAAATTGCGATTTAAAGATTAAAACACAGACTTTTAATCTAAATACCAGGCGTTGATTAATGTGATGTTACAAACAGGCACAGTTTCAAAAGTGGGAAGACCGATAAAATATGCAGTTTTTTAAATTGTGTGTCACCTCTTTGTAAAGAAAGACTTTTTTGAAAGACTTAACGAGCCACGACAACGGCGCTGGTATCGTTTACACCTTGGGAGTGTGTGTGTGTGTGTGTGTGTGTGTGAATTCAATAGTCACAAATACAAACAATAAGAAAACTTCACAGGTGTGTGGATGAAATTTATAGGAAGTCAGATGGTTTTGATCCGAGAAAGGGCCCAGAAAGTAGGGGGGGCTTACAAAGTTGTGAGGGAGCCCCCTCACTAAATCCCGGATGGTTTTGCAATTGGTGTGATCCCCTTTTCCAGTTAAAGGAGCTTTACTCATTCCATTGCACCAAACAGCTGGCTGTCACTTTAAGGTTGGAGGATTGTTTCCAGACAGGTTGAGGTGCAGCTGTAGGCTGCGCCACATTTGACTTCTTAAAGAGTGCATTAAAGCCCACAACCTGACAGTGTTGATCCAGCAGTGCATGCTCCAAAACAAACAGTGCAGTGCTAGAAAAAAGACTTTACGAAACCTGATTAGTGAAACTGACACATTGTCATGTTTCTTAAAAATCTTAAAATGATAATTGTTGTGCATGTCGTGCTCCAGATCTGGAATTAAACCAAATAATCTTCAGCGAGAATGTCTAAGAAAATCTTCTCCAGCTTTATGAACTCATGAAAGATATTATCATAAAGGCTACTAAACAAAGTTCTCAGTGTCTGCTTCAGCTTGAGTTTTGTTTGATAGTAGAAACAGTTCTTTCTCCAACACAGTCAACACCTTGGGCTCCACACAATGCAAATGCAGCTTAAAATCAATGATGCATGTGCAATGAATTTTCCACATTTTAAATGACTGACTGAGCAATGAGCACCATGTGAATCTTGTGGGAGCAAGGCAGTGCATTTAAGTCTATTTGTGGCACACAGGTCGTTCATTTTATTTATGTGAGAAAAAAAAAGGATAATAAAAGAGTAATTCCAGTTGAGGCGGAATAACAGGGGAGGTGAAATGGAATATTTTTTTGTGACAAAAGCTGCGGTGGAATCGCCACGAGACAGCAACAACCCAGTTATATCCCACAGTTGCATTAGCATTATATAAGAGATGTCAAGGCTGGCTTAGCTAACACTCCCCATGATGCTACGAGCCACTCATGCATGTTTTACATCCTGTTATGCTGCTGTGAGATTGGTCTTTGGAACCTCTGGAGGCTGAGAAGTGACTCCTCTTGCGGAGGTCGATGCCATTTGCTCTACTTTTTAACATATAAATGGTACACACTACCTTGCTTGTGAGTATGTGTCCGTTGATGCAAATATATCTCTATGTGAAATGAACTGAACCTCTGTTTTCTTCTTTACAAAGGAAGACAATAGGCAGGCTTCCTCACGTGGCAGCGGCAGTCTTGTCTCATGTCCTGACATTGTATCAATCTGAAATAGCCAGATTAAAATTACACGGCTACAGCATATCACAAAGCAAAGTATAACCTGTCATTGGGAACATAAGGCTGTCATTGTAAGCTGTGTGTATACTGTATGTGTGTGAGGTTAAATATATATGGGTTTCTCGGTTGGGTCTTTCTGTGCAAATGTATTCCCTTCTACTATTCCCCCAGCAGGCCTTGTACTGAAAAGGGAAGTGCCCTCATTTAACTTGTCTGGTTAAATAAGAGTTACAAAGCACAACACTATTTAATGTGCAATGAAGTGACAAGTCACATTGAATCCTTTATTTAGAAAAAATAATTAGGTAGGCTGTTTTGTCACTGGCACAGCTTGGGGAAACACTCTTCCCTTTGTTACCTTTATAAACTGTGTGGTATTTTTAACACATCGACATGTTGCTCCCATTGAGATCGCAATTTATACTGTGAGTGAAATGATGCAGACAGAATTCAGCTTGTTATCACAAGTTTAGACCTGATCTAATTGTGCGCTGCGTCACAGGCATTCTTCCTCCACACTACACATCCTTGCTCAACGGTTAGATAATCATTTCTCTCCAGCCAGAGTGGTCATTCCGTAATATGTTTTTTTTTCTCTTAGTTTGAACTGAGAAACCATTGTATGATCAACAGCATGTTGTATTGGTGCAGTGTAGAGTAGTGACGATAACCTTGATATTACAACAATGAAAGATTGTACAATTTATAATGTCCTGTAAATAATTAAGCCACTCTTAAATAATGTATTTTTTTTCTTCTGTTCTTGGTTTGTCATCCTCCCCCACACACCACACACAAAGGAGTGTTATTAATTTACTCAAAATGAAACAAAGGGCTCAATCAACACCATTAAACATGAGTGTTGGTCGCTGCAGTGTGGGACTCCGCTGGTTAAAAGTAAGTCTTTAAATAAAGTTTTTAACTTATTTTGTGTGGGTTCCTACATAGGATCAAATATCTATCCTCATACAAAGCTTAAAGTTAATTTGACATACAGCTTTATTATTAGATTATAAATGATATACATATCATGACAAATGTTATCACAACAGTTATTTTGGCCACAACACTGTTGTAATCTCATTTGTGGATGCCTTTAAAACAAATTATTTCAGGCAAAGAAACATTTGCACCTATTTGATCTATTTATCTCATTTATTTTTTCAAAGGCAGCTGCGTTTTCAATGGTGTTTGAAGAATGGAAATAACTACATTAAAAATGACTCACAGATGCAGTTAATCTGACTTTAGGTTGTGCATTCTATTTAAATTGATATACATAATTCAGGGGACAACTCAAATCAGCATATAATTTGATTTCTGTCATTTTCGGGCCAACTAGTTGTCAGTTTAAATTTGAGATATGATGGACAATGTAACACTATTTATTACAAGTGTAGCTATAACAGCGTTGTTTGTGTTCACAGTCGTATAATTAAAAATTCCATTTCGGCATTTAGAATGATCTCAATAATGAATTTGATATTCCACATTGAGTGTGATCCATCCTTTTTTTGGCAACAGATTACATCTGAATTAATCAAGTTATTGTGATTCTGCAACATGTAATCCTTCATCCCCCAACGTTTGCATCTGTTGCCGCTGGATAACTTAACACATGAAAGGAAACTGCCAAATCTGCCTGAAAAAAATGGACTTCCACAATGTCAAGGAGGCTTTAATTTTAACATTTTCTCCAGCAATAAAAGAAAAATCTCCTTTGTAGGCTCGGGGTGAAGAAACGGGTAACGCTTAATGTCATGTGTGTGTCCACTGCTCCTCCCCCATACACAGCTAAGTCATTTTATGCTCTAATTCTTTCCTTTAAATTAGGCAGGAGGCATAAAATATGTAAAAGGCAGAGATATTTTGAGAGGTCATGTGATTTATGGCATAAATGCTTAACAACCACTTGAAATGAAATACTTTATTATGTCATCTCTGCAAATAATATTCAGCTGTAACTTGATTAAATACCGGAGTAGTCTCTAATGTGTTCTTGATCCTTTATTTACCCGTGAAATAAGATGCGATGCAGCCATAGGATAATCTGCCAACCGGTTTTGCATTAATGTGGGTGTAATGCAATATTCAATCCCCTGCTGCGACCATATCTGGCAAAACCTAATCAAACATAACAAACAAAAAAAATTAAAGGTTAATTTTCCCTATGCATGACAACTAAACTGACAACAAATTTCAGGGTTATTTCTAAAGAACCACATCACATATGAGCTTGAGGTGCTTATGTTTGAATTTGACACGTTCAGCTGTCAGTAGAACCACATTAAAAATGATATCAAATAATAACTGCTGGTTATCTTTCTTTCAGACAATGTGAGGAACGCAGTGTGAGCTTCACCTATCATTGACCTTATTATCTGGTTTTACAATTTGTGATCTCTTTGATGTAGAAGTATGATATCAGACATCTCGTCTCTCGATTTTATGTGTCTTTCATTTGTTACAGCTTTGACACGGTAAACTTTGATTTAGGTTTGTGATGCCTCGCGCCTTCATTCTGTATTTAAAAGTAGCGAGTTGCTGAGAATAAATTAATCGCTGTCAAATCTACACTTTCTCTCGCTTAGCTAGCGACATTTATGAGGTGTTATTTCTCCCATGTATTAGTAAATTGCATGCATGCAATTTATTTTCCCCAAGGCACCTTGTCGTTTTTCTCATCTGAATAGAGTGACTGGGGCAGTGAGCTATATGGAAGATATATTAATGTCCAGGAGCAGCGCAGCGAGAGGGTAGGGCCTGTCTCTGTGATTTATTCCAAATCCGAACGCCCTGCAGGAGCGTGTTGTCAATCCTATTGGCATCACCTTAGGGTCACATCAAAGCACCGAGTTGGAAAAAACTGCGACAGTTGTTTACAAAGTCAGCCTCCTGTTTTGTTCTTTGCTGGAGATGGGAATTAAAAAGTAAATTGGGGCTGCCGTTGTGGCTTTAATATGAAAAGGAGGTAATGTGTATGTAAAATATGACATTTCCTTGGTACAAACAACAAGCAGCATTTTATCAACCAATCATTTTGCACTTTTCTGTTGTTTTCAAAGTACATTTTGATGCCAGACTTTTTTTTCAAAACAGCACTTGGGGTAATTTAAGCAGGATGCTGGGTGCAGGTGACTGTGAACAATTTCTGTTTCTAAGAAATACCCGTATCCTTCAATGCAAAAACAGGATATTCAGTTGAATGCTAAAGTCAGAGTGTCCTCCTGAATCATGCTGCGTGCATGCTTGAATCATCTCTTTTCTGCTACCCTGAGGTCACTAAGCTTGTTCTCATCACAAACAATACATAATAGTGTATTGCTTTTGCACTCAATCCTCTGCAGTACCTTTGTATAGAACGAAGAGCCACGCTTAAGGTCAAAAAGCCAACAACTCTAACACACAATATGCCTCAACAGTGAGTGCAAAGCTTTAAATTATTCATCTTTGAAAATCTGTGGTTCCAAACTTTTTTGTCTGATGTTCTTCACAGCCCTGTCTCATAAGTTCAAGTTCTTTTCACCAAATGTTCTGTAAAATGATGATGAAGTAGTATGCTAATTTCCTGATTTTATAATTGTGTTTTAGCTGTAGCTACAGACCATTTACATGCACAACAGTACTATTTACCACACTACAGGAAAGGGAAAACCCCATAAAGCATAATAAGGGCCCTTTAACACTTTTAAGCAGGAGTGGATACTGTCAAATCTTTATTTTCTTGTTTTAATATAACTGAATGTCCATGTTTATTAAATATTCTAAAAACCAATGAGTATCAACCTGAAAATAGAAAATGTCTCCATTAAGCTAACTACTGTATTTTAAACTGGCTTTCCATTGTTTTGAGCTAATTATTTCAAACCAATATTTGATTAGTTAATCATTTGTTTTAGCTAACTATTTATTTTATTTTAAGCTCTACAAGTAGGCTAGATAAGTAAGGGATAATAAAATCATTATCTCGTTTATTACACGTCCAGATACTAACAAAGTAACGACTCCCAATATTAATTGAAATTATTTTATTGACTCTTATTTCTTCTGCCAAGAAAAGAAAAACTCTGTTCTACGGAGCACCAACACCAATGCACCAAGGTTTTCTGTTACTGTTTTAGTCTGTTCACAGTTTCTGATCCACTAACAAGTCCTTAAACCCTGCAGAGCCCATATCGTGTTCCTGTTTGTGTTAACTTCCTGTCTGTCTTCTTCTGGTGATTTATCTGACATCCAGCGCTCCGTATTTTAACCTCTTTCTTGATCCTCCTTAGCAACTGTCATTATAGTGCTTGAAAGCGCTCTGTACTACTGCATTACCAACGTGTGACATGTTCTGAATTGACCAGTCATAATTAACTAAGCCGTGTAATATATAGAGTTATACATTTCTTTTGATAATAATTGATGGAACCATACATTATATTCTTAGTTGACAAACCATTATTATAAACAACACTGTTCAGGTAAGAAGCTTTACAACACTGACTCCTAACCCACTTTACAGCAGATAGCATTTTCTTGGCTATTGTCATTGCTATGTTTCATAACACGCCTAATCATTTAGGGGGGAAAAAAACACCCTTAACATTAAGCGAGGATATCTCAACACTAGAGTAGCTACAAACCTGACAATATCCTCCACTTGTGATTGAATATATTAATTGTGTTCCTACTTGCAGAAGTTGTTGATGTATTCTGCTTCGGTGTGATGAAAGTACGGATATTACCCTCCCATTCGCTCCCATTTTGTAGTCCCAGTGGGAAGCATTCATCCCAGTAAGGTTTATTCATGAGGACAGGCGAGTGCCCTGTGCATTATAAATAGAACAGAGCTCTCAGCTGTGCTCAGGATCCGACTGCATCCAGCCAGTCGCTACAGGTTTGAGCTCGGAAAAGCAGCAATACTCCGAACACAGAGGCTAAATACTAATGATAGAATTTGTTTTGTTTGCTTTTAGTCTCAATCACAGGGGTAAGAAACCTGATTTGACAATTTGCTTCTATCCCTTTATTCCCACAATTGAGTCAATATTAGACAACAAGCTGGGAGATTCACAACCCTGAAATTGTGTTTGCTATGCTCACCGTTAAAGGCAGTTTTATTGACTCAGACTACCTTGATTGGCAACATTTTCAAGTTTAACCTCAGTGATGAGATGGAGAACATGAACAAATTAAATACTTCTGGATGCTGCTGGCGGTGTAGCAGGCAACACTGCAGCACAGTCTTCAGTATAAGTGACTGCCTTTGATGCATGTTATCTGCATCTCTCTAATTTGCCTCAGCGGCTGAAAAAAAACCTCCAATCCCAAGCAAACCACACTGCCATTCATAAGAGCACCTTTGATGATTGAAATTCTGCCCTGTTTCCCCTTTAAATGGCAAAAACTGGTTTTAATCTTCAGGCATATTTTATTCAAAATGGTCTTGCAGCCAAAACCTTCCTTCTCCATCACACTTCTGAAAGACTTCTTTGTGCTGCGTTCGGCGATTTAAATGTTTGATACAGAGTCAAAGTGATTGCAGCACGAGAAACCAAAGGTGATTATCCTGATGGACTAGATAGCAAAATGTAGCCTATTATGTGTGGGGAGAAAAGGTTGATTAAATTGATTTTCAAGTTGACTCCCTTATTTCCTCGCTGAGCCCGACCACATATTGCCCAAAGGTCTTCTTAGAGTAGCATAGACACACTTCATATTTCCACATTATTCACTAAATAGCACAATGATTGAAGTATGTACAGCTGGGACAATCCTGTCTTCACTGCGGCTTCTGGTATGTTCTTAAAGATGTCTCTTGATTTCAGATTGATTTCAACAGCAAAAAAACTAAAAACATTTTTGGAAATGTATTCCTACTTAAAATGCAGAAGTAATGCTTTCTCTACGACTAAATGACATACAATGTTTTCATATTCCAAAAATAGGAAAACATCATAAGCTGACAGATGTAGAGCTAGTACTCTTTTACCTAGGCCTGTACTGTTCATATTCTTTAGGAGCACTTGTACATACTGTATCTAAAAACAAGGCTTCACAAAGCAAAAGCATTTCTGTGTATTTGAAAAACATGTGTTTTGTTCCTTTTTAAGTGCTTTTCATGCTACTATGTGTGCTGTATTCTATGTTGTTTGTAAGAGAAACAGAGTACATCTATTTTCATTTGTGCTCTATTGTCATGTGTATCTTTTTTTTTTGCAGTTTAAAGCATTACAGAAATCCAGATACAATGTTTACACCTATTATAATTTGAGCTATTGGTCCAAAACACACTTGATCCCATTTTACCCCTCTTAAATGTTAAAAGCCAAAATATATCAGTGAGAAATTATATTGTGAGTTATATGGAGGAAGTGCTGCCCCTAGCAATGTCAGAGTAAGTTACAGTCATCCAGAAATAGGTACTGAGGATAGGAGGTGAACATGTCATCCTGACTTAGGTCAAGCGAACAGGAGCTCAGCGCAGAGAACAAAAGTAGCCTAACTGCTTCCCTCCGCCGCAGAAAACCTTTGTTTCTTGCAGCAGACAATGATTGCAGCTCACGTGCAGTCCAATCAGATCACAGTATCAAACATGTTATCTCCCCAGACCACAATGAAGCCACAGAGGCCATTTCTCTGATGAGCAAGATGGGTCATTTACTCAGACATTTCACAACTCCTTTTTCTTATTCGAACAAAATGTTAAGTTAAATGATGTCTTCAGTTTATCATGCTCATGTTTTTTTTCTTATGGAGGTTTTGTTATTGCATTATAAATCTCCCAGCAGTCATAACTGACAACATCACGGAAGTCCACCAGAAAACTATCTTGAAAGGCAAAAAAGTACTGTCATGTAGAATTTCCTTTTATTTGCTGCAGAAAGATGAAAGGCAGCTAGTGCCACGGTGACATGATGTTTATATTCAATCTGTATGTGCAACATGGTGTCATTTCTCATCTTCTCTGGAAGCTAGGCACTTGTGTTTTTATAATTTTAAAGAAAGTTTAAATGTGCTTTATAAAGTATTTATTTATATATCTGTGTGTGTGTGAGTGAGTGAGTGAGTGAGTGAGTGAGTGTGTGTGTGTATGTATGTGTGTGTGTGTGTGTGTGCATTAAACCACTTGCCATCACACTCAATAGTCTGTTAGTATTTTTACATCCTTTCAACCAGGACCCAAAAGGAGTGTTTTAATTCAAGGGTGTGCCAAATTAAATTCAAAACATGTTTCTCTCCAAGCTGGCTGATAAGGTATTTAGCACATATAAGCATGTATATATCCTTTGTTGCGACCTGCTAACATTACCATTATATTGCTTTAGGCCTCAGGACTTGGTTGATATTTCAATTGCAATCGATGCAATCCCCGCTAACTCTTTTTCCTCCCTTGAGCCTATCTTTCTTTTTCTTTTCACAGAGAAACACACAGAATAACGAGGAAAATGAACTTGTTATTTTCAGAATTGTAGCCATCAGTAAGTCAGTCAGTAGAGCTACCAAAAGTTCTTTCTTCGCCAAAAGTCATGACCCAGACGAAGGCCACAAGCAAAATCATGTCGGTTTTACATTAAAGCTGTTCCATTTTGACTTCTTCTTTGCCAAAAGGGTCAACAGCATACTTGACCATTGACATGACCCAAAACATTGCAAAATATCAACATCGAAATGTGTTTCTTTCACACAGACTTTGTTTCTTGAGACAACCCATTTATTGACGGTTTTGGAAAACAGAAAGATGGATCTCAGAATTGTTACTTTTCCTTTCGGGGACACAGCAAGTGTTTTGTCTTGTCCTGTCCTGGAGTGTTAGCAGCTCTTGTAATCTGATGTAAAAGTCAGATGGCTTAAGACTGAGTCAGGTATGTTTCAATATGATTTGCAGGCAAACAAGCAGACGTCAACTAACACAAAATCAATCAAATGTATTAGTCGCATTGCAATTTCCCCATGTCTAATAGATTAATTTAATTCAGACAACAGATGCTTTGTTTGGATACACAATCAGCTGTTAAAAACCACTGAAGCTGAGAGCTAAGAACCTCAAATATGGCTGCCACGGGTGTGTGAAATCACCTGACAGATCTCCGCTGCAAAAGGAGGAAACGACAACATTACTTATTCTCTCTGTACACTGTTGTCGAATATAATCTTCTAGCTGTAAGTTATTCAGCAACAGAATAACATCCACATGATCACACACCGAGATCAACCACCTCCCCTCGCTGCCTCCGACAGCACAGATGCTCAGAAAGGATCGGACTGGTCATAGAGTGTCACTCACAATCAGCCTCCAAGTGCCAAAGTGCATTTATCCAGAAAATGCCAGAAACCACTATAATCATTTTTTTCTCATTCTATCTCCTTCTCTTCATACCTTGGCTATCTCACAATCTGAAGACAGGCTATTGAGAATCTTGACCTTCAGGATGACAGTTATCACTGCTCAGAGATTTGTGTGTACAGTGAGTTTGTGAAGGATGATCTCAGGAACAGAGCAGGTTTATTTTGGCCTGTAACTGTTCCGGCATTATTCAACTTCAAACTGGTGGTCTGGCTAAATATTTGAAATAGGAAAAGGGCATCACCTGAAGGCTTCACTTATCATGCTATTCACATGTTGCCCATTAAAAACTGAAAAACACATGTTTTATGCAGGAATTAAAATGTGTTTTACAAATATTTGTGCTCTTTGTGTTGACGTTTCGTCACATAGTTCTTCTGAGCATTGATAGCGGAAAGGACATTCTTTACTGTGATTATGGGAATGACAGTGATGCTGCGAGGTGTGATGCACTCGTTCTGTCTGCATCAGCATCACTGCAGGATGTCCAGAGAGATTTTTCATGCAAAGCAATGCATTGTTACAAGCTGAAAAGTTTTTTCTAAATCTCCTTCATAGAAAATGAGACAACAGAAACCGTTTGAATTAAATCTTACATGAAGTTATTCCTTATTTTGTGCGCTCTCACATGTCAATTTCCGCTTCAACTGGTTAACACTCTACCAGGGCAATTATGTAATTAACTTCAGCCCTATTATCCTTAATGCCGGCAGTTACTGCTGCAAAGAGCTTTTACCTTCCTTGTTTTAAATAGAATGACATTATATGGAATTTTCTGCAAAAAAGGGGGATGCGTTTTCCTGCATTTAGAATGCATAACACACCCGCGATTCGAACAGATTGCAGATGATGTTTGCAGTCGGGCATAGCCACGAGAGCCGTCCCTTCATGCTTAAATGGGCAGTCAGGATGCACAATCCTCCGTGTGATGTCTGGAAGTAACCCTGTAGCAGGTACAGTGTGCCCAAACTGCATTGATGATAATGCTTGTGCATATTTGATGTTGAATATTTGATGGGAAATGTGGGGGCAGGATGGCAAGGATGAAAAGCCGCGTCTGTGCCTGCAACCCAGGATTTGATCAGCATATTAATGCAGAACAGTGATTATACTTTGTCGGCAATACCTCAAGGCCGGACATTTAATGAAAAAAGAGGCTGACCTTCGAGGCGAGCTGAATCAAGTTTTACCAAAAAATGGAAAGTTCACTATCAGCATTCAATCTTAAAATAAAGTCGAGTTCATTTACATAATTAGAATTTGGATCTCCAAAGGAGTCCATCCATGCACTCCACTGTTTAGTAATATGTGCTGCAGGACATTGCAAACCACCACAGAGGACAAGTGAGAGGTATTTTAAAAGGGAGATGAGGCACCACGCTGCACAGATGAGTTCAAACCAAAGGAGACACCTTTCTGTTGAGAGGGGCTGATTTAATGTTGCTGCTGGGGAGAATTTACTGTCTGCCTCTTGCAGTACTATAACTGCTGTATAATTTACAAGTTCTTATCTACCCATGTAGCACATGGCATGCTGATCTGGGATAATGGCATTGTTTGATGAGGCAGCCAAGAGAGCAGACTGCAGAGTCGAAAGATAATGTGCACCCTTCACACATGCCCTACGTGGGAAGTGCTCTTTTTTCCAATCAGAAAGAAATAAAGAAGGACACTTGTTTAATATTTGTATCAACTAATTGCTGACAGTCATATCCCTGAAATAGATCAGATCATACACTAATACATGCACCTTTCCATAGTAAAAAGGATGGATATACAACTCCGGAAAAAAATAACAGACCACTCCAAATGTTTCTTCAATCTATATCTCTACATTATGGCAGCCATTCAAATGTCTGTTGGATTCCAACACAGAGAACAATTGTCAGTAGTTTATAGAATAGAATAAAATAAAAATAAATAAAAAATGTAACGCAAAGAAATACCTTTAAATAATAAAACAAGAGACAATGATGATGCTGAAGTGGTCTCTTAATTTTTTCTGAGGCTGTATACTGAAAACAGGGCAGGGGCATTGCGCAGCAGAGACAACTGTAAATCAAACCATAACCAAGGCTGGATTCCTGCTTGAGTGTGTGTTGCCTTGTATTTTTTTTTTAAGTAAATGTGTTTACACAGCCAGAATCTAGGGTAGCACAGGAAGTATGGTAAAGCGTAGTGAAATGAGATCAGCAGGGGATTGATCTCGATTTATGTAATTTATAGAGTGGACCCACCTTTCCATAGATATAAATGAACTTAATTCCTAAAATGAGCAGAATTCAGCTTTATATTGTAAAATATATACATAAATATCATGTTTTTTGTTATATTGTGATAATCACTGTGGATTTATTTTATGAAACCCTATTTAGTAAATAACTGGGTCAGCATCTTTTTTCCCCCTTATGCTGATTATAACCTTTTACCAGCATTAACATTAAGCTGAACATAAATATTAATAATTTACTGAATCAGATAAAATATAAATGCAATGAAAGTCGGGGTTTGAAGAAAGAACAAAACACATCATCATGTTTTGGATGATTGTGTCTGACACAGAGCAGATGACCTGATACTAGCTGCATGTCATTAGATATGTTGTGGTGATAAGATGGAGGCAGAGCTACACGAATGGGAAGCAGGAAATTACAACAATACTTCATTTTCTAAAAAGGAATTAGGGCTGTTTTCTAATATTCCCGAGCAGAGCCAACAACTGAAACGATCACATTGACAGCAGCGTGGGTATTGGATGTGATATTAAAGGAATTTTTCTAAACTCGGAACAACATTTCCAATTCCATTCTGTCACTGTTATCGCAAGTTTGTCATATTTGTGTATCATGTTCCAATACTCTTTAATCCCTTGTGACAAGGTGTGCGAAATGTACTTTTTTATATTCCCTCTTATTTCTTCAAAGAGGCACTGAGAGAGCAAGGAGCACATACTCTGACTCTCACATATTGATATTAGATCTGGGCTTTTTTCATGTATAGCTTCAATATTCCTCTCCCCGTCGTGAAGCAACGATACTAAAAAACTCAAAACACACTTTGAGGATTGTTTTCTTTTTTTAGGGATGGAATGAGCTTCGGCAATGTTTTTCTCTTTAGCTCCGGACTGTGTTGGCCAGCTTTAACAATTTGGCTGCTTTACCTTTGTAAAAATCCAGACAGGAGAACACCAAGAAATAAGTTGATAATTTCAAAAAAGTCTGTGCAACTTTTACTTTATGGCTTCAGGCATGCAAGCTGTTACTAATCAGTCACCATGTCTCACTCTGCCCCGACAAAAACAGTTACCTAAAATTCATTACTTTTTTTGGCATTATTCAATTACAAAAGTTGTTGGTGATTCTTCTGCAATGTTACAGTGAAACACAGTTTGGCAGCGTAAGACTATAGGCACATTCTTCTTGTGGCTCTTGATTGTTTTCTGGGTTAGTAATTGGTAGATTACAAATCTGGATCGTGCCAAGAATGGTAAGGTATGCCAAAATGTGTTCAAGGAATCACTTAAGAATCATTCGAAGTGTCACATCTTAGAGGACTGCAAGTTCTAACACAATATTTCCGAATCTGAAAAGGTGCAGACTGTGAGCAGAAACACTGGATGGAAAGAAAACACAAGGGCTTTGCTTCTGGGCTGAGAAGATGAATCAGTTTTATCCAGCAAAGAAAACCCTGGCTGTATACTAAGCGAGACAGAATGTGCCCAGATATGTTGTGTGTTAGTCTTCCACTATTCATCACTTCAAACACATCATCAGCTCACTGCCAATACAGTGCCTCATCCTCGATGCGGCTTGACGTTGTGACTGCCACCGGTGCTCTCAGCCCCGCAGCCGGAGCCAGTGATTTACTATCTCGCTGTATTTTGTATCACTTGGGTGCACATCGCTAGCCACACTGGTGCCCTGTCACAAGCTGCCTCGCCATATTTGTAATTCTGTGTAAAGCGCTACCGGTGAGGTGGTATCTCCTAAGAATTCATCAGAAGACACTCTAATCTGGTTCTGCTGCAACAACAATGAGAAAGATGAGAGTGATGAGGCAGAACCGACAAAATATAATCTGCATCCCGCTGATCAGATAACATGTCGCAATTACTCGCCAGGAGAGTTTGCTCTGTGGTTTCAGCCTTTGTTGGGCTTTTTACAACCTCGAGAGAGTCAGTAGTGAGGGGGTACGTGACGTCTATTAACTTAGTCTTTCTCTTTCGAATTGCACAGTTATTGAATTAGAAATTACTTTTTCAAAACAATAAGTTAAAATCTCTGAATATTGAGTTTGTTACTCACAATAGTTTTTAATTTCTCATTAACTCGACCAAATTTCACATGTGCAAAACAGCATTTGACTCTCAGTGAAAGCAATACTCTTCAACAGAAAGTAGAACGAAACAAATACTTATCTGTTTATATGTTTTGCAATGTCCACTGCAAAACATATACACTTCTGTGCCCATGATTTCATAACAACTGTTCATTTTGGTGGCATTGGCCAATATAATAAAACTAAAATTGAACATTTTGCAGATGTGATAAAGTTGTAATTTAACAGTAAACAGGCGTGACAGTGAAGAGAGTGTAAAGACTGCTTCAGAAAATGAGCCAAAGATATAAAGTTCATGTTGAATCGCAGCACAGAATGTTCAGAGCCATACTAAATGTGCTGCTGAAAGGATGATAACTACTACAATCCCATCTGAGTAATGGGTTTAAGTATTTACATAAATGTGTTGAAGTGAATGGCTTATAGTATGTGGTGGCAAAAGCTTTCTTCATCTCTCTTTGTTTTGCATTATGTCATGTCTCCCTGTTTTTATGCAACCCGGAAACCTGAGTAAATGAATATGTGAAGGATGTTCTGTCGCTTGTGCCTGCAGGCCAAATGGTCTTTGCAAAGTGCGTTCCCCACTCAAAATGAGGCATAGAGATTTGAAAATGCCATTTAATATTTCATATGAGCACATTTGTTTAATAGCATATTTAAGTTCAGCCCATTTCATTATTTTCCTAAGGGGCCAAGTTAGATAGATATAGAATAGATATAGAATCGAGGATGAAACCCTCTTTATTGTCACATTCATGCACACAGCAGAGCACACACAGTGAAATTGGTCCTCTGCATTTAACCCATCCTAGTACTAGGAGCAGTGGGCAGCTATCGTGCAGCGCCAGGGGAGCAATGGGGAGGGGGGATTGGAGGTGTCCGGTGCCTTGCTCAAGGGCACCACAGCAGGGCCTAGGAGGTGAACTGGGACCTCTCCAAGTAACAGTCCACTTTCCATATTTCAAGTCTGTTCGGGGACTTGAACCGGCGACCCTACGATTCCCAGTCAAAGCCCCTACTTACTGAGCCACTGCAGGACAGGTCTCTGCATTTGACCCATCCATTATATACGGCGCCCGGGGAGCAGTGTAGGTAACGGTACCTTGCTCAGGGACACCACGGTAACAACTTGGTCTTTCGGGGACTTGAACTGGTGACCTTCCAGTTCCCAGGCCAATCCCCTATGGACTTTGCCACCACCACCCTTTATGTCACCACCACCACCCTTTATGTCACCACCTTGACATAAAGCTGCACTATAGGCAACCTTTCAGGATCTAAATGCCACCAGGAAACACTTTTTGGATGAATTCGAGATGAAAATTCTCAGTCAGCAAACTGCACACAGCATGTTTATGTTTACCAGCCTGTCTGGTCTGTGATCACTTTATACCAGAGGATACCACACGGGCGCGAGAGGCAGAAGATATGACATTGCAGAGTCTGAAATAACCACGCCAGGCAACAGTTGGATTTCGCCTTGCAGTTTAGATGTATTTTTGTTATGCGAAAAGGAGTTCATATCACAGACTGAAACTTGACATGAATTCTGAAATAACTTTTTCAATGGAAGCTCTGTTCTGTGATTTCTGCTTCTAGAGCAGGTGTTAATATAAACTTACTGCAAATAGCCACTTGGTGTGCCGCCATGGACTAGCTCAAACCAAATGCTTACAATTCCCTTCAAGACCTATACAGTACAAGGTATATTATACATAAATAAATGCACTGCAAAGTATAGACTTTAATTAAATGTATTATGTCAACTGATTTCACATACCTGTATTAGGTTAGTTGAAAGCAATATTATTTAGTTTAAATAGGTTCAACTTAATATTACAGTTATGTATAGTTTCTTGACATAATAAACTTAACATTTAATTAAAGTCAACCTTTCAATTTGTTCAGTGTATACACCGAGGGTGCCCTGAACACAATTCCATTATGTGTCTTTCTTAACCAAGACATAATGCATGTACTTGTGGTTTTAATCATTCAAAAATAATGTTTGTGCTATACAGCACCTTAATATGAACAACTAGGGAGGTGGCTCTGTGGTCTAGTGTGTTGATCTTGGGATCAGGGGAGCACTGGTTACATCCCCACTGCAGTCAGCATGTTGTTGTGTCCCTGGGCAAGACAACCAAAATTGCTCTCCTCTCAGTATTGAACGATGTAAGATGCTTTGGATAAAAGCAAAAGTAAACATGTAATGTAATGTAACAAAATAATAACATAAAAGATGGCGCTTCTCGATATTAAAAGAAACAACTAAAAACAAAAAGACAAAGGATAAAAAGAATCCCCGTCCTCCAGTATTTTTTCTCATTCGTAGCATTTGGCAAAACTGCTAGCATGAATTAACATATTTCGATATTTCATATTTCTGATATAAAAAAAGATTTCCTGCGGTCCACAATGTAGAGCAGCATAAATCATGTCACATTAATGGACTGTAGATCCGATTATGCTGATTTACAATTAATGTGCTTGAGGCCTTCACACTGCAAATTCAATTTTGTGTGCGGCTGTTCTCACCAAAACTTAAATAGAGGTGGAGCGTTCATTCGTAATAATAATAATAATAATAACAATACATCTAAATAATACTTAATGCAAATAATACAACTTTCTTCATATAATAACTTTCAAAACATAGCTACACTGAAAGCAAACTGTTAAAAATACACAAAGAGAAAATAACTAAACACCAGCAATAATACCGTAGGTAATAGATAACAAATAAACACCGTAACAGGAAAAATAAAGCAATTTATTTTTTATGAGCAGAGGGATTAAAAAGAACTACAATTATTCCCCTTTCAAAGTTATGATTTCATCCTGAAACTTTGCAATAAAAACGTTGCTATTGGTTCAAAGACAAGGAATGTAATGCGACTAAATATTCAATACCTTTCAATAGAAGTTAGGATATACATCTACCATATGAGGCTTACCCATACATATTCCTTTAAATTTACTTAGTAGCTTAAATCATAAAGAGAAATACTATAAGACTGAAAAACTCACTTTGTGACAAAGAACTAAGGCTTAAGAGCACTGGCAGTAAAATACCCTTGGGTTTTCACACCCTCAATAATATCTCAATAATAGTAGAACATAGTCTTATAATAGCCTTTTCATGTGCCAGTAAAACAGCGTGTCCCTGTGCCGAGTACGCCTTACAAAATATATCATTTTAGAAGTTTAATAACTATTCATTCAGACAGAATCCACACTCCCATTGGCTCCTCACTATCAAACTGTATGCTGTGACATTGAAATATCATTTTATCCCAGTGAAAGATTCATAAAGAAATTCCATGATGACAGGTTCTGGTATTACAGGTCAGTGCTATTCAGACCACGAGTGGCTTCCTGTGGATAAGCAATGCACAATGGGTGTAATGGAAAACATTCATCCTTGAACGACTGTGTGAGGGATATGCAGCCTGCTGAGCTGCATAATACAGTTGAAACTCAAAAAATATGTCCAAATGGACTATAGCTAAAACTGTTTCTCATTAACAAGGCTTGCCATATGTGCAGCTTTCTGCCAGCGTTTTATTCTAATAATTAAAAACACCTGAAATCTACTTCAAATGCATAAAGTCTAAAAGCTCAAATGAGATTTGAATCATTTAGGCTGAAGAGCAAAACTCCAACAAAGGCAACAGAATGAGAAGGCAGACTCAAAGTATTCCTCCAGTGGAAAACCACACAATGCATTTTGTTTGAATTCAGTAAACGCAGCTAAATGCTAACATCTGAGCAAAAAAAACATGGTACATTTCCTGATTATATAAACAACTCAGTCTATTGAAATGGTAAACTTATACCTCCTCACAATTTCAAAGACAGAAGCACTGTGAAAATTGACAGGAGTGTCTTCTTGTAATTGTGGCTTGTAATGTCCATCACACAAAGATTGTGCACATCACACTCAAAAGCTATTTACAGACATCTAATAAAGAGAATCAAACTATTTCCTATAGTATAGAAGAGAATAAAATAATTTGTTTCTTACTACTCATTGTTGCAAATAAAAAATGTAAGATGCATGCTTATCTTGTTAAAGAGGCCCTTTAATACGTTTGGGTTTTTTTTCTTTCCTGTTGTGTGTTATATAGGTTTCTGCGCATGAAAATGGTCTAAAAAAGGTGACAAATCCCAACGTTCCCTCCAGAGGGAGTTTCTCTCTCACACACTACCCCCCAGCCTGAAATTATTAGATTATAGTCCCTTGATTACTTCTGCGACATAGAGAGATCACTATGTAACACTCACGATTCTTTTGGCTAGCGCTCTAACACATTGTACATGATAGGCAAAGGGTCAGGATATCTCTTCTGGGCTTTGTTTTCAGACAGAGGGTGAAAAGAGGTTCTGCTACAGGCAGTATGAGAAAAATAAAGAGCTTTTTGAACATTAGAGCATGGAGATATGTCAGAGTAGAGGCACAAAATACAATTATGAATATCTGAAAAATTAGCATAACAGGGCCCCTTTAACATAGAAAATCTATCAAAGACGTTTTAAAACTAGACATATGTTGGTCATTTTAAACAAGCTTTGCCTGTGAGCTCAAAGTTAAAGGATAAAAGGAGGATGAATATGTTCCTGTTTTTTGTGGGTCAGCTGCTGCTTGGTGATAAATAACTGAAAAAGGTCACGATGTCATCTTGTACATATCCTGCTTTAAAAAGGTGTTATGTGCGAGCAGCTCCTCTCCATAGTCTCAAGGAAGCTTATACAATTTGGAAAATGCTGATGAGCAGCACCTGCTTTCATGGATACAAATGGCCTGGGATATTAAAATGAACACCTCCTTCCTAAAATTATATTTACTGTATGCTGATGTGGAAGAATCCCAAACGTGAAATAAATGTATTCCCCATCTCACTTAAAAACAGTACAGTTGCATTAATCTTCTTCTGCTTCCTTCGTTTATCCCTTTCAGGTGGAAATCACAGCACGTTCCAAAGAGATGAGAATATTTTTGTATTTAACACATTGCAATGGTTAACAACATATTTCGAACGCTATTTCAGTGTCTACAGTTAAATGACAGCACCTTTACCTAATCGGGGCAAGATTGCTGTGCCGCTCCTTTCATTTACAGCTGTAAGCTAACATTTGTGAAGTTACCGCTTATACTTGAAAGGTTGTTAGGGAATGTTTGCCCAATACTGCCAAAAAATAGTGCCTACCTCAGCTTTAACAACATCATTTTAACAACTAAGATTTAAAACAAAACAATATTAGTGGCATCAGGTTCCTTAAGCACTTCAAGGGGTCCATATGCTTTTTGGAGTTTTCTCTTTCCAGTTATCTGTTCTATAGGGGCTGTGCATGTAAATGGTCTGCCAAGGCTAAAATCCCAAAGTTCCCTCCAAAGGAAGTTGTTATCCCACACACTTTTTTATTGTCTTTGTTTTTCAGTATTGCCCCTCACATATTTCCACTTTAACAGATGGTCAACATTGACACTTTCCTCTCCCATTCTAAGACATTACTGACAATTTGTATTAAAAGTAATTCCAGATCTACACAAATTACAATAAGTGATAAACACATTGTAGATTTCATCAAATAACTGCAATCATGTCCAATACAATTATACCTATGGATGATCTAACATCAATATCATACATTAAAGTGACCATACCGTGTTTATCATGGGTTGGACTTGATCTTGATGAGTTAAAATGTCCCACAATCATTCGTCTACAGAACCCTCGCTGTATATTTGCTGACAGGATTAAAAGAATATTGGAAAATCCTGGCAGCTCTGATAACCTGTGCTATTATTTGTACTTGACATAGATCAGGTTTCAGATTAAAACTTTCTAAGCATTTTCCAGTATGAAATTTAAAGCCATGTATCACCTTTGAATATCCATGACATTGTTACATACTTTACAGTTTTCCATTGTTGCAGGGCTCTTTCTCTGAAAACGCACTTCAGAGAGTTGCTGGTTTCTTCTCATGGTCACTCCATGCGGAAGTTCCTTTGAAAGACCTACTGCATACATGTTGTTTATTCTTTTTCTCTTTCTTTCCTCCTTGGTTTACCGAGCGTGGGCAGCTCCACTCCAGCTCTTCCTATGAGTGCTACAAGTGTACTGAATACCTCGGTGAGGTGCATACAACAGTATGTCTACATCACATTTAGCAAACAACATGGAGAAGCTGCCTCCTCCATGTTCCCTGTTATTTCTCTCTAAGTGACATTTCTAATCCACACAAAAAAGAAGCCTAATTACAATCTAATGTCACACAATCTATTATTAGATGTGATGATAATGACATACATGAGGCATTAGAGACACAGGAACAATTAGAAGTATAGGAATATACAGCTCCGGAAAAAATTAAGAGACCACTCTACATTTTTCTTAAATCTTTATCTCTACATGTATGGCAGCCATTCAGTGTCTGATGAATTACAACACAGAGAAATGTTGTCAGTAGTTTAAAGAATACAACAAAAATAATAAAAATAATTGAACTCAAAGACATACCTATAAATAATAAAACCTGATAATGCTGCAGTTGTCTCTTAATTTTTTTCCACGGCTGTATATTACTAGGAAAAGTACCGAGTCAGTAGTTCATTTCATACACGTTTGTCCAGCCTGAACAATATTGGAACAGAGAAACAAGACCACATTTCCACATGTCATCCGACTTCAGTCCAAGTTAAGAGGTTGAGCTGCCCTAAAGGCCTGGCCACATGTCAATGTTTTGGCCCCTGGATCTTTGGTTAATTGCAAGGGTTACTGTGGAGTCTAACTGCCTTTAATTTAACCAGATAATCGTTTGTCTTACTCCCCCTAGATGTAACTTACCAGTCTGAAAAAAATATTAATTCAGCATAGAACCTCATCTCTTTACTCGCCAAGAACCGTCTCCAACTATGGAAGGCTGAGTCAGTATTTACACTTGTTTCACTTCTCCTCTTTACTGCCCCACTACCATGATTGAGCGGGCATGTAAATGGTGATAAAGGATGCTTGCCAAGATTTTCATTTATGTTTGTGTTTACAGAGCCGCCATCTGGAACCTGTACATAAAAGAATAAAGTTACCTGGATTTCCAAGTCTTTCGCAAATAGGCGTCCATTGATTAAGCAAACTAATATTTTCTTTAACCCCGCTTACCCACTTGGCATAGGCTCATTCACAGGAATGGCAGCAGAAAAAATACCTCAGCATTTGGTTATTGCATGTGCAATGTACAACTTTTAGGACCTTATGATTCAAATATGGGCTTTTTAAGTTTTCATTCTTGGAAGTTTATTTACCTTAAAAAAAATATCTGCCCTATTCTAGATGTGTCCAACCCAATGTAAGTCTTTGTGAAAAAGTATTTTTTGCCACGATGGTATTACATGACAGACCAGGATGGTGTAGATTTGAGCAGCATAAAAATACATTTTTCTTGGGAGATTGTTGACAAGCCTTTAGGGCAGCTCAACCTCTTAACTTGGACTGAAGTCGGATCAGACACTTCATTGACTAACTATTTCCTCCTTAGGAACCACGTAATATTACAAGACAAGACGGGCAAGCTTGTTAGCATGCTCCCTTCAGTTGAAAAATGTGACAAACTATATGTTACATATTGCATTGAAGGGTCATTTGCTAGTTCAAGAATGTAATTCAATGTTTAGTTCAATTTAATAACATGATACCTTTGCGTATAGCAGCATGATGGAGGATATGCTTTCAGAGCTGTTTATGAGCTTTTCTATTTGTTGAGAGGATTGACCGTCACAGATGAAAGGATGTATATGTAAACACACATTACCAAGATGCAGCAGCGATGAGCTTATGTTTCTTCCCTGCATATGGCCCACAGAACACAAAGCAATTTATTTTTCCCCCTCTTTACTTCTCTCAGGTGTACCTGGATGCAGTGTTGTGCATGAACGAGTTCAAAAGAACGCGTTCATTGAACACGCTCATTTTTTCGTGAACGTTGAACTGAACGCAACACATTTTTCAATAAAGAACTTGAACGTGAATTAGTTCACATTATGTGTCATGAACGCCAGACATTACTATAAATCATGGCTGCCCAAATTGGGGCCCGCGGGCCAAACTTGGCCCGCGACCGATTAAATTTGGCCCGTGCCTTCCCGCACTGTCCCACCATAAACGATCGGAAGTTCTCGTTGAAAATTATTTATTGGCGCACTACCAAATAATGCCATAGGATGGCGCTGTTGAGCTCCAGTCAGCTCCTAGCTACCCGATAACGCCCAAGACCAGTGAGTGAGAGGATTCAAGGATGGAGCGTAGTAGGCTGTGGCACACAGACAAACGAAAATTTAAAAAAACTTGGGAACAGGACTATTTTTTTACCGAGGTAGATTCCAATGCAGTGTGTCTGGTATGTAAGCAGAGGGTCGCTGTTTCAAAGGAATACAACATTCGCCGTCACTATCTAACTAAGCATGCGGCTGAGTTCGCAAAGTACACTGGAGAACATTGCAAGGTCAAGTTAGCAGACTTGCTAACAAAGCTAACCACCCAGCAGCGAACTCTACTTCAGCCGTCGACTGCACAAGAAAATGCCACTCGGGCTAGTTATCGCATTAGCAATGCAATCGTGAGAAGTGGGAGAGCTTTTGCAGCGGGTGATTTCGTCAAGGAGTGTTTGACAATTGCTGCCCAAGATGTGTGTCCAAATCAGATGCTGTGTTTTCTCAAATTAGCCTGTCACGGAACACTGTCACCCGCCGCGTTGAGGACATGGCCGAAGACGTTCGAGGTCAGATAGCCCAAAGAGCAAGTCACTTTTCTGCCTTCTCCATTGCGTGCGATGAAAGCACCGACATGTCCGACTCAGCACAGTTGCTGGTGTTTTTGCGAGGCGTCAATGAGGACTTTGAAGTGTGTCAAGAACTAGCGGGCCTTGAAACATTGAAAGGGACAACAAAAGGTGTGGATATTTTTATGGCAGTGGAGCGAGTTCTGGACAAGAACGGTTTGAACTGGGAAACCCTATCTGGCATCATGACTGATGGAGCCCCCGCCATGGTCGGTAAGCGAGCAGGGCTAACTGCACTTGTGTCGGACAAGGTCTCCGAGTTTGGTGGCTCGATTTTAAAGTACCATTGTATTTTGCATCAGGAGCAACTGTGCGCTAAAAACATGGGCTTGAAAAACGTCATGCAGGATGTCGTCGCCATTGTCAACAATATTCGCTCAAAGGCCCTCTCACACCGTCAATTCAAAGCTCTGCTTGATGAGATGGATGCCCAGTATGGTGATGTATTGTACCATCAGGAGGTGCGGTGGTTGAGCCGTGCGAAAGTTTTGCGGGGTTTCTTTGATCTGCGCGAGGAAATAAGAGAGTTTCAAGCCATGAAGACGAACAACATCCAAGTGCCCACGGACAGTCACTGGCTTGCAGACCTGGCTTTTCTTGTGGACATCACAGAGCTGCTGAATATCCTCAATCTTCAGCTCCAAGGGAGAGACCAGATGATCACGCAGATGTATGACCATGTCAAAGCCTTCAAGCAAAAGTTCCAGCTGCTTAGCAGACATCTCTCAAAAGGTGAGATCTAACTTTAATATTTTATTGAACATAAAACAATGTATTACGCTTGTTGTCACAACCATGCTATCATAGATATATTGTTTGTGATGCATGTATACTTTGTGTTGGTGGAAAATAGATGTTCTTTTTAAAACCACTAAACCAGGCATTAAATCCAAAACAGTAGTTGTATTGCTTTTCATAGTCTACTGCAGCCATAAACAAAACAAAATATATCCCCTGCCCACCATCTGATTGATGATTGGTATTTCATTTCATTTCATGAACAACCTTGCATCTTACATTGCTGCTTTTGTCTTTGTGTCTGTATTTTCAGGAAATTTGGCACAATTCCCCAGCCTCAGAGAAGTTGGGTTGATGGAGGAAGACACACCAAAATACCTCAACATTCTCAACAATCTTGAGGTGGAGTTCGACCATCGCTTTGAAGATTTTCGTGGAAATACAACAGCATTTGAGTGAGGAGCTTCAAATGGAACTTTTGGAACTTCAGTCTGATTCAGACCTCCATAGCAGGTTCAGAGAGCTTTCCTTACAAGATTTTTACAGGTCTATTCCCGCACACAGATATGGCAAGATACGCAAACATGCCCAGGTTATGTTATCCCTCTTTGGAAGTACTTATGTCTGTGAGCAGGCTTTCAGCCTTATGAATCTTAACAAGTCCAAACTGAGGAATGCTTTATCTGACTCTCACCTACATGACATTCTCACTTTGTCAGTTAGTCAGCTTGAACCTGATATTGAGAGGCTTTTAAAAACCAAGAACAGGCTTCATGTTTCCCACTGATTGGACTACTACAGGCAGAATATGTAGGCCTGCCCTAGGCCCCCATTGTGTCACCTGGGAGTATGGTAGGCCCAAGGACTGGTAATGTTCCACACCTGTCCACAAATATTTCATAGTGCTTCAGTTATTTTTTTAATTTAAAGAAGCCAGATCGATGTTATGAAATGTTATTGACCTAAATGTGAAGCACAATAAACAGTGCAATTCATTTTTCAAAATGACTTTGTGATATAGTGTTTATTTTGCACACGTATGCTTAACTTACACACGTAATGTACTGCACTCATATATTTACCGTACACTTAATGTACTGCAAAATGATCATTTTGGCCCTCGGCCCTCCCCTCACGTTCAATTTTGGCCCTCCATCGGGAAGTATTTGGGCACCCCTGCTATAAATGAACGTTGGCATTTGTTTTCCATTGAAAACTGAGTGACATCTGTTTTCTCTTTTGAAACGCAACGAGAGAGAAAGTTCCTCCCTCCTGTAGGTGCCGCTTAAATCATGTATCAACGCAGAGATAGTTTTGGCACTGTATGCGCAATGCATTGCGGGCAACGTAGTGTCCGGCTGAGAATAGTTGAGTTGAATAGTTGAAACGTACTGGCTTCCGCACAACGTTACCCATGATGAATTGCAGCAGAGCGGCTTAGGCATAGCAACGCCGAGAGCGCGGAGGGCTGGAGGCTCGAGAGAGAGAGATAGAGAGATACAGAGACCAATGACGAGAGTGAGAGAAAGCGCTGCGATTTAAAAAAAAACAAAACAAGATGGCTAGTGGAAGTGATGGCACGGAGACGGACTCCGATTCTCCTCACGAACATTTAAAACAATTTTACACTCTTGCAAACCAAGACCCCGACGGCAAAAATCTTTCCTTCCTATGTAAGATGTGTCCACCTGCGCAGCAAAAACAAGTTAGGACATCGACAACGTCCTTCTCGAATTTGAAACGGCACATTGAATTAAAACATCCATCCAGTGTGAATGCAATTCAAGAGTTTTGCTCATTTCATACACACACATAGGTATATATAATATCATATATATCAAATAATATATTCATAATTCATATTATATATTCTTTATTTAATTGAATGCTAGTAGATTTCATTGCACTAAGTATAGAACTGGTCTATCTTGTCTGTATTGCTACAAGTTTCAGCACCTGTTAAGAAACCCACAATAGCAGTGTTATGAGCAAATGTCTACAATGAACAGTTTCAAAGAACGTATAGTGATTTCTAGCTCGTAGTGTGAAAAAAAGTATTTATTTGAATATCTCACGAAAAAAGTGAAATGAACTGAACTTTGAACTAGTTCAGAATTAAAATTGTGAACTTTGAACGTGAACTGTTCACTTTGAGCATGTATGAACTGAACTTGAACTAGTTCAGAAAAGCTGTGAACTGGCACAACACTGCCTGGATGTTTTATTGCCTCACAAGGATTTTGCTCAAGGACAAAAAGAGTGGCAGATAAAAAGAAAAATGTGGTCTTATAGGCACTAAGGACATACAGAACGGTATCATGCTCATTAGCCTCTTCCTCCATATGTTATGTCAAATATATAAGTAAAAAATACAGTGTGGAGAAAAGTTTAAGTTTGACATGTGCGTTTTAGCAGAGCAGAGTGGAAATCACTGTTAGTGGTCAAACACAAAGAGGTCAGAACTTGACAGATCCCTGTGGAGAAGGAGAGTGCTTTTGCAATCGCTTTCTCTTGAAGCTTTTTTTAATAGGCAAAATGGGGAGCAACACTAGATTAGCAATAGTGAAACATGAGAGCCTCAGTCAGCAACACACACCTGGAACACCCTGACATGAAACTCAATTAGCACAGTACACATGCAGCGTTACCTTTATTTAACTTTTAGATGAAAGTATAAGTATTTATGCAGATCTAGCAACCATGTCTACTCCACCATACTTTATCAAAACTCTCAAATTCGCCACACCAACACAATCCTGAAAATGAGAGCTGACAATGCTAAGAATGAAAAAGATGAAAATTAGCAAAACGTCTATGTGGGCACTTTCATCATACAACAGTGGCTTTAATCTCAGCAAAGTGTGTGTTTATGGTAGCTGTGCCTCCAACCACTTTTCATCTTATTAGCTCAGACGGACATTTTTGAAAGCGAGATCTGGAGAGTGCTCTCAAAGAAAGAAGACAAAACGCTGCACATCAAAAGAAGGGAAGCGACAACTTATTTGACGAATCATCCAGGTAACAGATTGCAACTGCACACAGTTTCTCAGAGGAGAGTGGTTTGAATATAAAGCGTACACACTTTCAGACTCAAGTCACAATTATTCCAAGAGTATATTGTGTCCATGAGCCAAGTGACTCTAGCCCTGTAGCTGGTAGACTTCATCCATTTCAGGCAAATTCATCTTTGTGACGGATGAATCCTCCTGAAGTTCTTAGATTTGTATAATATTTTGATGAATTACTAGTCCAGTATTTGAAATAAATGCTGAGTGCAGTCGCTTCGGGACAAAGTTACAGGTGACAGTCTCTTGCATCATAGGAAAAGTGGCGTATGTATTCAACTTTTTCAAACAGAAATGTATTATGTGTATCATTCTGATAATAAATCTAGATCCTTTTAATTTGTTCTTGTCAGCCACTCAACCATCTTTCATTCATGCCAGGCAGCAACTGTGTATCCCCAGCTCAATACTTCCTCCACATTTGTAATAAAAAAAAAAAACACATTGTCCTTTTGAAGTGCCATACAGCACAGCCGTATGTGAGCACTGAGGGAAAGTTAACATTCAGAAATGAGGACTCTATTGTTCAAATTTGCAAATTCATCAAAACAGCCCTCTGATAAGCTGTACAGAAAAAAAAATAATATATGACTATATGAGAATACTAACAGGGCCAATAATGACTGCTTGGATTGGAAACTATAAAAGCGGGAACAAAAGATTTCAAATAACCTTTATCTTTCACTGTCAAAACTGAGACACAGTTAATCCTTTGAAGTGTAAAATTCCCCTTAGAGTGTAAACAACTCTCTCCCATCCATGACGTTTACCTCTCCTCTTTGTGCCTGCAATTTTCTACATGAATAAAGAAGCTGCTCCTTTTTCCCACTGGCTAGACCCTGACTGAAGTGCAATCTGTTATAATATCAACTCAAGCCCCTATTGGCAAGCATCATTAGCCTCCCCTCTTTCCTCCATATTTAGTGCTGGCAGCATCCATGTGGCAATAGACAGCATTACAATTGATTCTTCACACTGGAATAATAAGCGCTTAGAATCTGACACTGTTCTTTACAGGAAATGTTCAACCTTATCTGACCATTAAAACCCCCTAAAACATTCTACTATCTGCAAAATTATCCCATTAATGTGCCCTCAACACAAATCCCCAACTCCTGATTTTGTCATTGCAACGTTTTATCCTCTGCTTGTTTTTGAAAATTCCTCACAAGAAACCCGTTATTCCTCTCAAACAATCTTGCAGGATTTAAGCGAAGAAAGCTGCGAGTGTGTGTTAAAGATGAGATGCCTTTTCCTCTGCCAGTCAGCTTAGTATCCTGATGCTGCTGCATGCGAGCTGTGCACCTGGCACTACACTATAGGTGGGGAGGCTGGCTTAAGATTTCACACACATCCCTGTCATGAAAGATTGAGCATGTGGGAGTCATTGAAATGTATTCATGCTCACAATGTAGAGGAAGCAAGGGGCCACGGTAATAGTTGTCAGGGGCTGGTATGCCTCAGTGAACTGAAGACGACATTTTCTGTCTCACTGGCTGCAGGGATGTTTGAGTTATATAACCCTGCAGGAGGCCAAAGATGAGAATGTCACATGCAAGCCCCAATAAAATGCAACATTTAGTGTTTGTGCCACGAAGAGACGCACATAGTCCAAGTGATTTAATAAAAGCAATGTTTTTTGTGGAGCCAATGTAAGGTTTTTGATCTTTTTATTTACTTCAAGGTAACAATTTATTCCACATTCCTCAGCTAGCCTCTGTTTGTGAAAATGAATCAATCCAATAAAAAAAAAGAAACATCTTGGAATCTTTAAACATTATTGTTGTACATTTTCCCGGATGCTTGGGTATGATTTGACCTTGAGTATAGTGTTTTAGTGTCTGTTGTGGTTTTGAGTTTTAAAGCGGACTCAGATAACAACAAGAAGTATCTCCTGCAGGATTCTACAATATCTTATCTCAGGTTAGGTTGTCCTTTGCAGAGAGGCTGTTGTGAAAATGAGATCAATACTTTTCTGTGCACTCCAGTTACAGTAATGAGGTAGAAAAAGCCAAACAATGTCAATAGAGTGCCGGATAAAGGAAATGTTCTGCCATCTCACTGAGAGTTTCACAGTCAATAAGAAAGGAGTTCTATTTCTATTTCCCATACAGGTAATTACCATCATTTTACAATGTGTAGGGCATACGTTCAGTGTGGCTGGTATGTAGTGAAACAATGCACAGAGGTAACCTGACCTTGAACCTGTAGAAAACAGTTCTCCAAAAATGAAGGGTCTAAGGAGAGCATGCTGTAAAGCTGGCCAATAATACATTTGGTTACAAACAGAAATAATCTATTGATAATTGTAACAACTGATTGCTGTGTTATCTCTCAACTTTACATAGCCCCTCTTGGGTCACATGACAGATTATAATTATTTGTAAACCTTGCCCTCGGATTCACATAATGAGTTCAATTCTGGAGGAACTAGGATTAGGGTCAGGGGATTGTGACACCTTCCAGTCACATTGTTTCCTAAAGGTGTATAGTGTGCTGAGATGTCTCTATGGCATTCAGTAACTGTAATATCACCACATAATGCATTTGGATCATGTGTTGTTTAACTATACTCGTTCCAAAAAGGAAAACATATAGAGCCTTTGGTACTGAATTGTACTTTTACTTACGGGCATTTTTACTATGGTGACCTTGAAGACAACACTATAATAGAGGATTATGGTTCGGAGTACGCAATCATGAATTGTAGTGAGTTTAAATTAGCCACCGTACAGCATTATTCCCAGGTGGTACATTGATTCGGGTTTTTTTTGTCATTGGCTTCACCATTTGTCAACTGTGAAAGAAGAAACCATAAACTTAATTCTCAAATAAGAAACAATTCTACATGGTTTTATTCAACCTATGGAAATATAATAAACATAATGTACTCAAGTACCTGCCATGCACAATACTGCATATTCTTCAGAATAGAAGAACTCCGTAGAACTATTTCGGTACTAGAAAGTTAACAAAAAATTACTCAAAAGACACTTTATCAGGAACTTCTTAAAAGAGAGTTTTTTTACATTTCATATTCATGCATGTGGGCAGACCTACCTCTTGAAATTCAAATTATTCGCACAATTAAAACGTTTCCTTCACTCCTACCCTTGTAATGATACATGTATAGTAAATAGCCTGGATTAGCTACTTTGCTGGGTTTCTTATTTTATGTGTATATATTACTTAATTATTTGGAGGAGTTCTTTTAACAAATCAAGCCAGGTATAAACAAACAGTGTCCAACTCCGATTTCATTTGGTGACATGATTGTATCATATCTAATTGAGCTGGATCTGTCAATGGTGCCGGCTTTGCAGCATTACTACCAGCAGGTTATTGATATTTCTAAAGTTATTTTACTAACAGGGAGTTATAACTGATATCAGAAATCCTGACATCCCTGATTTGGAATTTGACCTTGGCGGTCTGGGTGAGTGTTTGTTCCTTCTAGGCTGCTAGTAATTAGTTTGAAAGTATACTTGGCATAAGGCCGTGATCAGACAAGCCCACAGCTGCGACTGTCACTTTTAACATCAAGTGCGAGAACTTTATGCCAGACACAAGTAACATTTAAATTATTTACAGACAGTGGGAGTTGTGCTAATGTAACAAGATGGCAAACGTGCTTGAAAAGGACAAGAAAAGCTCTTATGAGGATTCTGTTCAAGTTTGATTGTCTCATCTAAAACCTGAATACGTTGCTGTGTCCCATACAAGAGCTGCATAATTTGAAAGCGAGGTGCACCTTCTGAAACCAAAAAGCTGAAAACATCAGATTAAAGTTGAGGTGCAGTCAATAATGTGTTCTGTGTGACTTTGATTGGTTCTTCCTAGGTCAATGAAAAAAGCATTCAGGGCTCTTGATTTAAAATGCTTCTTCTTGGACGTTTTTGACAAATAAAAGCATTGAAACCCATGCAGTCACATTTTTCAAAGAGCTATTTTCCTCAAGGCAGTATGTGTTATCTAGGGTGAGCAACAGCTAGTGAGGGATATGAATGTCATTCATCATGAGTAAAGGTTTTGTGCTGGCTCCAGCTCTATTATTACTCTTATGCTATTTTGTGGTATTCGTAAAAACTTTTAGAGCCCAAATTACATAAAAACCCCTTTGTACGATCAGTAGGTAAACACTGACACATTTCCTAATTATCATGTCTTGCTGCATGCTCGTATCTCTTCAAATTCCAACTGATAAACTGAAGCAGAACATAAAGACCTGACAATCAACTTAAATATTGTGCAGGTTTTTATCCACATTGGCTCAACAGTTAAGATATTTACACTTTATTTACATGGTGCCATCATCTCAAAATGTCAGAAAGAGTTTATGGCAAATAAAGTTACTGGAAGGGAACTCAAGTGGATTTCTGAATCTTCTTCCTGTTATTCACTTTGCTTAAAAGTCCACAATTTAATTGCAATGGTGGAGAGCTCTCTCCCAAAGCAGGAAGGCAGATAACTGCTGTGTGACTCAAACCTGTGATGCCATCAGGTAGTAAAAAGTTGCTCATTAAATACTGAAATGGTGACTGCAAGGAAACTGAATGTAGTTTACAAACATATGGTTTTATTTATTTGATGCAATGTAAGACTGAAACATTCATATTAGACGATACAAAATCACAGCATACAACAAAGCAAACAAAATCTCTATTAGGAGATCATAAAGATTTGTTTGATTTGTTCTCTGCTGTCAAAAGGCTTATAAAGTCTCCTGCAGTAAGAATAATATACTGTTCAAGGATCTAAATAAGGGTCAGGTATGAAGTTAACATGAACAGTGCTTTTTGTTCAACTACAGTCAATTAATAAATCAACCATTTATTAGCCCTGTAATTATATTTTGGAATCATCCACTGGGATACAAATCCGAAACAGATAACCAGATGGATTTAGTTGCAAGACTAAAATCCTTTATTTATTTTGAAGATAGTATAATGTTAACATCCTAAAGATGTCAGTTATTGTATTCTACTGTGACATGTTTACATATTTTAATTTTCACAGTCTTTATTTTTCTCATACTTTTCACCCTGTCTGAAACCAGAGACCTGTCTGCTCTGAATGGTTAGCAGAGATGTCCCGCCCCTAAGCCTATCAGCACAATGTGTTGGAGAGCAAACCAATGGAAGCGTGAGAATTACATAGTAATGTTACTATGTAAGGGAAGTAAACAAAGTAGGCCAATCAAAGCATTCCAAGCAGGGTGTGTGCGAGAGAACGGAGGGAGCTTTGGGATTTTAGCCTTTGCAGACCATTTACATGGACAAAACACTCTACAGGAAAGGGAAAACCTAAGAGCCTCTTTAACAAGATAAGCATGCATCTTAACGTGTTTATTTATTCAATAAAGCTCTTCATTGTTTTTGTATTAACAACAATGCTGGTTGAACTGAAAATTCCAGATATTTTTTAGAATACATTTATTATATACTCTAGTGTATGAAATACAGTACTTCTCAATTTGTATTTAGCATTACAGCCTTCATCTGTCTGTGTGGATGTTGAGGCACACATACAATATATCAAACCAGTCATTGTTATTTTGGTGCAAAGACGGGGCACAACTTCACCATGATCCAAATCGATGCAGTAACTGCTGCTGCTGAGGCCGCGCTGATCCCACTCACAGCGTCTTGGTTCTAAATGCAGTGCAGAGAACAAATAAAATGCCAGCCTGCTCTTAGAGTCTAAAAGGGCAAACAGATGAAACTAAAGCTATATCTGAGAGGGGAGCTGAAGTGAGACAATTCCCAGGTGAGAGGGCCACAATATGAAATCCATTAACCTTCAAACTGCTAGACATATACTCGACATGTAATGACCAGGTAGCAGTGTTCTGCACAACAGCATGGAAGGCGTTGCATCTTTTGGTCTGGGTCAGGGTTTCCGTTAGCCGGTAATTACCGTTTTTTTAGCTGGTAAAATGTATAAAAAAACTGTAAATTCAAAACTTGTGATTTTATATTTAATTTGTTTCTGAAACTGCAGAGCATTTCTCCTAATGGAAACGTTTTTGGTTGTTGTAGAGTGTTTGCACCTGTCAGCAATCGTACTCAACAATTACAATGGCATGAAATGAAACTTGAGTTGCAACAGAAAGATGCAAAGTGAACAAATTAATTCATTAATGAATGGACGAATACTGCCACCTAAATTCCTGACTTTAATTTACAAGTCTGCATCTGACATTCTTGCTATCGCAGCCAGTGATGTGATAATTACAGAGAGGTTGTCATTGCATAATATATACAGCGACGTAAAGTGAAAGAGAGTGGAAATGCATTATACCTCTTCCCCTGTTTTCACATTAAACAGGGGAAGGTAAAGCCAAAACAAATAGAGCAACCCTATACTGTAGATTTCAGACATCTTAAACCAACTTCTTCTAAACTTTCCAACTGATGACTTCACCCAAGTGTCCAAAGAGAAGAACTATTTATTTGTGGTCAGCTTCCAAACGGATTTAAATCCTTAATTAGCCTAGTGGCATGTGGCCAAATGTAAATTAGACATCTGACTTGTGATTGTGTCAGGATGTTGATGAAAGGTCCCAGCTTTGGCTTCTGGCGGAAACAGCATTGTCTATGGTGAAAACAAATCTGATTACTGAAATTGAATTGTAGGTATTAGGTGTATGTGTGTGTATGTGTATGTGTGTGAGTGTGAGTGTGAGTGTGAGTGTGAGTGAGTGAGTGAGAGAGAGAGAGGGGGGAAGGAAGAGGGATTTAAATGCAATGTAAAGCACTAATGCAAATCTAATGCCACTAAAAGCCAATTCATAAATCTTGATTTTATGTCTATAAAACTCAAGTAAACATGATACAGTATCAGGCTTAAAAGCATCTCAGATAAATAATGCTTCTTACAAAATAATCTATGGATGGCTCGGTAATAAGGGATTTCTGATTGGCTGAGTTTTTGACTACGGAACCGGTATGACATCCATGTGACACGAACAAGCCACAGTTCAATGGCTTAAAAAAACAAAACACGGATGCTTGATAGATTGAGGTTACATTTTTTTTTCACCATTTCAAAACGTCACATGTACAATGTGTTTGTGCTTTGTGACTTGTATTTAAAAAGCAATTAACACTTGTATTTTTTCCCTTAATTAGCTGAAACAGGATGTCACCTCAAAAGGTGAAGAATGACAACAGTGATTTTCAGCCCGGCGGAGACAGCACCTGTCGAAAAACTGAGATGACACAACTGGCAAATAAATGTTTCTGTGACACACTATTAAAGCACTTTAGAAAACTAAGTGTTGTTTTGACATGACCAGCCACTCAGCCCATTTAATCAAACCCCCAAAACCCTTAGAGGCTTAGTAAATGTCCCTGCCAAGCTTCATAAATGGGGGATCAATTATAATTGATTCCACCGTCTAATACATTTATAAAAGTGACATCCATTTATTAATGCGTTTACCTGTTTTGCCATCAGCCCCAGCTTGCAGTCGCTCAGACAAAGAGCCTCATATTTTATTCAAAGTATCACTGAGGGTTTTTTTTCTGTTACACTGGAATAATTGCTACATGGCTAAGGCGGATTTACAGAGAACAAATCTTAATTTCTCACATTGGTCAACAAATGCAGCGTTTTTTTTATCTAATCTTTTAAAAATGTACTATTGAGTGTGCAATGGGTAGACGAGAAATGTAGCCTAATTTCTCTTAAGACAAGAATGAACTAGTCCCAGGTTATTACCTCCTGTCACAATATGTGACATATCTAACAGATGAAACCTGACACTCAGCAGAGCAGGAGAGCATCAGAGATTATCTCCTTGCACCAGCAATATTGCCAACATGCTGAGACAAGCCATGACAGGTAGCATTTTTTTCTTTTTTGAACTATACCTAATTGCAAATGTAACTTGTATGTCAAAACATAAAGCATAAACAACAGACATGTATGAAGACTCATGTATACATAAACACAGACTTTCATTAGGAGAAACGCGCTGTAGTTCCAAAAACGATGCAAACACAAATGTGCCAAAAAGCGTAACGGGCCATTGTAGTGCGTTTTCATGGGTCATCCACCATAACATCTGTTGTTAGATTTTATGTTTGAGAAAAATAACTCTCTGCTCCCACATTTACCTTCTATAAACTTTGATATACAACACATAACAAATGACTACTTGATGCATAAACAGTGTTGCCATTAACAAAAATAAAATTAGCAATATAAAGATAAGCATGCATTGCCATAGATAGCAAATAGGTTTTTCTCATCCAAAAGTGAAGTAGAGCACGAGCTGATGCTTGACTGAATTTCGGCTCAGTTTTTTACCTTTTTACCTTTTTTATTTTCTCTTTCTTCACATCCCCAGATAGAGAACATAAGACAACTGTGAAACAGATGGTTCTTGCTCCCAGAGATTCTCTGACCTTTGAAAAGTAGAAACTTTTGACTGGAAGGACTATGTTTTGAATTGAGAAGATTGCGAAGTGAAATTGTCTCTCATTCCTCTGTGCTGTCCAGGTGTTGGAGAGAAAGACAATGGGCCTCAAACTCTAATGGTGGGGCTGCTCAGAGGCAGTACTAAAGGTTTAAATGTGTTCACATACACAACTGCAACTAACAATAATTTAGTATCCATTATTATTGATTGATCAACCAATTATTAGTATAGTCCCAAAAAAATATCCATGGTTTGACTCATTGGCCTTATCCAGATGTTATATTTTAACGACCAGTTAAAAACCCCCCCAAAAAACCCCAAAATCAAAGTAAGAAATCCCAGAATTGGAGACGCTGAACATAGCAATACTTTTGAAAGATGGAGAAAATACACGATCAACTAATCATTCCAGCTTGGTGTGTATCTAATTATAACAGAGTGAAGTCATCCTTGATAATGAATATGATTCAACCAAATAAAATATCTGTCACCTGAATTAAATAATTTAATTTTAGGGTGTTCCCAAATGACTCATTTAATATGGCACCCCAATCGATGAAAAACAGACACTACCAGATTACTTGTTGCATTAAAGATGATGGTCATGGACAAGGGAAAGATAGACAAATTTATCTTAGATTTTAGTGAACAAAACCTTAATATGCTGTTGCCATGCAGTTATTGGATACAATAAGGATTTGAAAAACATTCTTGCTGTATGTTAAAGAATCCAGGGTTTTAAAAAGTTGTCCAATGCCAACATGTTTTTCTGCTGTTTTTAGAAAGAACCTCCACCAAAACCATTGTGGGCGGTTTTATCAATATGGCAACTTCGGGTCTGATAAGTGAAGCCAATGAAGAATCCCTTAAACCTGCATTCTTTCATATGGCCAACAGCTATGGATGAAAAACTGGTCATATGGCATAAAAGTCTATGAGAAAACGAGTTAACTTCTCACTATATTTATTACCTCAGTAACCGCTTTTCTATGTGGTAACGGTTTCAAATGCTATAATCTATACTTTTCCATACAGCATGACTATCATATTGCATATTGTATGCTTTACCTGGATACTGAAAAGCAGCAACCGGCAAAGTCACTTGATGAAAAGGGAATACATTGCTGGATCTCTACTATTATGTATTCAACTTGTGATATTGATTAGTGCTTCTGACGTAACAGTTTAACAGAAAACCCCAGCAGCCTTGGGTTTCTTCTCATAGGTCTGGCCTGTGCCATTTATGAACCTCTCACTCCTGTAAGGTTAATGGTGTGGGACGCTGCCCCGCTCTGTTGATTAATTATAGCTGGACTGAGGTCAGTGCCTCCAACCTTTAGCTGGAACCACCTCATAATAAACAATTGTATTTACATGGGAGCTGTGAGTGGGTGAACAGCTACAGAAAGACCTGAGCCACATGAAAACACGGCTGCTTCCAGACATAAATGTGATGAGTCACCGAAGAAAGAGACAAGCAAATGTCTCCTAAATGTTTTTCCTTATTGCTTCTATTAAAAACCTTGTTGACCAATATTAATAGAAAATGCCCTGGATCTTTACATTTTTACAAAATAATCTTACCTTGTTCTGAGTGATAAGCCCTTGAAATAGTCGAAGGCTTAAAGGAAACAAAAAATTATAATCAAATGTCTTTGGGCAGACAGGGATTAAATGAAGTCTAGATGTTGTTATATTGCTGAAGGCACAACATATATCATGTTTTATTCAGACTCCATGTAATATCCTGACAGACTGAATATCTTGAAGTGACCAGCTGCAGGCCTGGAAAGCTCTGTCTTTGGGCTCCATCCTTTGGTCAATATGCAAAACTGCAACAACAAATATGCTTGTTGTGTTTTTGTGTTGTATCAAGTAGCTCGGGTGGGGAACAGCTGTGGATATCCTCTGTTTGACACTACCACCTTCTTTCTGCATTTTGCATTTAGAGAGTGAACAATACATCTTCGTAATGAGAAGATTCTTGAAAACAAATTTCAGACTCCAATACAGCCACCTTGGCCATTCAGACAATCCAGTCTGACACATTAACCAACCATTTTTGCACCCGCTGAAGTGGCTGACAATAAGTAATCTACAAACCATACAATATTGCGGCCGATTAGATCGCAAACATCACTCCAAGGGACTTTTCATTTTCCAAATGAGTTATCCCGCCTGCACAAATGATGTAGCCGCATGACATCAAGTGTTAAATAAGCTTTGGACCAAGGCTATTCATTCTACTTTGCAGCTGCAGTGTAATGTCTACTCCACCATAAAAATCTTATTTTCCATCCAATACAGGTAAACGATCCCCAGGGATATTCATGTGCTCATTTAACTTTCTAATAGAGGACTTTAAAGATATGCAGATGGATTTTCACAAAGACCAGATAGGCTTTTTCGAGTGCATCCTGGCATGAGAACAGTTAACTTTAAAAAATGCATGAGAAATGCGATGGTAGGTGGATGCAAGCCTTCCAGGAAAAATACACAAATATATATTTATTTTCTATAACTGTTGGGTCAGGTATGAGAGATCATGTTGTGCATAATAATTGCTGTTTGTATTTGAATATTTATCTGATAACTCTTTGATGCAGGCACAATTATAAGCACCTGCACTGTTGCTGAATCCATGCAAATAACCCACGGACCGACAGAATATTCCGATGCACCGTAGCCGTTTGAACTGCCACTATTTATTTCAGTGTGCCTGGAGTTCTGCACCAGCAAATGATAGTCTTTCTAACAAAGATACCCTGAATACCATCCAAAACGTCAGCTAGTCCTTGGAACACAGTGGGAGACTCTTAGTCAGACAGAGCTGTCAGATGAGCAGACGAATAACATTGATTGAACAGCTGTATGTGTGTGCACTGTCAATGCGGTGGGAAAGGGGATAATATCTTTATACATTCATAAATTCAATACCGAAACATTTAATTTTCTTCATAAATAGGATGCGGCTGGTATTTTATCTAAGTGCTCAATGCGAAAAACATAAATGAAATACGACAGATAATATGGCATCCAAAAATATTACATATTACAGCAGAAACATAGAGTTAAAGCAGCGTTGTTGCCAAATTTAGACTGAGAGTGAATACATGCATTTTTTGTTCATTTATCACTTTTTTCATATTCTTTCGGGGACAAATTATAATGAGTTTCCTCCTTGAGACACTGCTTCTAACTATGATATACTGTATAATCCCCTGCAGGTTCCACACCTGAGGTGCATCATGTGGGATCGATGTTAACACCTTATATAGGGTAAGTGTTGCCAAAGACAGTGCTGCTACTGAGCTCAACACACTCCTTTATGATACTTAGAGGAAGCTAAAGCCAAGCACTCTGGGTATTTCATCCCTCACTGCTTGATAGAGGGCAGTGACTTTTGGAAAAAAAATTCTAAAGGTGGCATATCTTTGGTCACCAGTTATTGCTAATAGAAAAATGTCTTCAGCTGACTTTGAACTATACTTACGGCTTCGTCAGGAAGCATTGCAGCTCCTTTTCTTGCAGTGGGAGCTGCAGCAGACTGTAATGCATGCAGGTGCTGCATTATTGCACCAAAGGGGAAGTAGTCAAAAGCCTCCCCCACTGTAGTATTGTACACAATGGTGTTGGCAGTAAGCTGTGTGGTCCGATTTTGAAGAGGGTCGATGACTCAGCCATGCTTTTGTTGGAACAGTTGTTGCTTTGGCCTTGTTTGCCTGAAAATGAAAATGATTGCCTTTATAACATTGAAAGACATCTGTAAATAACTTTATACTAGAAATGTGTTTCTTTTAAGGTGAGCTGTAGATTTTGAATACAAGACTTTGTATTCATCCATTAAGCATTAAATTGTGTGTGTACATTTTGCATCTCCATACAGTATGTGAACTATGCTGCTGGGGTTGTAGCCACCTAGTGCATGCTGGGATTGGTCTTAGCCTCTACAACCCTTCACAAAATAAGTGTTTTTGTAAAAGTGGTACCCTATAAATATAATTTCTACTATAATGTTTTATTCTATACTTGTGTATACGAAAACCTTGCAGCACTATGTTTGCATTTGTATTTTCTCTAGTTGAGTGCCATCTATACATTTAAATCAAATGCTTGTACATAAAATATATATTTGTAAATATCAGCAATATGTAATTTTACCAATCTACCCTCTAAACGTGAAAAGAAAACCTCCCCGACATTGTCTGTGTTTGTTGGTAAATAACAGTTATTTGGGAGTGAGCAACTATCAGTCGTTTCTAATTAGTTTTTTCAATTTTAGCAGTGGCGAGGTTCTTATACACTCAGATTATAGATTGCACCTTTAACATGCTAACACTAGATTGACTGTAAATAAGAACACAGCCTCAGCTTTACAACACTGCCCTCCCCCTGCAGCAACACAAACACACACATAATCCCTGGAACCCCGAATCAAATTTCACTCAACATCTGCAAAACATTCCCAGCAGGCCCGAAATGTACATTGGCCTGGGGAAATCACAAGTTTTAGTTTTGTTCCAAAGTTTGTGTTGTTGTTTTCTATCCGCCAGTGAGAGGTGGCACAACAACTTTAACAAAGCAGCCTGCTCCACTTAAATCCATCTGTTGTTACCCAGGTAAACAATAAATCTTCCATGCTTCGTTATGACAGATCCGGCTACGCTCCACCACATTACTTTGGGAAAACATTACAGTTACATGTCCGGATATCCCAAATCCTAAAATTGCTATTCGGTTTTATTTGTTTCCCCTCGGTGCTTCGGTTGACGCAATCATGGCTTTTGTGGACGGTTGGTTGGAAGAGTGAGTGAGTGATCGAGTGTGGGTGAGTTTGCAGAATGAGGCCAATTCACATTTGGTGTTGAGGCAAAGCAGCTCAAAACATACTGCTTTATGTCTTTTTATACACACTGTTATGATGTCTTTCAATTACAGTGCAAGGAGAACAAATGCTCTTTGATCGTTTTAAGGCAGGTATACTTTGGTCTTGATGGTTTAAAAGTGAGGCTACAATTCTGTTTTTGAATACGAATCAAACATGTGCCTTGAATAAGGATTTGCAATACATATGCAGGAGATTTTGTATCGCAACTGCTCCACAACGATTTCCCTTCGGGATAGGTGTTTAGTTTATCTTATATTGAAATGCATGTGTGCCAAATGTCATGCATTTCAGCCTGAAGAAGGCAGTGCTGTGAAAGTTCTTACCTAAAGTATTATACCATATATTTGTTTTTACCAATTTCTCGTAGACATCTGTCTGCTAATGCATTTTAACTGTAAATCAAACAATAATTATATAGAGCCAATAGATTTGACACTGGCCAATTTAATATTATAAATAATATTTTTAAAACATGTTTTTACAAAAGAAAAACACATACAGTATGTATTTGTGACAGTCCTCTCAGATTCTCTCTCTTACACTGACCACAGACAGCTGGCTACAATATACAAATATTCCGAACCCTAAACCGAAATGCAGCATTACTACATGAGGGACTACTTTACCCATGAAGAGTTTCTTTGCAAGGAAATATAACCAATCAAACCAAGGATCTGTCAGGTTTATATACATTTAAATAACATCCTATTATTTTACTTCTAAGTTAAAACTACATTCATACTCAGTGTAGCTTAAACGGAGAAACCAAAGTGCAACAACAAAACAATCATGTAGAACTGCTCTGAGATTTGTCAAGAGATGTCAAGAGACATCAGTGGCGCCTCGCAGCCTTGCCACATTCAGCGTGGTTGAAGCATAAACCAAGCGATGGATTTTTACATTCTTTCACAGAGGGTGCCATAAAACTTGTTTAAAAATCCCCAAAATGTCATAAAATATGTAATATACAAGACATACTGAAACCAAGGTTTGGGGGCAAAACTGGAGGCAGTGGACATGGCACTACTGTAGTCAATTCCCCAACATATCCATTTCTTGTATGCTGTATTGCTATTATGTTTTTCTTTTACTTAACCATCTGCAGATTAAAATATGACTAATATTACAGCCTAGAAGTTGGTAGGCAGCCAATATTAGCTGTAAAGTTATCAGGATGAACATTTCCCCCACATGTCTATGAAGAGAAATAGGAAGTAGTTGTGCTTCAGCACATAAGGTGTTGCTAAACATTTCCACAAAAAATGGGCACATTGTTTATTTGCCTAACCTCTGGCACCTCTGTGGTTATTCTCGGTCTCTCTCCAAAGACAGGATTACAATGTTTTAATCCAGCTCAGAGTGACCCCGCATAGCACGCAGTATAGTACTTCGTCATCATTACAGGCCAGGTATCGACACACAAGCCCCTGTTTACCTCCACAGGGCAGGGGGATTAGGAGCAGGAGCTTTGATGTCAGATTCACAGACAGAAGTGAAGCAAAGCTAAAGCCTCTCAGGTTTAATACGATATCCAAGTCCGTTTCTTTACCAAGCGCTGTGAAGCAACGGGAGATCCAGAAAAGAGATGGGGAAAAGAAAGAAATCATAGATAATGTCATCATTTTTTGCAGTTAGATTGTGTTGCTAATTTGGAGTTAAGAGATACGAAATTCTCTTTGGTGTGTTTATAAGGGTCCATCAGGAGATTTCAGGCCCTAAAGAAATGTCTATTGTGGGTTAATGAGCAGAAATGTGGATCCATTTACTATAAGTACCTAAGTGAATCTCCCTTCATTATTTATACTCTGCTGTAGCAGTCCGATTTTATCTATCTGTTGTCTTTGTAATTGCCTGGAGGAAATAAGGATGTGCTCAGTGCTATTTGTTTGTATTAGGTTTTACAGCAGTACTACCACTGAGGGTCAGTGTTTCTTGATTATCTGTTAATTTCCCTTTTGGCCTGAGGCAAGTGCAGCGCCACTCTCAGCTCTTGCTTCTGGAGTCAGTAAACATTGCCAATGTGTTTCCCTATTGACATAATCACGTTGAGTGGTGCTGATGCAGTGACATTTGCAGTAATAGGAGACTGATAATCCTCACACAATTGCTTCTCCACTTTTGCACTATAGGGGAGGCCATGGGGGACAAACTGTGCCTCTGCAGACAATCTCCTGCTTACTGAGTGACCGTGAACATGATAGCCTAGCCCTCACTCTTTAACTCTTATTACCCTGCAGAAAATAGGAGTCCGGGAGGATCAAACTGTGTGTGCTGACTTGGTGAGTGAACAACTGGAGATCCAGCAGAAATAAAAGCGGCAAGAGCTCTCTCAAGTGGTAAAAAAGAAAACCTCTCTCTACACATCAAGCGTGAACATCTTAATTCTCCTGGACATTTATCATCCAGGCAAATAACTATACTCTCTAAGGTTTGTAATTGCTTTTTTAAAACCTTGTATTAATTTGTTCAGGACAGATTTTTTTCACTCCACAGCTAAATTAAGTATTGGTTTTACCATAGAATATCAAGGTGCAGTAGCTAGTACAGCAGTACAATTTTAAATAAGGTATAATAAATATGGAAATTACTCTCTTAAGTGACAAATTCACAAATCCTGCATACACTGTTCAATTCTCCGTTTTTTTTTTTTTAGATGAATGTTAATGGAATATCTTTCGGTTTCACCCAATAATGTGAGGATGTCTTTTTAAATCTAAATATGGTGCAAGAAAGTAATAGGTCAATTGAAAAAAAAATCAACTTTAATTATTAAATTAAGATTAAAACAGCATAGAATGAAGCTGTTACTGTTCGCTCAAGTTTAGCAATTTTGCAAGTTGTTTGTTCATGAGAATACTAAGGTAGGTACTGCCAAAACATTTACATTAGGCAAAACGATGCAACCAAAACACATGCAAATGAAGAAACATATTTAGCAACTTGACAACAGATCTGCACACAACAGACCATCATTAATACCAAAAGGATGCAACCAGCAGGGATATGCAATGCAAAACCATTTTAGAGCACAACAACATAAACGAAAATGACCATATATTACCACTTCATACATTAACACAACAGTGTCTTCTGCGCATTATCAAACAGTAAGCTCAAACAAGCAAAGGCAAACAGCTAGCAAGCAACGTTCGAGCAGCAATAGCCTAAATTAGCTGCAAAGTTTTTTAAAAAGCACAACATATGAAGTCACAATATATCAGCAGAGCAGTTCACTAACCTTGCTTGATCCCAGCGGGCAGTAAAACCTTTTGGAGTACTGTTGTGCTTCGAAGCTGCCAACACTGAACTCCAAAGCGGGTGGATTGAAGGCCTATAAACCGGTGCAATCTTCAAGGTTTCCTCCACAAATGCTTCTCAAAGCTAAACGATCGGACTGCATCCGGCTTGTTAATGAAACATTTAACGAGCAGCAACAGTAGCTAAAGGTGTCCTAACTTAGTAAAATAATGCAAATATAAAAACACAAATGTGCCAAAACACATGCAAAGGAAGAAACATCTTCACCAACTTGACAACACCTGCTTCTTTAAGAGAACCTTCGCCAAATGGACAAACGTGCAGCTTTTATTAAAAGCAGTGCATAACCAAACGCTGCAAATTTAAAAAACGCTTTTTGTTTATGGAGCACATCAATTAAACGATGCGCAGGATAGTTCAAGGTGGTGAAGATTTCCCTTCATTTGGCAAATTTGTGGTCAATTATGCAACATCACTTTGCTGAATTGAGACATATTAACAATGTAATTATGTGGAAAATTAACATTGCACTTCATACCCCAAAAATGTCCCTTGCCTAAAGCTTTTTTCACAGCCATATTGTGAACACATATTGTACCTCTCTTTCAAAAATCCAATTCAAACATAAGCTGTCACATCTATTTCTTACCCACTCCATCACCCATCCCTGTTTGCATTTGAAAGGCAACTAGCCTCTTAAAAGAGTTTGTAACTGCATATACACATTTGCGAACAACATTTTAAAACTACTGACTCAAAACTGTAGCTGGGTCATTATACAAAATACACACAGGCCTTCATCCATGAATCAGTCACATCTCGGCATGACAAAGAACAAATTGACAATAAATAATATAGTTTATCTGTAACTGTAGCATATGCCCTACAGGCATTAAACTATTTTTAGTAAACATGATGTTAACTCTACCCTGTTGGATAAAAACACTAAGGCTGCAACTTAAACAAAATACCAACCTAACCAAATCCTCTGTGAAATAAGACCAAACGTAAAAAAAAGTTACATTTTGCAAAAGTACAAAATCAAAATCTTTGACAACTTAAGAACATTTCTTGACAAACTTTTTGTTCCGCCTGCTATCCTTCAACATCAGATCTGCCTCGTCCTTTTAAAGGTCCCAAAAGCACATACCTCCATGAGCTCTTTCTTGTTCCAGATCACTGCTGACAGTAATTGGACACAACTGGAAAAGGCTTTGAGCTGGAACCGTTTTCATCTCTGTGACTCACTTACACACTTTGTTGGAGATACTTGCTGTTACTTCCTAAGCCAATGAGAGATATGACAAGCCATTTTGTTTCTAAGTTCAATTGTACTTTTTATGAGCACTCTTACCTGTTGTGTTATCACTTACTGTGCTGCTCTCAGTTTTTCCCTGTTGGCGCTGTTATCTAACATTTGTTACATGAGGCAACAATTCTTCCGTGTCTGTTACTTTGGACATCTGACAAGTTCCGAATTGCTCAATTTTACCATTATAGCTTGACTATTTTGTTGTAAACACTGAATTTCTCTTGATTTGCTGATGCTTTTCATCTGCTTTCTCTTTTCATTTCCAGAATGTAGCATTTTTAAACCCTTCACCAGATTATGGTTGTAAAACTTCATTTCTATTTACAATTCCTGATAACAAGTAACACAGGATGGTCTAATGTTACCACTTAAAACTGCACCCCAAAGACTAAAGAAAACATGTACCACAGTACCTTATTCTGTATATTTACATACATCTGGAATAGTATTACACATCATGGTGGTGCATTGTGCTGTTTTGGCTTGTAACTTCTTCAGTCAAGGCAGTGTCTATTTGAGAACTCTATTCACAGTATGAGATGTGAACAGTTACCCAAAAGTAGATTTTCATTCCTCAGACAATTTCATTTGAATAATGTTTTGAACCCGGAGAGATAGAGCTATCTGGTACTTCACAGACAGGAGAAAGATCAGAGAAAACTCTACACTACACATACTGTAGTAATAATTCAATTAATATCTTTATGCATTTCCTTTGACATTTGTATCTTGACAATTAACATTAAATACAATTAATCAAATTTATATGACTGAACATTTTTCAGTCATATAAATTTGATTAATTGTATTTTTTCCAGGCAAGTATAATGGTTTTTCCACCATAGATCTGTATAACGGAGCTTAGTTCTTATCAAACGAGAGTAGTTTTTTCTGCATTAAGTCTTCAAAATGCATTAACCTTCAAGTAAGCAATTATTGAAGCAGGCAGGATTTTAGCCATAATATTTTGTGGTGATATCTCCCTTGATTATGGTTACAGAGCTCTCTGATGCCAGCGCTGGAAAACACTAGTGTTGATGAGCACATGGACAATTCTCTTGGGACAGTTTGATTGTTCTGGAGGTCACAATGTAACAGCTAAGTAGAAAGCCTAGTTTTCCTTAGTGATCTGATCTGTCAGATGTGTCAGCCTTACCCTGAAAGGCTGCAATCAAAAGTTGCATCCTGAACTTGCTCAGTAATGCTTCCCCATTGTTAAGGATTTGAAACGATATTGGATTCCTGTTGCTGATTATCAGACTGAAACTGATTAATTGTTCCATTCATTGGAGCTTACCAGTGAATACGAGGAAATTGTTCATCCGTTAATACATAGCCGTGTTCCACAGTCCTCCACCACTCCAGATTGATCTGTGCGATGGAGCTGCCACACTGGCTTATGTTCTGGATAGGAAGTAACAACATTTATGAAGATATTTTTTAATCTGTAAATAAAATAGTTCGACTTTCACAACCAAAGCAGCATTTATTATTTTTGATACCGTTAACTTTCAACTACCATGCTATGACAGTTAGATTTATAATGGTTGCTTGGGACAGTCAGTTCTGGGCCCACAAAACCTGCACATGGCTATCTGAGGGTTGTACTTGAACAGAAAGTTTGAAACTCCTAAATAACTTGTTGACCCCTTTTGGGTTTCTACACGTTCTTTGGCTGTTCAAATATGACCGAGAAATTCCCCTTGAAAAGCAAAACGTCATAACAATGAACCACAGCAGCAAGCACAATATAGCAACTACTAAACTGCTGCAGTGAAAAAGTACTGGTGGTGCAATGCCACACAGTCAGGCCTTTGTGGGACTGGCCCAGTTTACTGCTGGGTTGGTAGAAAAACAACCAGAGAATTTGTGTTCCTGGTTGTCTGTGCTGAAACTCCCTTGGAGAGCAGGGAAAGACCTCTTCGCATGCTTTAACAGCTTCTGAATCCAAATCAGCCAGGGCTTTGCTGTGTAAATCCTGAAGCAGTTACTGATTTTCTCATAAATGTATGCTTTCTGTCCATATAACCTGCTTTATCTGTTCAGGAACATTTGGGCATCTCTTTTTTAAACATGGTATTTGATAAATACAGCAAAGTTTGGAGACCATTCAAAAAATGTTTTCATCCCTTTGCACTGGGCAAAAATTGTCCAAATATCTCTGAGACTTTTTCCCCTCAGCAGAACAGCAGCTCTGCAGCATGCATTTTTTACTTAACCAAATACAGATGTACTCAGTGAAGGGAAATCTCAAAGTCCACCTCTGCTTCCGCCCCCTCCTTTGATTGGCTGGTGGAAATGGCTGAAGTTAGGGGAGGAAGAATTCTCCTCCCAGCTGTAATTCAGTTGTCCTGATTTTCTGTCTTTGTTTTCTTCACATACAACAGTAAGATGGCCTCATCACATGACAGAGCTGTACTCCAGGCTATATTCAACCCCACCAGCCCCTTAGGAGACATCCCTGGCCTGAACCAAGAGAAGGAATTAATTGATGATGGTAAGCGAGAGCTTCTGACTTGATGTGTCTACACATAACGTGTCACAGCTTTTTATGTTTATCATTTCATTGCATATTGAATTTATTTGAACGCATTTCATTCTGTGACTAGAAAAAAACCATGACATTTTAATCCAAGTTGAGTCGTTGGTGACATTGCTGTGTTTTCTTTGCCACGGTGCCTGTCAATTGAGTTTTAGAGCTTTTTTAACCTGTTTATCTCCCTCTGCCAGACAGTGGCTTTGACACAGAGTTGCTGAAGCAAGTGAAAGAGTTGGAGATGCGGGGTGTCTCTGCAGCAGAGGCTGGGGATTTGCAAGCCGCACTTCAAGTGTTCAGCCAGGCAATCCAGATCCTGCCTCAGCGAGCCTCAGCCTACAACAACCGGGCCCAGGCCCTGCGGCTGCTGGGGAACACAGCAGGTACATGCCACAAACTCAATAATAACCCTTTCCTCAGACACCGCAGTGTGTCGACATATCACACTGTTGAGTTTGAGGACAGCATGACATCATTTCAGAGCTGTGTCTATCTGATGCACTTTGTCAACAGTGTTACTGCAGAGGCCCTGAGTTTGCCTTGGTTCTTTTCTACATTCTGTTTGTCATATCGTCTAAACCAGAGGGGTTCAACAAGGGGAAAGCGGGCCTCCCCCAGGCATCTCAGAACCTTTTATAGAAAGTTTCAGTGACTGGATTGAAAATATATTAAGATAGTTATTTCATTTGTGGTAAAAAAAAAAAAAAGGTCACACAATAACCAACATTTTTGTAATTTGGTTAAAGAAATGAAAGAAATTGCCTGAGGACAGAAGTATTCATTGTGGTCCAAAGTTAAATGATCAATTCTTTAGTGTCTATAGGATAAAGTAATAATCATGATTCACCTCCCCTAGTTTGCTTACGTTGTTTCACCAAGTTCTTACCTATGAGACCGTTGTTATAAATTCTGATCCCATTGACACTCAAGTCAAGCAAAGATGTCTATCCATTTGAACATACAGTAACTTGGACTAGACCATGTACATTTAATTAGTTCTGTCCTTATGCTATTTATAACGTATTGCACTGTCATTATACCACTGACACATGTAACAGTTATAGTCACTTATACTGTATGTACTAACCCCAGCCATTTCTATATATTGTATTATTTAACATCTTTGGCACCTGTGATGATGAATGGGGTGTTTTTACACTCACTCCCAGATGAATTAACATTTTGACTTGCATCTTCTGTTTCTAAAATTGAAAATGTTAGGTGATGCCTTTCAATTGGCCTGCAACCTGGTGCCAGGTGTTGTTCATGCTGACTAACAAGATTTTCTGAAAATCCCCCAAAACACCTACTTGTCACTTAAAATAATGTGCAGAACCTGCAATATAAACTGAGCATAGGCGGAATCACTGATGTGCAACACAGTAGCAAATTGGTGTTATAGTATTTGCATAGTATTCATCTAAAAAAAACACACATGCGAAACATAGGTAAGTGAATTAAGTATAGTAATTTGAGACTGGCTGTTTTATTTTACTACATGCTCTGCCATACTTAAAGTTATTCAAAACAAATTCAGCTACATTCAGAATGAATATTGCAACAGACCCAGAATGAGAGCAGCCTGTAAGACATTACTTGTTGGGAATCAAAATTGGAGACGTGTGTGCCTAACAGTGCCTCTCCTCTCTCAGGAGCCCTGGGCGACCTGGACGCAGCCATCTCTCTGAGTGGCGGCACTGGGCGGACGTCCTGCCAGGCGCTGGTGCAGAGAGGCCTCCTACGTCGGTTGGCATGCCAGAATGATGAAGCCAGGGCAGATTTTGAAAATGCGGCTGCACTTGGAAGTGAATTTGCTCAACAACAGGCTGTGGTTCTCAATCCTTATGCAGCCCTGTGCAACAAAATGCTTTCAGAGGTGATTGACAAATTACGAAACCCTCAAGGTTCTGAGACGCTGTAGTAATTGGAAATAATGTGTTTGGTGTACACCTTTATAGGTTAATAAAAGAACATTTTACAGTTTTTGATTTCATTTTTTATTCCATTGACTGTATGCTGCTGAAAATAAATGAGGCCAACTGCAAGTCAGATGTATTAATGTCAGGGTCACATTCTCATTTTACTTAAAAGACAGTCAAAATTAGAAACAAAGTCGTCAGTGTCCTCATCACAGCCCATGTGCTGTTGTGCCTCATTAAAAGTGATATACAGGATACATGAAATTGAGCTAAGCATTCAAATACCAAGCTTGTTTTATGATGTGTCATTAGTCCACTCCTAACATAGGACGCACTTCCGCTTCTCTCCAGTAGATGCCAGTCTTGCCATGTTTGAAACTGTCAACAACAGCTCCCCTGTGTCTTCTAAACAATGCTTTCAACACAAGACTGAAATAGGATGGAACAAACAACATTAGTCCACTCAGTATGCCAAAAAAAAGTCAAAATTATCTGACATTACAGGAAATGAGGCCATCTCTCAAACAAAGTGAAGTAAGTGTCCTCAGAGGGTTCATTTAGGGGAGGGAAAACACAGGATGAATAGATATTAAAGCATTTTTCCCACTTACAGCCTAAATTATTTAACGGTTAAGTAAATCTCATCAAAATCCTCAGAAAATCAGTTCATGCTCAAATGAATTATTGACAATACCGTCCAGTTTATGTCTGCAGGGCTTAAACACTGCAGCTCAGCAGTCCCTTTTATTGCTCTACAGTAGCTGTATATTTGGAGGACACATCACAGCCGAGTGATTCTAAACGTGGCATCACTCGTGTTGTGGTCCGCCCACTGAGCTCTGGGACTATGAACATTATATTTTATGCTTTGCTTCTCCGTGCTTGTCTCTGACCTCTCCCAGGCAAACTAAAGCCACCGGCTCAGTGTGCTCCTCTCTCTGGTAAAAGGCGCAGGTTTTCAGGTGATCTGACATGGAGGGATTGTTGCTGAAGCTCCATCTGTCCACAGAAGAAAACAGAGAACTAAACTCCCAAACCTGTAAAACAGAGAGACAGAGCTGGAGTTAGTGTAGGAGGCAGCTGTCAAAGCATATATCAACAGTTCAGCAGCAATGGCCATGGGAAAACATTTTCAATACCTTTGGAATCTAAATATCAGAGTATTTTTATCACATGGGCATGATGTTATTTATGTAACCATGCATTACAAATGTAGGCCTATACAAATGATGCCCTTCATTTGGGGAGCAAATTCCCAGCTGTTGCCCAGAGACTATCATCAACATCTTTCCATGAATGATCACATCTGACTTGTTATGCTAGCATTGTGTTTACTGGCAGCCAGGCCTCAGGCCATTCCACATGGCTGATATCATTGGCACGCTGTTTGTTCCTTGATTACTGTGCTACAGAGAGAGTCAATGTGAAAATACACACGTATGAATTTCTGCTATATTTATCCTTCATTACCTCATGTAGATAGGGTGATTTTCACTGCATATGTAGGTTGTTTTGTTGTTTATCAGCTTGATACAATAATACTATACAGATTGTAAAAATAAATGATGCAAAAGATGAATTGGTCTGGTTTCACGTAGGGCCTATATTAAAGCTCTTTGGTTAAAAACTGTTTAAAAAAACTCCAATTGTATGCAAAACTTTTTTAAATGACCAGCTAAAATTGGTAAATGCAATATTTGCATGCAATGTGCTGTGCTGTTTCCATATGTCTTCCTAGTGGCCAAATTCTTCAAAATTGAATAATTAGTTCATTTACAAGAAGGACTTCAATCACAAAGTGACTATTTATTCTCTATAAGACAACCCAGCCGTGACACTTGGAATTCTTGGAGAATTTTTTTTCATAGTAAATTTAGGATGTGTTTGTTAATAGCAAAATGTATCAAAACATCCATTTAAAAATCTCTTGAAATATATTCCAAATCTCATTCAGTTGCTCACATATTCCTAAACACACGCTTTTTTGGCTAAAACCTTACCGATTGAAAACACTTGCTTAGTTGTTTAATGCAAAAATATACAGTATGTACTCCCTATAGAACTGCTGTTAATTAATTTTTTGAAATTCGAGCTGTAGAAAAAAACATGCATTGCAAAGCTTAATAATAATTTAGCTCACCTTTCTTGTTGCTAGAACATTGCTTGGACCCAAGAAAATAAAATGTATTTCTCGAAACACTTCCCCACGGTGCCTGACCCCACATGCAGCTGGTTTATGATAAGGACACAGACAATCGTAGCGACTCTCCGGTGGCTGCTTCAGTGGAAACCCATTAACTGTTGCCAACACGGCTGTGAGTCAGTTTGTAATATTGTTAGAGAGGACTATGGAGAGTCTGGAGAGTGTTTACAATGCAGCAGCTGTCAGGACAGTAAATAGCATGGTGCCAGATGCTAAAGGGGAACTGATATTAAAGTTTGGCCTTGTGCTAACTTTCCATCACCATTGAACAAGTTTTAAATCAAAGTTATATATTAAATGGACTGGTAGCACTCAATCAGTCAAATATGGAGATTTAGCCATCACGTGTATGGCCATATGCTATTATTGACGGTCAGATATATAAATAAGTGTATACATAAAAAGTAATGTTGATATTGTGTTGATAATACACAAATAATAATGTCGTGTTTGCAGATAAAAGGCCTCTTGGATTTTTATCTTTATCATTTTAGTGAACCTTTTCACTATAGCCTACATTTGGGATTTTTTTCTTTTTGTACACTTTTGTACAGTTACGCTTAAATCTAAGTCTATCCAACTCCCTAATTTCTGCTTTTTTGTGCACAGTAAAAATGCATTTGGCTGACGCTATTTTCTTTCCAAATGTTCCACAGATGTTGTGATACTATTTTTAGTATTCATTTAGGCAAAAATCTTATATTGAGACAGCACTAATATAAATAATCTGCGGTTCAATTTAAGAAAAGACTGATTGGTTTCAGCGAGTAGTCCAAAGCAATGAAATTCATTTGACTTCAGAAAAAGAATCTTAAGGGTACTTGCTTTCTTTCGACATCTCCAGGAGCTTCCCCCATGGGAATATGTCTTTTTCTTCCACTTAAGTGAGACCATCCCCCTCTCCTGCAACAATGTGGCACACACCCCTCTCATCAGATGGGAGACCTGGGACAGCTGAGATAATGTAAAACTGTCAAGGTAACCAGCAATGAGCTGAAGGATCTCCAGAGGCAGGATGCTCAGGGGATCCTGATTATGTGAAGCATTCCTCTGACGGCTGAAGGTGTTCCCATCTTCACAGAGCAATGTAGGGTCCTCTGGCTGGAGGACAAAGGCACTGACATCTTGACAGAATTTAACTGTAGCTTGAAGACCCGCAGGTTGAAACCTGGTCTGGGTGAAAGTGCAGCCGAGGTATGCTAGGGGGCAGCGTTGTTGGAACCAACCACTTATAGAGGCCTGTATGTCGGAGTGCACATTCCTAAAGTGAGAGCCGTATTCATCACGTCGAAAGAAGTGGCCACAAATGTAGGTGAAGGCTGAACTTGCTTTGTTGTGTCTTCTAGTGACAGATTCTGCATTGACTTGTACACAGAGACTGGGAGGTTTGTCTGCGACGACGTCAGCTAACGTTGCATCCGGTTTAAAGGGGGAAGAGGCAAAGTTATACGTTTGTGTTCCTATATCAACGTAAAAGCCGTCACTCCCTGCACTCTGTGATATTAAATGTCCTTTCAATTCCTTTTCCAGGGATTGCAAGAGTGTGGCGCTAATCTCATCACACTTCGGAAGATCCTTGACTGACACGCCTAAATCTGCCGTGTCAACACAGACATTGATCTTCACCTTCTGTTTGGAGTCCCTCAGATAATTACGCTTTGGTCGATAGCTGGTAGGAACATTAAATGTGCGGACGGTTTTAACCTCGATGGGCTCCAATTTCCCATAAACAAAATCCTTTTCTCGTGGGGTGCAAGCAGGGAGTTGACCAAAGCTGATCAACATTGCCCCATTGTGCACCAGGTACCTATTAAATTCAGCAAGGGTGAGTTCTCTGCCTAACCTTTCAAGGATCCCATCTTGCCATGGCGCAAAGCCAGTTGAACCCTCCATGCTTTGAGAGGCACACGCGATTTCTTGACTCGGGTGTGAGTCTCTTGTCTTCACCTGACAGTGTGAGGATTTATGCTTTTCCTTTGCGCTTCCCTTTTCTTTACTTTTGTTCACGTTTTTGACAGTTTGCTTGCATCCCCCCTGCTCCTTGTTGAACATTTTCTCCCAGGAACTGTAGTTCTGAACACCATCCACCTCTCCGCTCTTTGCCAAAGCATTCAACTCCTCTTGGCTCAGTTCTTCCTCTGTCCTCCAGCCAATTTCCTGGAAACCACAACTATCTGAAGAGCACGTAGCTTCATCAGCAGGATTGTTGATCCCAGTTTGAACATTCTGATATGCACCATTCTCCTCCATCAACTCAGGAAAAACATTCTTCATTTTGATGGATCGAAACAGCAGCTCTTGGTCCCTGAAGGCCATAGCAACATCAAGGTTCCTCTCAGTTTGATGGTTTTCTGAAACATTTCTGTAGAAGGCCAGATCATTTTCTGAAACAGGCCAGCGGTTCCACTCCTGAGAGCAGCAGACCACGCTGGCAGGACATACCTCCAGGTGTTTGGCTAGCCTGTGGCGCAGCATGGTAAGAGGACAGCCATAGTTGACGTTGAGGCAAGGGACCATCTCATTTGAACATAGGAGCTTGTGCTCCTCTTCCTTGCACATATGGAAGATGGCGGAGCAGTTTTTACGACACTCAATAACCTTGCATGAGATACAGATCATCGCCGGGAATTGACAGTGGACATCATAGCACTTTTCACAATGTCTATGATGATCTACTGTTATTGTTTTGCTCTTCACCTGCAGAGACAAATAGCACAGAAGGTGACATTTCTTGGTTCATATTAGGGCTTAAAAAAACAAAAAACTGTTTCAAGTAATGTGATAATAACAATTTATAATACATGGTCATTTCTGATGAAAAAAATTAATGCACTCACCATTGTGGCTTATAGTATAATAATGGTCATCTGAGAAGAGTTTCAATTCTGCTAGAGAACAAGCAACTGTTTTTTTATACGGCACCATGAATCATCTTACATTCATGCATACATCATACATTGTTTGCATACAAGTCTGGATCATTTTAAATAGCAAAGTAGAGATGATTGTTATATGTGTTCTGACATATAGACGTCAAATGCATAGAATAATTCTTAATACAAAAATAAACAGTAGATTTAATACATTATTATACATTTACAAACCCCAAACACAACACTGAACACAATTCAAAAAAGTACATCAAATAATGAACAAGTTCAACAGTAACAATGAAATTTCTCACCCTTTGCTCCTCTCTGCCTGTCCCCTTGTGTTTACTGGCACCCCTGATAACCCCAGCACTGTGTCTGGACGTTATAAATAGACACAACAGAGGGGCAGACAGCCAGGGGGATGGGGCACCATTGTCCCACAGCCATTAAGGGGCAAGGTCAAGTTACAGCCTCCACCTCTGCTTCACTTTGAGAGGGTGGTGATAATAACCAGTAATCCACAAGCTCAACACTTTAACTACCGTTTGTCCAAAAACATCTTCAGGTAATTGTCTGTTCATGCTGTCAAACTTTTATATTCCACAATCGGTGATTGCATGTGTTTACATTTCCTTCCAAAATCATTGAAAATATTATTTGACAAAACAAGATTAAAACATTTTATGTAAATAGGTTATAAGCATTTTTAAAGGTGGGTTTCTGTCATTATTCCTATTAGAAAAACGTTAACAAGAAGTATACTGCATAATGTTATGCCATTGGCTCATTTTTCACGATCCGTGTCCTCCACTAGATGTCAGTCACATCCTTTCAAAAACTGTTCTGTCAGTTAAAATGAATAAAATGTCGTTTATTATGTGCAAAAGAGTTATTATTTAATGATGTTTTTTGAAAATGTTGATTTTGTTACATGGTTATCTAAATTAATCTCAAGCCTGTGCATTTTATGTCCCAGTTTGAACTGAATTGAGGTAGCTTGTTTACTGTTTATTTGCTAAGAGGAAATGTCTGAAATTATGTTTTGGTTGAACATCAGAACTGATGCATTTTTAACACATTGCATCATTTATGGATACAGACCAAATACCTGCCTCTTTTGGTCGAATCACCATTCAGTCGTCATAACACAAAAAAAACATTTGTTGTTTTTTAAATAAAGTTTCTCATTACTTGTTCAATGCATGGCCCTGATTAGAATCTGCAATGTGTATATCACAGTTTCACACCTGACAATTTGTGTTGATTGAGATTCATGCCTTCACTTGCAAAAATATTGTCCTGTGAAACATAATGGGGCGTTGATCCAGTCTAACTACCTTTATATAATTACACTCATTTAAATTAAGGCTGGCTGATCGGTCATCCCACTCACAGATTTTCTATGCCAGTTAAAATGTGCTAGATGCACAATCTGCATCTGGACGACTTCATGCAACCTTTTTTTTTTTGTCGCTTTACAATAAAAAGCTTATCAGGGGCGCACTCTGCAATTAGCACACATTTCATCAAGAAAGAGAGACCAGTGTAGAAAAAAACATACTTCATATTTCAGTGTTTTGAGACTGTAAATGTTTTTTGCTCAATACAGGTCACCTGTTTACACCTGAGGTGTAAACATGCTTCAAAGAAGGGTTAGGAATAATGGATTATTGCTCCTAAATAATGTATTTAAAAAAATAACTAGTTCATGTTCAAAGTCGAAACTGTGTCGTTCTTCAACTTTAAGCAACGATTGGGGAGCATTTATAATGAGCATATGAACACTTCATTGCTTTTGGTCATAACCAGACTAAAAGGCCATACACTGATCTGAAGTAATGTAATTTAAAAGTTACGTTTCTATTTTCATTATCGATATTGCTATGTAGTGTTTCAACTCTGCACATTTTAAAAGAACCGTTTGCTGTTTTTCTTGTTTACCTTCTGGCAGAGATGAGAACATAGCTACCAGAGTTGTGGACTCGAGTCACATGACTTGGACTCGAGTCAGAATCGAGTCATGAATTTGATGACTTGACAATTGACTTGATAAAATCTAAAAAGACTTGCACTTTGACCTAGACTTTAACATCAGTGACTCACATTTGGACTTGGACTTGCCCCTTTTGACTCAAAAAGACTTGCTACTTTCCCCAAACCCAAAGATTAAAAAGTATGTTGACATGGACTGCACTATCTCTCTTTGCACCTGTGTGCATCTGTGTGCGTAACGTGTGTGTGGCATGACATCCAATCAAATTAGATCCACGTTGTTTTGATCTGACAGCATCCAACCAATCAAAGTACTTGACAACCAATGAGGCGGAACAAACTATAAGGCGCCAAGTAGGCAACAATGATACCACGGGTAGTTTCGTTTGGATGTATAAACTTTGAGGTGGTCAACAACAAAAGAACTGCAGTCTGTAAAACATGCGGGACGAAGATAACAGACGGAGACGCGACAACTTCCAACTTCGTTCGACATTTGAAGTTGCACAAAGAACGGTAAGTTTTGAATGAAAGCCAACACTAGCTTATTGGCTAATTGCTAGCTAGCTACATATCAATGAGACTGTAAACGTCACCTTGGCTTACGAACACCCTAAACGGTATCTCCTGTGGGTTCATTAATGGATAAGTTCACTATTTTGCACTTTAAGCCCCCTTTCTGGGTCGTCTTGGATGAAATAGAAATGTTGACGATTGGTCCAGTCTCCAGCTTTTGGCTAATTTGGAATCACCCCCTGCTTCAGAATGGTTGGCTACAGGCATTCATAACATTGTCCTTAAAACAACCCTAAACACTCGTTTTCAAGGATGAGCAACTCACCGAGTGGTAAGTGGTATTTGTAGTTGTTTTAAAAAATATATATCGGCGAAATATTTGGTTTCCATCCGTGTAATTTGCTATTGTTGAACTAGCTATGTTTTCAGATACCTCACTGAGTATAGGCTATTAACTTCCGCTTGATATTTGGAATACAAAATGGCAAATTAAACACGACAGAAACTGTATTTCGCTAAGACACTCGTTTTGGAGCATCACCACTAACCAGTGAGCACTCGGTGAGTTGCACATATTTGAAAAACGATCGTTTAAGGTTGATTTAAGGACCGCTTTATGAATGGCCCTATATGAAGCATGGGGGACCAATCGTTAAAATGTCGGTGTCAAACACACTATTACATCCTAGCCAAACCAGAAATGGGGCTCAAAGTGCAAAATAGTGAACTTATCCATACCCATATTGTAAAAAGATAGTTTATATAGATAGCGAGATTGTACTTAGCAGCTAGTCAGTGGATCATACACAGTAAACTGCTGCCAGCAGCAAAACTAAAGCAAGCCTAATCAAATCAAGGTCAGTTTAATGTACTTTATATTATAAATATGTGTACCATTTGAGCTTGCTGCCAGACGATTTTTTCCGATAGGAAAACTAAGTATATCTCACTCTCTCCAGCACACCAGATTCCATTGACAAAAATGGCTATTTTGCTTTGCAGCACAAAGGAGTTGCTAGTCTACTGCTGCCTCATTGAGGTCGTTTATGTAATTTAGGTAAATCACAACAAAGCTGAACTATCAACGAAGACATAGAATAGCACAATTAAACTTAATCATTGAGCCAGCAGTAGACCAGCAATTTCTGTGTGATGCAGGTCAAATTGCTGTTTTTGCCAATGGAATCAGGTGTGCTGGAGAGAGTGAATTAACAAGCATACTTCAGTTTCCTGTCGGAAAGGGCTGCTTGATGGCAAGGTAAAGCAGGAAAAATATAAATTAATATACTAAGTGTACACTGAAAATGGAAATGTGTTTTATCAATGTAATGTTAAAACAAACACAATCTTAAGGTATACAATACAATTCATAATAATACAAAAATAAATATTAACACAGTTAGCATTGCTATATGAGGAGATAGTTTCAAATTCAATTTAGCTGTGTGGCTATAAGGGACTTTCTGACATCTGTTTTATATGCTTACCTGTTACAGATTTGAAGAATACCAGATGAGTAGAAGCATTATAGATGAACCACAACAGCCTTCAATCTCACAATTCTTGGACAGTCGTGTAGCGCATTACAGCATGAGTCATCCACAGCCGAAGGCTATCACCAACGCAATACTGTCCGACTTGATTATTGATTGCAACCTTCCCCTGTCCATTGTGGAGCACAAGAGTTTTCAGCACTTTCTGACAGTAATTGACAGCAAGTACAGCCCAGTGTGTCGCAGAACGTTGACATCAAAAACCGAGAGCCTCGCTGGGGAGAGATGTTCAAGATTAAAAACTCAATTAAGCAACACTGAGCATGTTTCAGTCACTGTGGACATTTGGTCTGACCGAAAGATGAGGGGATTCCTTGGTGTCACTGTCCACTGGATAGAGAAAGAGACAGCTAAATACAAATCTCTTGGCCTGCAATCGCTTCAAAGGCTCACACACAGCTGAACGAATCTGTGACCAATTTGAGTCAATATGCGATGAATACAACATCAAAGATAAATTGGACTACATTATTAGTGACAATGCTTCTAACATGCGAAAGGCATTCACTGTGTGCTTCCCCAGTGAACAAGAGGATGATGACGGAGATCATATTGATGACCCTGATCTCTGGTGTGACTTAACCCTGGAAGAACAGCAAACGGTAGATGCTGCTATGGCAAAGAAACAGCGCCTGCAGTGTGTTTGCGCATACTCTTCAGTTGGTGGTGGGAGACGGTTTGAAAGAAACAAAAGTGGCATGTCCTTCTCTTTCCAAGTTATCAAAACTTAGCTCATTGCTGCACACAAGCACAACATTCAAAGATGTGTTTGATAGTGAATTTGGGGAACAGAAAGGCATCCCTGCTGCAGTCAACACAAGATGGAACTCAACACTGAGGCAAGTAAAGGCAGTTCTCCAGTGTGATCATCTAAAGCTCTGTGCCATTCTAGAAAAGGCTGGGCATAAGTAGTTGTCATTCACACCACGAGAGTGGAATCTGTTGAAGGAGTTGGTGGACATCTTGAAGCCGTTTGGAGATGCAACTGATTTGACACAGGGAGAGAAGGTCGTCACAATCAGTGCAGTTGTTCCACCCGTCTTGTCCCTCAATCATCACCTTGAGAAGCTGAAGCTTCAAGTTCGTTTCCTGAGTGGCCTGGTCGGAAGTCTCCAGGCATCCCTGAACAAAAGATTTCTTGGGATCTTCATTAACGTGAAAATGGCCGGGACTCACGATGGGATCACTGCCCCTTTTTCAGACCCAGTCTACCTCAAAGCAGCCGCCTTGGATCCAGCATTTTCTCTGCTGTGGGTGGAGCACCATGTACTGGTCAACCATGACATCAAAGCAGAGGTGGCACAACAAGTTAAAGGTAAATATTATTGACTTCAATGCAACTTTTTTTCTCGTAGTCTGATCTTATTGACAGCCTCAATAATTGCATTGTTCAGTCTAACACTATCACCAACACCAATGGTAATACGGGCTCTTTTGTTTCTGCTGTTAAATGTTTTCCAGAATTGATCCTGCAAGATGCTGCAGAGACTGAGCAACCTGTGGTTCTGTTTGCTGCATACCATAAGAGGCAGAAGAAGGATGTTGGGACCACTCCAGCACTACAGCTAAGTCACAACCTAGACACAGCCGAAGGACAGAATGCCCTTTTGTTCTGGGCACTGAACATGAAGTCTCTTCCTTCACTCTTCCGAGTGGCTACCAGAGTCTTGGCAGTGCCTGCCTCTAGAGCTCCAGTGGAGCGAGTTTTCAGCCATAGTGGCATCATACTACGTCCCCATGGTGCACAAATGACTGACAGACTTTTGGCCAATTTGATCTTTTGCAAATGCAATGCAGCATAGGGCCCTGACATAGAAAAGCACAACTCTGTTCATTGTCATGTTCATGACACTTCACATCTAGTCCCCTTCCAGACACACACACACACACACACACACACACACACACACACACACATTTTTGGGAGTGAGGATATCTTGTATAAAGTGGTGACATGTTTGAAAAGGTTAAGGTTACACTTAGGTTTTGAAATTAGTTAAAAAGACTGAAAATATGTTTTATAAAGTGGTAACACATTTGGAAAAGTTACATTCAACAGTTTTTGTGATCCTCCAAATACCTGTTTGAGGGTGAAGACATGTTTTTTAGTTCAAGGCTAGATTTGAGCTTAAGGTGAAGAATGTTTTGCAAAAATTAGGATCTTTTGAGACAGTTATAGTGCAATAAGCAATGGAAATACAATGTCAGCACTTTCTGTGGAAATTACATTTGCCTTTGTTTATTTCAAATGTGTTTGAACAATGTTTTGGTTTGATAAATATATATATCTTAAAAGCATACATGATTTGTGTAAATATTATTTCTCCGTTGTTAAAAGGACTCGAAAGGAATTGAAACTCAAACGGTAGGACTTGGGACTTGACTTGAGACTTGTCGGTCTTGACTTGGGACTTGACGCGGGACTTGCTTGTCTTGACTCGGGACTTGAAAGCAAAGACTTGAGACTAACTTGTCACTTGCAAAACAATGACTTGGTCCCACCTCTGTCATATACCATCATCATGTCCATTCATTATACAAAGCTACTGCTCACTTAGCGTAGCATGAAAACAGTGCAAAGACAGGGACCAAAGCTATCCTTTTTCAGTCTGGTTCCATTTACAGCTACGACTGAGTCCTGCATTTAACAATTTTGGTTTACTTACTAATTAATTAAAAAATGAATTTCGTTCAAGATGTATCTGGTGGGTAGGTTGACTTTGTTAGCTCTGGACAGTTAAATGCTGCTATTCTGACATACCTCTACCCCGACATTGAGGTCTAATTGTCAGAGTAGCGGCATTTCCATTTTTAAAAAAAATGTGCCACTACTCCGACAACATTTTTTCTATTGTCGGAGTTGCGGCACTTTATTTTTTTTCAAACATTCCGCCATGAGCATTCGGAGCGGTAGTTGACACTGTCAGACAGGCAGCGCCCCCCTCCTCCCTCATGGACGCTTCTGATAACCTTCCTCCCTCATGGACGCTTCTGATAACCCTCCCGAATCCACCGCCACTGCTCCTCCAAGTCTCTCCATCGTCATCCAATCAGCTCTGGTCTACAGTTCCACAGAATTGGAAGCAGCCTCGATGGCTTGCATAGCTTTAACTTTCTTTGAGTGACTCCCTTGCAGATCGGATGCAGAGTGCCAACCAGTCAGTGCATCCATTACAACAATAGGCTATATTATATTATACAAAATAAACTGAATATGTTAAAAAAGTATATATTAAAAAGACACAAAAACAAAAATAAAAGAAAGACGATGCCCCGACGCGCCTGGGTAGACTGTCGGAATGGCCGTACTAAAATTGTGTCGGAATAGGGGGGATGTCGGAATAGAGGTCGCCCCCCGTTTGGACAAGCTAACCGCTCCCTTTTGTTAGCTAACATAACTTGCTTCGTAAACTAATCCTGAATTTACAAATATATTCCTGCACTTTAAAACATTTACAAACAGATTGCAAAGCCAGATGTTAAACAAAACATATAATCTAAATGAATTTAAACACTCAGCCTGAGCTCATATGCAACATAGAAGCTCCACAAATGGCTAATTACAGCTTGTCCATTCTCCGTGCACGGATTTGAGCAATTCTAAGGCTAGGGGTTAATGATTCATGCAAGCTCCATGTCATTTAACTCTAATTTAATGTTCTGAGATGTGACTGGGCAGCTTTAAATGGCAGAGAAAAAAAGAGTCAAACTTGATTAATATTCGCGGTCTTCAAAAGCTATCAGCACACAGCAGGACTAATAAAATATCACTGGCTTGAATTTTTATAATGAAGTGTTGCCTGCCTTTCCCAACACACTAGGCACAGTGCATCCTTATACCTGCAGACCTGCCCGTAAATCTCACCCAATGCCTATTGCTATTCCTCTTAAAGATTGTCCCCATTTTGGGATTTCCATATAAGGCCTGGTTTATTATACCTGGCAAAACATATTAATAAAACAAAACCATTGGGAGGACATACAGTAGAGAAATATGTGAAACTGCTGAATTTCAAAAGACCTGAGAATCTGTGTTGGTACTGTGTTTATTACACAGCCCAGTCCAGCAGAGGCCTATAAATAAGTTGCAGATTGCTATGAAAATGCACAATGAAAATAAAAATGTATCAGCCCAAAGTGGTTACCAAATACATGGGTTTTCACTTTTAGAGCAAGAAACCAAAGACTGTCTAAGAACTGATTCTATTATTTGGTTCAAATAAAACACAAATTAATTCAGTTAACAGAAATATATCTTCTACAGGGCCCCTGCGAAAATGAATGTTAAAATCATGTGTGCTGTATGTATTATGCTATATGTATTTCTATATTACCGTATATGTACTATATTAGAGCTGCGGCGAATAGAAGTTAAAATGATCTGTCAAAGTATTATTATCATTTTGCTCAGAGGGCTATTGACTTCATGCTCAGGTGGCTGTTACAACTTTGCCCTTCTTGTTGTATAGGACTTGGTCATTCCTGTCGATAACAGACCCCCTAAATTCGGACAGAAAAACATTTTAAGTGAGTGTTCATCCCCTCAGTTTAGCGATAGGACTTGTGCAATAAATGCGGTTGCATTGTATACGCAACCTGTATCTGTACACTACAGTCCATGTGTGTGTGCCTGTACTGTAAGTGCTACATGAGTCATGTGAATGTGTTGGGGGTTTTAAAATTGTTCTATGGACTCTTGGGATGTATCAGCCATTGAATTACAGAGATCTAAATTATAAACACACATGCAGATGTAAAAAGCAAAAGTAAAATGTGTTCTTGAATCATGATAATTCATCATTTCTTTATGTTGTTTCATATCTAATGAAAAGAAAATGTATTGAACATGTCCCAGGATGTATTATTATGTCTTTATCTTTTTCACATGACTTAAAATACAGTCAAAAGTTCCATTAAACTCATTAAAACTATACAATCCTCTCTATCCTCCTAGGGTACTTAAGTCTGTTTAACCTGACACTGCATAATACCTAACACCTAGTATCCATTGACACTTAATAGTATGCCTTTGGGTTGGTATTATACTATGAACCCCTTCTGGTCATCATATTGTAGCATATGATTTGCTCGAAAATATTAGAGAAATTGTAGCTACCCGACTTCACACTTAGCTCTCACTTCCTCATTATACAGGCGGCCTCCTTCCTTCCATTTAATGAAGGAGGTGTCATACACGCTTTCCTTTAAATCCCTCTGCAGTTCAACTCTTAAGCCTCTAGTTGGACCTGAATGAGTAAAAATGAGATGCTTTGCTCACCCTGACCAATGAACATGCACATGTTTATGGGCATATTAATTTAGCTTGCAGCCTTTCTGCACCCAATATTCAGTTTTTAATTACAAAGACTAATTAAAAGTACCTTGTAATGAAGTCTGTGTAGGTTCCCCCCTCAGGGCAGTGCACTTTGTGTTATTTTGCATCATTAATGGAGACTACACTAAAGGATGACAAAATCTCTAAAATTGTAAATGAGACATTTCACTCCACTTGCTTTTGTAATGTCGGGAGCTAAGCGAAAGGGGGGCACAATGCTGGGGGAGTCATTTCACGCCCAATATACAGCAGTAATAAATGACAGATCATATAAAATTCATGAAAGTAGTAAAAAAGTGTTGTGGACGAGTAAAATAAGAGAAAGTGCGCTGAAGTCATTTTTCAACTCTGTCTTGTCCCTGCAGGAGGAGCTTTTATATGTATAATGCACATTCAAATTCACCTTTTCAAATATACAGACACATGGTCTCGTTTGTAACACTACACAGGGATGAAAGCACATTTGAAACAATATAAAATCCAAGTGTTTTGCAAACTTCCTCATGCATGTTTCATGTTTTGACTGCCTTTGTGATGTCCAGTGTGCCTCGCCGTGTGTGTGTGTGTGTGTGTGTGTGTGTGTGTGTGTGTGTGTGTGCACATTTTTTATCTGTAGCTTGGCATCTGTCTGGGTTTGACAGTGTTCTGCCATACAAATGTCAGGAGAGCATGAAGCTGCACTGGCACTCAGATAAAAAATATGGAGGAAATGTTGTGTTTGTTTAGTTTCTTTATTTTCTCTGCACATATGTTATTTAAACAAGAACGATATGTTTTATACCACAGTATTCCACAACAATGGAAATATTTGTACTCGCTTTGAGTCAATAGGGGAGATTGCAAAACCGAGAATCTCCAATTATAAACTTCAACCAATAACAGGTCATTATTTCTTAGGGTCATATACCTAATAAAACATGTTGGGAGGTAAAATAGAGCTGCATCTATTATTACAGTTGTAATATTAACATACACGTATTTCAGTTTACCCTTTATGGTTATTGTTGTGGTCATTGTGATTTCATTATTGTCATTGAAAGACATGACATCCTGTCCATCTGACAAATGTACACATATTATTCTTTTTTCTTTCCATCTCTTGTTTAGTCTTTTGATACAAATATCGGAGTTTATAGCTTCTAGTTTGACTTTCACTATATTTTGTATTTGTTTATGCTAGAAAGCAAGTACCATACTTAAATGTGCTGTATAATGAACTATGAGAAGCTAACTAGCTCCACAAACAAGATACTAACTTTTGTGACGATTTATTTGATTCGCTTCCATTTTACCATTTTGTTTTAAGACTTTTAATTATTTTAAGGTTAACAGGAATGTCCTATTTGAAGTTCTGTTCTGAGATTGCGTGGGTTTTTGCATTATTTGTACCACAAATCCTATCATGATCACAGGGGTATGATAGTTGAAGGAAAATTGACAGCACAAATAATGTTTGAATGCTGTCTGTGATAGCCAGAAGGAAAACAAATAAGTTGTGGGAGACAATGTTTCTGAGTCTTTTATTTTCTCTTTGCTTGTCATTTTATCTGGTATCCAAAGACAAAAAAAACAACACAGCAGAATGCCATGCAACAAACATTGATGAAGATAATTTCTTCTCATGCGGTGAAGCTAAAATAGTCTCTGTGTGTTTCTGCTGCTGTGTGGCTGAGTGATAAGGAGCAGACACTGATAAGAGACCTCAGCGGAACCACAGGCTGTCGCTCCCCTCGCTAACCTTGTACTTTCCCAGCAAGTGTAGTAATACACCTGTTTGTGTATAATACATGTCGTTTTGTTATCAAACCGGATCCACACATGTAGATTATGTATGTTTGCAGCAATTTTGTCCCTGCTGTACTCTGCAATGGTTATGCACATACAATTTTTTCATTCCGTCTCACACCCGCAGCTCATTGGCGTAACAAAGAAACATGATAACAGCACAATCTATGCCTTGGGAATTACCATAAAGTAGCCATATCTCTGTGAAAGAGCCTCAATGAAAAAACATTATGAGCTACACAAAGGCAGCGTTGAGAGGTATCTTATGGGGTTGTGTTACAAAGAGCTAATGCAAAAAGAAGAACACAAGGACAGATGGTTGTATTGAAAAGGACATCTTTAAACACCTGTAATGGATGACTAATGATATTGATTCAATCTAATTACAAATACAGGACTGATAGCCTCACTTGAGCTCCACTGAATTAGAGAAAAAGTGATGGACAGCAACAGCTTGGGGTGTTAGCGGCAAACAAGCTTTTAATTTACATCTACATTAACATGTACAACCCGTGCACCATACTCCCTATAGGTGTCTTGATCCGAATACAATCTCCATGAGTTTCGTGCTTATTTAATGGATGAAATATCAACTATAAAATAAATGATAAATATGTATCATGTGGAGCACAGCACATTCCATACAAGGACTGAAAAGACCTATGGCACACAGACAATCAGTGCTTTTCAACTCCAAAAGTCCAGAGTCAGGATATTCTCGACTTCTCGGATCAGGAATGTATGAAATTCCCTGCTGTGTTGTTCTCCAATTACTGCCACTGATGTTTACCCCTGAATTGGCCCAGACTCTCACAGCATGCCCTCTTGGTCTCGGACTCGTACAACTGCTGCCTGCAGCTCCTCACCAAACGGGGCCTTGACTCAGCTACACAACTCCGGGGGAACTGCCACTCTCATGCTCCATTAGCCCCTGCGTCTCCAGTGGATGAAGAAAAATGCATTCCCTACTGGGATGCTGCTACCACAGACATCTAAATAGCAACCATTCGTCCTTTGTGCCGCGTCCTGGGCGCTCTGGTTGACCTTGTGACTGGACCTGTACGTGTTTAAATCAGGTGAGTGTGTTTACAATCCCAACATGTGAAAATCAGATGGTTGACAATGATTTTATTTTCTGATATTGCGCTGAAAGATGAATCTGGGGATATTTCATGCAAACACAAAAAAGATGAACCAATTGTTAATCATCTCAAGCTGTTTTAGAAACGTTTGCAGCAGGATGATGGCATTAGGAGTCACTATGTAGATGTAGAGGTGGCCACGTAAAGCGGGTAGGATTTGCCATGGCTAAATCCAGAGGGAAATCATGGAGTTGTCTCCGTCAGACAGCCAACCCTGTGGCTCTAAATGGGATGAATCACAGAGCAAACGCTCAGGTCACTGCTGCAGTATTGATTGCCAATAGAAGATGTCTGATTCTCTTTCTCAAGTCTCACTCTCTCACGCCGCCACACACACTCAGATGCACACAGGCACGCAGCTGAATTATACTCAACTCTTAGTTAGAACTCATTTGCAGGAAATGCTTATGCACAAGTTGTAAAACTAATCCACCAAACAGCATGTACTGTACATGGTGATTGCTTCAAAACCCATTTACACTTTACAGAGTAAGTGTTTTTTGCGATGGGTATTTGTTGAACATACAGCATCATTCATCGGGCAGACATTAAATCTGAAAGCTTGGTGGGGTGTTTATTGAAGTCCTGACCCCGTCCTCCACTCATTAAATTGATTCATGGATTAAATAAGTGGGGCGCAGGCGGCAGGTGTGCATGTCGGTGTGCGCACTAGGCTCACGGGCATCCATCACACTGATCAGGTATCTTCAGCTGCCTCGCCATTAAACACTCTCACAAGACCCCTGCAGATGTTGCTGGCATACAGCCCAGCCTGACCTAAGGCTAAACCCTATGCAGGCAACAAACATCCTCACAAGCTTCTGTTTCATTACACTGACTACCAAAACGCCAAATGAGGTTAAACTGTGCTCTGGAAAAAAAGAGATCATTCATGTTCCACTGGACAATAACAGCCTGATCGGAAGCCTTGCAACTAAAAATAGAAATGATTTGAAACATGTTCAGTCTTCAGTGTACTGATTCGAGAGACTTTTTGATGTCTTGTTGCAGCCATCAAAGGTTCCTCCTATAGCTACAATATCCACAAACAACAAAGAGCATGCAGAGAAATGCCAGTTGATGTAATCACAACACCCCTGGGCTGTTTGTTTGTGTGTAAAAGAGAAACGTTTTATCTCAATTGAAAAGAGAAGTTCAGACTTTAATCTTTATGAATGATAATAATATTGATATTCTGCCTGTTTGGACAGCCATAGCATTGCAGCATGAATGTACATTTAACTACTTAAATGCAATCTCAAACATATTTGTATCACATACTGCATGGTCCAGTGTTCATTAGAGAAGACATGGCTTGAGATTTTACACTAAAAACATTCAGCAGGGAGGAATTAAATGCCCTGCGGCACTTATGCCAAAACAGCTTACACTGTACATTACTCACTGTCTAATGAAAACATTCTATGAAATCTTGCTTGTTATTTTCCTCATTAGCTTTGTAAAACCAAAGCTGGTGTTTACTAAAAGTTTTGAAAAATTCTGAACTTGTAACATGATTTATGCAATTGTTACCTTACTTTGTGCTGGAAAACAGTATGCGAAATGTCCAATCCCTGCAGAAAAAGGTTTTTACAAGACACTTTTATAATATATAATATTATATAATATTTTCGGCACATATTTTAATGAGAATGACTGAAAACGAACCAAAGACCAAACCATTAGGCTCTCCCTTAGCACCACCTTACCATTCAGATCGAGAATTAGGTAAACCTGGATATTTTACATGCAACAACGTCAATTATTGTTATTATTTATCTTTATTTTCATTCAGTTAAAGTTAGATAGAAACATATTGCTTAGTATCATCAATTAATCTTCTCATCAATTTTCTTTACAAAAGTCAAGAATGCTAGCCAAAGCCACCAATCACAGTGACAGCTTTTTATTAACAAACAGCTAATTCAATTCACTGGCGCAGATCTCCCTGATGGCTGCAGATTATCTTCCATTGGGCTTTGTTTGCCGTGTCCCTTATTCGGCAAGGTAGCCAGTGAGCTTCTCTTGCTGTAGCCCGTGGTGCTTACAGTTCAGCTTGTGCTGATGACTTGGTGGGATTGTACTTAGAACACAAATTGTGTTAGCTAAGCTTCAAACTACAGACAAGAAAAGGAATAAAAGATTCTCAAGATGCTTTTCATCTCTGGTGTCCCAAAGTACAAAGACAGACTGAATCAGTTTAAGGTCTCGGAAGTGAAGTTTATTTATAGCAACAGCAACAATCACATCACAGAAGAGGAGAGGATTTAAGAGAAAAAGCTCTCTCCTTAACCTCTAAAGCAGGTGTGTCAAATTCAATTTCAACAAAAGCTAAACTCGGAAATAAGAATCCCATCAAGGGGGACAAATAGTTTATTGACATGCTTTTATTTATTTTATATTGTTCCATTCCTCAGATAACCTTCTTCCATACAGAATTGTCTACATTAAACCCTTAAAAGTCAAGCAAAATGATATGAACAAATGTAGAGCCAAGTTAAGGAACTGGTGTCTAAATTATGGCTTGCAATCATCAGTAATAATCACTAACACCCTAAAAAATAATAACAATTTGCAGTCAAACTTAACTCACGTGTATTTCACAGATGTAAATATGACGCAATAATGTCGGCATGGTCGTTAGCCACAATGATTGGCTTATTTCCATACACCTGACATATTTTCTTTCACGCTAGTTCATCACTTCATCTTCAGGTACAACAATGCGAGGCAAATGTAGTGAGTACCCAAATTGATATGCGGGATGGATCAACATTTCTAAGGGGCCAGATTTCGCCCACGGCTCTTGAGTCTGACACATATGATCATTGGGATGATGAAAATCTGGGTTTGAGAGTCTTATCTTTTGTATGTCGGACCACTGCTGTCACTGCAAGTCACTGTCTACTCTTTGCCACAGGCACTCCATGCTGTGTATGATAGGCTGTAGACTGGAAAACCCACGGTGTCCTAATCAGAGCCTCAAACACCTACAGTGACCAAAGCTCCGGGCATGCAATTACGGTTTAAGGCAAGCACCGGTGTCCTTCGAGCATTAGGTGTAAGTCTCCCTCTCCCCTCTTGGATTGAACATGCTTGTGCTTGATTGCTAAATGTTGACATCATGTTAAAGTCGGCTAGCATTGTGGTTGGTGCAATCACTTTCCCCACTGAAATCTGTATGACGCAGAGGATGCAGGGTAAACTGAAGGGGCGTAGAAGGAGAGCTGGGTCCAGATTTATGGAGAAAATAAAATGTATGCCGTTTCTCCCTCCTCTCATCATGGGCAATGTAAGATCACTGGCTTATAATGGCCAAGCTGACGGTGTTAGCCAGGAGTTAGACAGCATATCTAGACTGTAGTTGAATGTGCTTTAATGAAATAGGCTGCACCAGGATATGCTGTCTCTGACAACAATTTCCATCGATTGCTTCCAGACTGTTTGCGCAACATTTCCAACAACAAATTTCCAGGGTTTTCTTGGATGGCTTCTGGACTTTTTAGGCTGACAAGGATTGCATCAAGAACTTCACCATGTCTTCACCATAAACCTGAGTCTTCAGATGTCCCTGTGCTTTGGAGTATATGCCCTGCCTCGGATGCTCTGCCTAAGACGCCATGCCCATAAATATGTGTGTATTTTATTCACAATGGTGCAACTGTCATGAAACCTAATTTCCCCCTGGGATTTGCAAGTTATTTGCATTGATTGATTGGAGGATTTTCAGTTCAGATTTCAGCTGAGTGCACTCGTCATAATTGTCTCTTTTTTTTGTTTTACTGCAATTTAGATGTAAGGAGCCATGCTTTCCTCACTGTCCCCCACATGCACCAACATATAAGACTCTCTGCACATTACAATTGAAATGTCATTGACCAGCTGAGTAATGCGAACACAACATCTTTTACTGAGGTAATGAAGTAACAACGTGATTATCAGTTGGAAAGTTGTGACCTTCCTAAGGGCAGAAGATGGAGGCATTTTCTGCAACACTGAATACATGTGTTTTAGAAAACTCTTGTATGTGTAGAAATAATGTCACATGTCTATATTGTAAAGGCCACTGCAGTGTATAATTATATATCATACAGCATGTGAATTTATATTAACTGTTTTACTATGTTGTGCATTCATGCATGTTTATTTTACTTTAGGTCTTTTTATTTACATTTTTTTGCACTGCTAAATGAAATTGGCACATTGCAGAGCAGAGACATGCTAAAATGATGACATGTGTGCAAGTCAGCACTAGTCAAGTGAGGATAAATAAGACTTCAAACGGATGACATCCACTAAAATTTCTAAACAATCAAAGTCCTTGAAAGTAAATACTGTAGGGTACGACATTCAGTTTTTTTCCATTTTGTTATGTAAATAGCGCCTCTTATAGAATATTTATTAAAATGCAGGCTGTGTTTTTAGGAACTTGGAATTCTCATTGGTTGTTCAGAGTCACATGATCAATTCAAATGTTTGCAGCCATTTTCCTGTCTAGCAAGCCAGAGAACAACATTGTTGAAGACCTCATTTAATCCTGTTCCATCTGCCTGTCATGGAAATGCTTATTTTGTGAGTAGTATAGTTTATCTATGCTTGTCAAATTTATATGGTAATATTCAATACATTTGTTTTACAATGTTTTATTGTTTATTAACACATTCTTCTTTTGCTACACACAAATTCATCACATATGAACACTGTGTCTTTGATAAATGGACACACAACGGAGTATTGACACTTTGAACTGCACTTTAGTGAAGTCTAACTCATTGCAATATTTGTTTTATGCTGTAAATATTGAAAACATGAATAAATAGAGGAAGTAAAGATTTGAATGTTGTAAAGTAAGTGGTCCCAGTTGCCCATGTGTTTTATGTGATGTCAATGCTGAAGCAATATATGATGCAGCAAGATTGAAGCTACCTAATGCTACTTCAGTGTTTTTTGCTCTCTGCTGATGTGTGCTACGGGCTTAGCTTGATTACATATGCTCACATGTATTGTACAGAGTTGTAACATGCTCACATTCTGAAACAGGCTATGGTACATCAAGAGAAAGCAGATGCAAATGACACTGGAAATAAGCTTTGTGTTGTATTTTGTAGCTAACAGCTAAAAGGCCTTGAAGCTAACAGGAGCTCATATCTGTCCAGGGCTGGTGTGGTAACCCTGGCAGTACTCTACTGACACACTTCTGGTGTTTGACAGACAACCTCACGGCTGAAACACCTTCTATCTCATCTAAACTGTGACTTACACTTTCAGCTTGGAGACAGCCCAGAACAAAAGGTAAAGAGAAATGCATTCATGCTCTTTGTGCGTTTACACCGTTTGACTAGCTCCAGGTTTCCAGCTCCCACGACTGAGGCATGGTTGACCAAATCTGACAGGCCTGTGCTGGATAAATTCTCTGTGCCGTCGGGAAAAATAACAAAGCTCATTGTTAATGCCTCTATTGTTAAAAATCCTTTCCTTGTGTATTTAAATCAAAATGAAAGCATCCCTCTGTGCTGTATTGCTGTTATGAGCCTCAGAGATCATGCACATTACATCAATCATTAATTACTTGATTTGGTTGGTGTAAGCTGATCATTTGCTGGCCTTCAGAGGCCAACAAGTAATTGTTAAACACAATTTCTTTTGCTGCATCTTAGTGGAGCAGCACTGAATTGTGCTCATCTGATTAGAGACTGTCTTTGAACAATGTGGGCATGACCTAATGTAGAACTATATCCTTAATAACTTGTTTTAGAGGCTGACACATTGTTACTGTAAGGCTATACCAGCACAAAAAAAAGCTAACCCTTTCAACACACAAACTAAACAAATATTAAATGTGTTAAAAGAAAGTTAAGTGTATTTCACAGTTCAGAAGCATAATGTTTTAAAATAAGTAGAATGGATGACACTGATACAAATTATATTTGAACATGATGTTTAGGCTGGACTGTAACGGGTTTATTGAGTAACAGAAAATGTTTTTACCTCTGAGAATTGGGGCTTAGTTGTGTAAATACTAACGTATATAGAGTAAAAAACTGCAGCATGCTCAGAAAAATAGTTTTCCATACAATGGGGTTTAAAGTTATGTTTTAAAGTGTGTATCATTTCAAACAGAATAGTAGAGTTTGTTAAGAGAAATTTGAAAGATCCAACATGTGTTTGAAGTAATGAATCTGCTAAAGCTGAATGTGTCTAGTGTTAAACTGACTTGCAGTTTGTAATTAACAATCTTTTTCATCCATATCTCACATTTTAAATGCAGTGTTTTATTCAGCAGAGTTTTCAAAGACTAATCGATGAGAATGTACATTTTGGATTCTTAACTTTATCAATATTCATGTACTTCTGCATACTCTGATATTCACATTTATTATCTCACAGCCAGAATAGAGAGAAGTGCATCTTAAATGTTAAAAGTAACATGGTTAAATTATTGAACTACTAGTGACAAATAAATATTGGTTGAACAAATTCGATCTAACTTAAATTCAAAATGATTGTGATGAATATGGAGTCAACAACAGCCTGCTTCAAAATGTATATGGATTTCACTCTAATAAAAAAAAAAAGTTTGGAGGAATGAACATTTTAATCAGAAATCCATATCTTAAAAAATGCAAATGTGGAGCTTTATGTGCATAAATATATGATCAAAGACGATAGAAATTTGAATTATTTTAATAAGAGGCAACTGGGGAGCTTAAAGGCAAGCCCTGATATGCAGTTTGACTGATTTTAGTGTTTAAATGCAGAAATATTACATGATTAAACATAATATTTTTATCTTTATTTTACTGAAGAAAGCCTCGGGTCAGGAGGTCTGAAATCAGAAGCGCTGCTAAATGTATTACAAGTCTGCATATGAGGAAAATATCTCTAAGTTTACTCATTAAATGACATTTCCACAAAATTGCTGTTATTTGCAAAAGACCATTGCTGTTTTCTCTGGCCGTCATTTGGTATTTGTTAACGATACATGAAACCACAACAGGACTTTTTTTTTTTCTTTCTCTTATATTCAGTGGTGGCCCTCTGACTTAAAAGCCTCATTCCTCACCCCAGTAACTGTAACATAAATGTCTGGATAACCATTATAGTTATTGATGGCTTTGATTGGACTCATCATTATACATGCTGTGGGCAGCATATGCTCCTCTAGTGCTCTTGAAAGTAGGAAGCATGTCTAGATCTCAGTGTTTACATCAAACCAATACTATGCCTGTATTTTCACAGCAATCCCAAGCATGTGCAATGACCTGTGTATTTAAACTCAATAAATCTATATGCTGCTTTGCTCAATATGAAGCTGTTACTGAATTGATATGTGCATGAAAATGTCACAAAATATCAATAGAATTAACATGGTTTAGTGTCAGTGTATCAAACCATTTTTTTCATAGATGAGATGTAGCACAATGACGCCACATTTTATAATAATATCATTTATTGGATTATAATTACTGATGCATTGTGTAACTTTAATGTTGCAACAGAACAAGGTGGAGCCACTTTGAATGACTTAATACTCTAGCTGCTTAGTAGCGTAATACATAATATAATTTTATCTTATTAAATTATTTGATTTTTTTATTTGAATATTAATCTGGATCTTCAACATCACTGAGATTATCATCTGGTTAGGTAAAAACACTGGCTTCCAAATGGTAGTCGAGTACATTTGTATGAAGTAGCAGAAAAAGAAATCTATTGTAATAAAGTGCGTAATTGTAGTTTACATCCACTATGCTTATTGATTTACTCTTGAATACTGACTGTCATTTCAGTAAATTGTGTACTGTGATCCTTAGCAGCATAAATAACTTGAATGCATTTATTAATGACATTCTTCCAAACAGGTTTCACACTTTGATAAAATGTCCTCATTTATCTGAGAAAATACTAGGACCAGCATGAGTTTGAAGTTTGCATCTTTGAGGGAGATGCATAAGCATCTATTGGACGTTTCATAAAATGTTCTACATACTGTATTTATCATGTCAACAGGAAGAATGAACAAGAATCACTCCTAACACTATGATGGGTAAAACGCAGCACATAAAATGTCCCCTCTGTTGGACGATTAAGGGTATATTCTTCTTCTTCTCTAACAGTACGTATCAGCACCACCTCACAGAACTGCTATCTTAACTGTAGAACTTGTTATTTTTCTAAGATATGTATATTAAATAATAATTGTATTTTAATTAGTTATTTTAAAAGTATATCGATCTTAAATTGTTGCTTGACCCCTGGCCTAACCATCAAACTCCTCCAGATATCATTTCAATGTGTACGTTTTTGAGATATTACACAATCAAACCATAAAGGTTACTGAGAACTCCTTGGCCATTTCCTATTGGGGAATAAATCTTTGTCCCTTTTAAAAAATGACCTCTACATTTTGTTGAAACATGGAAACAATAATATGACATGTAGCCCGTCAATCATTGCAGGATAATATGTCTGTGTCTACTTTCACGGTTGCTGGTTTTCAAACAGTTGTTCCATTGGGGAAGAAAGACATTGCAATTTCAAGCTACATTTGCTGCTAGTGACTTAAAAAAGCTGTGATGTTATGTTATGAGTGATCACTGTTTAACCAGGGATTTGCTGACGTGCCCCAAGCATCTGTTCCACTCGTCTTTCTAGGCGATATCTCCACTTTTGATTGAGATGTCAGATGTAAGCAATCCACTGCAGACTAATGGATAAAGCCGGAGTGAAGATTTGGGTATCTCAATCTGAAATCCAGTGGGGAAAGGGCAAGCATGGTCCAAAAGTTTTGGGATAATGTGCTTTCCCATTACAGAGTGAGCCACATGCAGCTGTGGTTTTAGTATACATTTATTCATAGGCCTCCTAACGGAAACATAGGCTTCATGAAAAAAACATTTCGGGGGGGGGGGGATTAATTCACTTTTCCTTTTAAACGCTCAAACAGCAACTTGACTTTGCTTTTGTTTTTCCATTTCAATTTTCATCGTGACATGGTCGCTGATCTTCCTCACAAGTACTTAACAAGTCTAAATGAATAGCAAATAATTTAATTTGCATATTAAGTGCAAAAAATGTGTCTTGAGTGCACAATGCTACATTAATGAGTATGACAGACGGACATTAGGAATTAGATTTTAATACATCTTAGCATAGTTGTGGCTTTACCACATCAGACAATAACAATTGAAGTTAATTTATTGATCCATGAACCCATGTCAATGATAGTACTAACATTGGTGTCCTCCAACACCTTTTAACAATACAACATTTAATTATAACACACAATACATTTATAAGAAACTCCTGACAGTCCTATATTTGTAGCCCCCAATATGTAAATAATAACACTCACCCTCCATGAAGCCACATGACTGTGAGAGCTGATCGCAGTCCAGCCTAGTCAGACACTTGGTACAACTGAGAATAATTCAGTGTTGCAGATGAGTGACATTAAGTAGTTTTGTCTCTGACAGAGGTGCCAGATGGGGCACTTTTTGAAGGTCAAAATCTATTTGTAGTTTTTTACGAACAAAGCTGGGCTAATAACACACTGTGTGAAATTGATTCTTGCCGTGGGTCTTAGGCTGGTGTCATGCACCAACTTTTAACGCTCTATGATCATTAGTGTTATGCAATTCTCCTGCAATAGTTAAGTTTAACATTCATGCAGTTCTGGGAATGTTATGTTGAAGCTAGCCTGCGGACCAACCTCATTTGTCTCCTACAATATTACTTATTTTGTTTGCAGTATTACATTTGCACAAGCGAAGACAGGTAAGAGAACAACATGCAAATAATCACTGCAGGTTTATTTATTTTTTAATCTGCTTGGCAAATGTTTTATGCTGAAGGTAATTCAGCATAAAATGATCTATGATCAGGTGTAGGAGGGACCATAGGGACCATAGCGGGAAACTTTCAACTCAGATGTTAGGTGAGACTTCATCAGGCCCAGAGGCTCTCCTTGTATGTCCATCCAGAACACAGTCTCCATACATTATTTCTGCAAGGAATATAGCTCCCTCTCCTATCCAAGAAAACACAAGATAGCATGGTAATAGGTGTCAAAAGTAACACCAACACAGACCTGCCATTCTCTGTTGCTGGGCCAGTCTCTCAACTCCTCAGCTGCCTCGTGTTCAGCTTCCGATGGTGATATCGAAAGGTGTGAAAGCCTAAAGGTTGGTTTGCATGAACCATTACATCAGCTCTATGGACCACTGAATGTTCAGCTAGGAGCACTGCTAAGGAACTTCATGAACCTCTAACTTTTCCTGTTATGCAATAACTCAAATTGGTCCTAGTTTTATGACTTAGTACAAGGGAATTGCATCTGTGTGTACTTTGTGTTTAGAAAATGCTAAACTCATACCTGTGCAAGCACTAACCTACCTCTACTTAGCCAGGGTTGCCAAAACCACACATCTGGCGTGTGACACACGCTTTCACTATCAATCTCATGCTCTCAAGCTGCCCAAACTATTCTCACTCCAAACACAAGATGGACCGGGGATTGCTTTTGGTTGGTTATTTACAGTGTTGAGTTGACAGCCGCTCAAGCTGTCGATCCACTCCGTTCCCTCCCCCACCACTCTTAACAACGATAACAGACAGCAGAGCAGTGGGAGCCGGTTGGTCAATCCCCTTTTTAACGCCAGGCTTTTCATCAGACGACGGCAAACTCTACTGAAGGAAAGGTGGGTTTGTACAATGCAAAGTGATATCGGTGAATATGTTTGAAAACATGATTAGAGTACGATAACCTATTCTATAAAAGCCACGTACTGTATGTATGTGTATATATATATATATATATATATGTGTATATATATATATATACACATATATATACACATGTGTGTATATATATATACACATATATACAGTGGTATGCAAAAGTTTGGGCACCCCTTAGGAAAACCACTGCATCAGTTTGTCACTTGCTGAGCTTTTGAAGCAGCAACTTCATTTTAACATATGTTATACCTTATGGTAGCAGAAACATCTCAGTAGTGAAATAACTTTTATTGGTCAAACAGAAACATGTTTATGTGCATTCAAACAAAAATAGGCATGTGCATAAATTTGGGCACCCCTAAGAAATAATTCCATTAATATTTAGTATTGCCTCCTTTTGCTGCAATAACGGCCTGTAGACGCCTCCTGTAGCCACAGACAAGTCCCTTAAGCCTGGCAGGTGGTATTTTGGCCCATTCTTCCACACAAAACGTCTCCAGTTCAGTCAGGTTTCTTGGCCTCCGTGCATGGACAGCCTTCTTCAAATAAATCCATACATTTTCAATGATGTTAAGGTCTGGGGACTGGGATGGCCATTCCAGAACATTGTACCTGTGCTTCTGCATGAATTCCTTGGTGGATTTTGATCGGTGCTTAGGATCATTGTCCTGCTGAAAAATCCAACCCCGGCGTAGCTTCAACTTTGTGACTGACTCTAGAACATTCTTGTCAAGAATCTCCTGGTACTGTAAGGAATTCATGTGGCCCTCAACTTTAACAAGTTTTCCAGTACCTGTGCTAGCCACACAGCCCCATAACATGATAGATCCTCCACCAAATTTTACAGTGGGCAACAAGTTCTTTTCATTGAATGCAGTGTGTTTTTTTCGCCATGCATACCTGTTCATGTTATGACCAAATAACTCAATCTTGGTCTCATCTGACCACAGTATTTTGTTCCAAAATGCTTCTGGCTTGTCCAGATGTGCTTTTGCATACCTCATGCGACTCTTCTTGTGATTAACACTCAGGAAAGGCTTTTTGCACATCACCCTTCCAATGAGCTCTTCCTGGTGCAAAGTACGCTGGATTGTGGAACGGTGAACAACTACACCATCAGCAGCCAGATGTTGTTGTAGTTCTCTGGAGGTGGTCTGTGGCTTCTCTGTGACCATTTTCACCATCCTTCGCCTGTGCCTTTCCCCTATTTTTGTCGGCCTACCACATCTTTCCTTCACACGGACTGTTCCTGTGGCCTTCCATTTCACAACTACGTTTCTGACTGTGGAGACAGACAGTTTAAACCTGTCAGATAATTTTTTGTACCCTTCTCCTAATTTATAATGTTGGATTATCTTAGCTTTCAGGTCAGTGGAGAGTTGTTTTGAGGTCCCCATCTTGCCACTCCCTAAGAAAGAACCTAGGCCAGGCACAGCCAGCTATTACCTATGTTAAATAGCCTTTTTCATGATTGATTCCACCTGTCTTTGTAATTGAAGGTCTAATGAGCTAATCAAAGCAATTTTGTGCAGCCACCTGTCAGCTATAAATCCGTACAGGTGTTGAAATGAATGCTATTTATAAGGGTGCCCAAACTTTTGCACATCCCATTTTTTGCATTTTATTTTATTATAATAAAACTATGTAATGCTACCCTAAGAATTTTGGTCTGGAAAACACTAAAACGTCTACATCTTTGTAGGAAAACAAATGTTGTTGCTGTGATCTTCTATTATAAAGGAAAAGCAAATTGTCATGAAATCTCAGAGGGGTGCCCAAACTTTTGCATACCACTGTATATATATTTATATATATACACATGTGTGTAAAGAGCTGGACCTACATGTATGGGAAACATACCACATACTAGCTGAGGCTACATGCTAGGGGCTTTGTTATGGCCACCACTTTAGGAGTTTAGTTATACTTTCTCATTAGCATATATTGAATGTTAGAAAAGCTTAAAAGTGAAATGTGGATATAGTAGATTAAATATTTTTGTTTCTTTGACACTATTTCTTCAATGCATTTTAAATGTAACCCAAGTATTATAAGTGAACACTAGTTACCTAATTACCTAACTAGTCCCTAATATTATAAACAAAGAAAGGTGGCTTAATTAAGGTTAATCGTTAAACCTGTGCTTTCCTTATTGTCATATGTCAAAATAGGAACAGAAAATCTTTATTTTATTTTTTGTAAAACCACAAATGTTTAATCAGTTTGAAAAGCATTTTATGCAATTCAGTTCGGAAGTGTTTATTTATTTCCTGGCAAAAAAACAACATAATTAGGGGAAAACAACACAATAACCGTGTTGTGATGGATGTGACAGCTAGTTTTATTACATTTGATGCTGTTTTTGTTAGCCATTATTGGTTTGTATAAACATGGATTTGTTTTTTTAATTGCAATATTGAGATAGTGGGGGTCCGGCATGCTTCATTGTTTTTTAAAAAAAAGGACTTGCATCACTAGGGGGCCTGCATAGCTTATGGACTTTGAATCAAAGAGCCCATTTGGTGCAGTACTGTATAACATGAGCTTTGAGGATGCAAAATAATATTAAGAAATCCATTAAAAAATTTCATCTTAGCAACCAAAACTGCATTTTTAAACAGTTTGCATAATTTCACAGCAAATCAGGGAATTCAGAATGAATGAGAAACATGTTTTATTGCAGAACGCTTTGACCCAGCAACAACTTCTTAAGCCTGAATATTTCTGAAATGCACAACATGTTTCTTAATTGAAGAGTTTTTGGTTTTTGGTATTTACTGAGGGTATGATTTACCTAAGTTCACAGTGTAATAGTTTCATTCCTGAAAAAACACTGACTTTACATTATAAGTTTTACCTCCTGTAAGATGAAAGCAACAGATAATTTAACAACACCAAGACAGGACATTTGAACTGAAAACGTTCCTTGGAAATAGAGATATAATACATACTACAGCAACACATACTGTATTTTTAGTGTGTCAATTTTGAAACATATGAAATGTTTGAATTTAAAACAGACCATTCATACATCCATATGATGCCCAGATATTGTAATCAGTCAATTATGAAATTCAAATAATGCCCTACATTTATAACATGCTTTTGTTCCAATTAATTTAAACTTTAGTATCTTTTTCTTCTCTTCTTGTATAGCTCTGTTATTCCCAACAGTTGTGGTTGATTATAATTAAAGACAAAGAAAGAAAATGAGGATAAGTTGAAGGTCTTATAAAGTGGAGATTCTTCAAAACCAAACCTATACACAGGGATAGTCAAGTCGAGGTCAAAATTCTGCTGTTTATATTTTCCCATTGTATGTACCTAATTCACACGTTTCAACATTTAATTGTCGGTACACAAACGTGATACCTCCTGTGAAGATGATGAAATGGCTAATTTTTGCTTCATGCAGAAGGCATGTCAAATTATGCGTTATTCAGGAACAATTCATTTTTTCATGGCTTTGTTTGGTTATGTGAAGTCACTCTGCTCTCTCTACACCTTTTTCTTTACTGTTCTGAAGGTTCTCAGTTTAATAAAACACCTTATCCTCCATTATTTTGGCTTCCTTGCCCCCTCAGATAATTTTATTGTAAAATAAATCATTACTTTTGGCCCAGTCTGGAGTTTTATTAGTTATGCCCTCCTGTTTGAGTCATGCTTTATTGAAGTCGTAATGTATGCCATATAGCCTTTATGCTTTGCACAGGCTTGAAATATTATTCTTGTTTTGATAACTCATTTCTGACTCCCTGTCTTTTACTGTGGCATGAGCAAAAATAAATAATTGTCTATTAACATAAGGTGATTATTTTGACAGTGGTGCTTCCAGCTATCAGCTCCTTTTTGAAGTAGTTATTTATCATTATATGCTCTTTTTATAAGCGCATGTTTGACAACATTCGCAGTCCACTAGAGGTGTGATGTTTCCCAAGGAGTGGCAGATTTCTCATGCCAACATAACTGAAGCCCCATTTTCTTGTTCAGTGAATTGGAAGTGGGTGGTTCAGCACTGTTTGCCAAACAGATCTTAGATGCAATTAGAGCAGTGTTGGATTCTATAGCACATAAAACTGATTGACAATCGAAGAGATGCATTGTGCTAATCTCTAAGCTATGGCCTTCTCTGAATGTGAAGACTTATCCTCGGAGCTGCAGGTTATCTTTCCGAAAATAATCTGCAAGCCCCCACAAGCTTTAGATTTAGTCAGTTGGGGCGAAAAAACAGATATCCAACTTTTGCTCAACTCCCACAGAATCCTATCACCCCCCAAAAAAACACAAATATGGAGGCCAATATTAAAATATGGCAAATACCTGGATTCACACATACACACAGAACACAATTCTCACACTTCATTTCCTGCTCTGTTCACTGCACAATTTGCATTGCGTGAGCCTAGGAGCCCCCTACAGCCAGCCTCTTTGATGTCGGTCAGCTACTGGAAGTAGCCCACTGATACTTATATTGATTGCTGTGAACCGCAAGTGAACATCCTGCTGTTCTGCGTTTCTATTCCTTTCTTTCTTCCCTGAGCTTAATCTCGATATTGATATAGATAAAAACAGACTGGCCTAAAAATTGCGAAGACATGCTTTTAACAGTCGAGTGAAAAGCCATTTCTGTTAGAGAGTTTTTCTCCAAGAAAGCACTTTGTTCCCCAAGTAGAACAGGTTTGAAGATTGAATGAGGTGTTCTGTTTATTATTTTCTTTTTTAATACCCTCAATCTACTGCCGACATGTCTTTTATGTTTTAGCACCCACTGAGGAGGGCTTTTTTTGTCAAGTTATTTTTCATGTCAAATTTGTATTAATAACTTATTAAGCCTTGTCAGTACGTAAACTTGTCTTCCCTGAACAACCTTGGGCTTCATTAAGATTTTTAACATTGGCTATGTTTTTTCTCGCTTGGTTAACTCTCTCCTCCGGTGCCGGCTCAAACTTTTATTTTTGTCCCTTTTGAGCTTCAGTGAGATGACTATCAACTGAGAGTGTACACCCCGACAGGTTTAGTTAAAAAAAAAAATTGCTCTGATGATTATTTATAAAGCGTAACAACCTACACTGAGAAAAAACAAAACAAGAACTTGTCACACATTATTGACACATCAGTTACACAGACTGCACATGGTGTTCCACATACCAGGCACCCTGTCAAGTGAAAATTCACATGCTGATAAAGGGACAACTAAACATGTTTAAAATAAACGGAATCAATCAGACTACATTATGGTTAGTAGAAGTTGTAGCTAAATGAAAATCGTGTTAGTGATATTTGAATGTTTAAGCTCAATATCAGCTCCAAAAAAGATATGGGCGCAACATTTAGGTCCTATGGTAATTTGGAACTTATCAGAACTCAAATATTTGCCCGTTGATGCTGTCCAGGGAAGAAAGGAACCCGAGAATGAAGAGAGACAGCTCTCTGCAGGCCACTCTGTTTGCTCGATACTCATGGGAAGTCCTAATACACACAAGTCAATAATGGAGGCACCAAAGCAGATGTCTGTTCTGCTCTGGAAGAGGCTGGCCTGGCCAAATGTCTTTAAAGAGAACGTTTTCTTCAAGCACCGTCACCCAAATGAAAATAAAATATCTATATTGTAGTTTTATTAGTGAGTTGTGTACAATAAGAACAAAAAGGGCTGCTATTAGTTTGAAATGGTCTGAATGGTTCCATTTAACTGAGGGGATATAGACGTGTATTCAATTTCTGTCGCCACAGAAGCTTAGTATGCTGCTCCTGGTCAAAAACAGGATGCACACTGGAGCGTTACCTCCATTCATGAGCTGTCAATCAATCAAGCTCACATCCCTTCAACGCAGTTGGTTAACCTTTTCTATGCCGATCTTTACAACAACCAGATAAAACACAGATGGATGTAGTGCGGTTGGCTATGATAGATGCATCAAGTATATGACATCTTTAAAATTCTATTTATTCTTTTATAACCTTAGATTTACCTTTTTTAAGGTGGTCTAAATGATGTTGAATATCTATTTGAAAAATTGTAACCAATTTAAACATATTTACTATGTGACAAAAAAAATATTTAGGGGTTATCAGTCTGAAAGATGATTGATTTTCAAAAATGATCGGATACATCCATTGTGTGTGACACATCAACACGTCATTACGATAGATCAAGAAGCCCCTTTCATTCTCAATAATGAAGGGTCTGTCTGTGTGGAGAAATGTGTTCTCTCTGCTGATCTCCGTGTGTTTGTTGGCCTATGTTTGTCTGCCGGACACCGGTAATCGTTTTAACAAGATATTATGATCGTGATAATTTAGCAGCGGAGCTCATGAAATGTAGCCCGAAGCCTGATGTTTACGGAAGACAGGAAAGATATATTCCGACTGTGATCGGATGTTTCTCGTCACCTCACAAGCGGTGCCAGTTCTACTGAAACTAAGTGGCACCTTATGGTTGAGGCAAATGTTACTTTAGCGCAAAAAAGGTTGGGGACCGCTGCTTTACAATACATGTTGGCACAAAACTGGTACTGCACATTTTACCTTTATTTATAAGTGCATTAAGAAATCATGCACGAATGACATAGGAGACACCCTAGCAAAACCTGTGTCAATTGTATAGAAGTCTATGAAGCAAATGACCCTATTTCTCAATCGATGACCTACCTCTGTAAACATTTTCCTAATGAGCTAATGGTCTCAATCATTAGTCTAAAGTAATTTTGCATACATCATAATGATCAAGTGAAACAGTTGGTAAAGTGGTGTATTCTTTAGGGGGAGTTTGATTGTGATTGACAGAGTGCTAGCACAATTTGGGTAGGCCTACTATGGGAAAACCAGGAAATTATTTTTCTAATAAATACACTTTTTGATGGCCACTTATCGGTCTATCTATGGGATAAACAGGAAATGTATTTTAACAAATGTATTTTTAAACGTTTGTATTTATTCTGCATTCAGTTGGAGAAAATAGAAACAGGGTAAATGTAAGTGAGAATGTTGATGACTTAGAATATGACTAGCTCCCTACATTTTCAGCAAAATATCACCCTGTGTAACATGCTAATTTTCTTTGAAAAATGAAGTAGTATCTCTAAATGAAAATGTATATATTATGTTGTATGACAAATAGCAGTCACAAGGTGTTTCACACTGTGTATTTATTCAGCAATATGTTGTTGTGAAGAAGAACACTTAACAGGGATGGGATTAATGTTTCGGAAGTCTTGGCTCAGGAGACACAACAGCTCTAAAATGAGCTGCAAAGCATTTGATGAATCATTCATCAGTCAGACCAATGCATTTAGTGGTAGCACTCAGTCTTATAAGGCCCCCCTGAGGGTGACTTCATTTGTTTAGTTTGCTGAAAAGCTGTGATATTGTACAGGAAGTGCTATTTAGGGAGTGCAATGGCTAACAGCCGCCAAGAGGTTAGGTTCAGGGATATCACTGTGTTAGCGTTCAGGGTGTTCCTCCATCATCTTTAAAATAAGACAGGACAAGAAGATGTGTATGGGAGTATCCACCTTAAAAGAGAGGAGGGAAGAGGAGATATTGATTTATGACCTCCTGCAGCTTTCCCCCCTCATTTATCATGCTGTCCCTGCGCACGCTGCCTTCACTCCACGGTAGCGAGCATCTCTTCCTCTCTGGAGCTGGCCACTCATCCTCATGTCTGGGTAACAAGCTGTGTGCTCAAAGACCCCCAGTAACCCCCTCTACCCCTCTACCCCCTTCCTCCCCGCTTAACTGTCACACTCCTAAACCCAGAGACGCACCATGACAGGATTACTCGCAACACACTAGGCTCGGAAATATGGCAGAGCCAGATATGTGGGGACGAATAACTCCTGTCATAACCCATCAAATAGCATTTTAATTCCAAATTCATTAACGGAAGGCTATGTTTGTCAGCTAATTTGTTTTACTCGATGTTGGTCATAATTAAATGATTGGGTTCAAACAGAATTGTGTCATTCCAATTGAGAATGTAGAGCTCTGTAGAGATAACGCATACAAGTGACATTTGTTTCCTTTCAGAGAGCAGCTCTTGGTTCCTGCTACAACAAGTAACAAGCCCTTAAAACAAATGTCAGCTACTTCATTATTACAGAAAAAAAAGAAGTGACAATTGCACCTGTGTGATACTGGCTCCTCTCATCACACTGAAGTAGTCTGATGCTAATTAGCACCATTTCTCTCTGCGGGAGGTCTAAATAATTTAATTGCTTAACTTCACAGCTACATTCAGAGAGCTATTTCTCTAAAAGGATTTATTATTCCCTCAAATTGTAATGACCTCCTTCAGAAAGGCATACACTTTTATTGCATTTTTACTGCTGCATTCATTAAAATAAAAAAAACAAACACATTTTGTGTTTTATTAATGCATTCGAACACAGAGGTCTGCAGAACGAGCTGCTTATGCATATTCAAAACGGGCTTTGCCCTTTAAAAAGAAAAAATAGAAGAAGATTGCACGGCCTTTAGATATGCTGTCAAGGAGAAAAAGGAGAGACATTTCTCCAGGATTATTAGAACACTGGGCTACATTCTCTAGTTGATCATTTTCATGCTTATTTTTTGCAACTAAAAAACACAAAATGTTATGAAGCAAGGTCCCGCACACTTGTTGTTCTTGCCTCTTGGGTCACGGATGAAACTAGGTTTGTCAACTCAGTTTGACGATGCTGTTTGAGTACAATCTTCCTCTTTTTTCCACGGCATGCCAGTGGCTGGGGTCATTTGCCCTTCACCATTTAAAAGGTTTCTTGAAAATGTGTTGCTTCCCTCACCTAACATTACCATTGCTTCTCGTATTCCATGAATATTATCCTGCAGCAGAGCAACAGCACATTCTCATTCCATTCCCTTTCCCTTCCTTCAAGGCCCTCACAAAGTCAACCCCAATTTATTCGCCAGGGATGGACTCATCATCGCTCTGGCCTGCCTCTCTCCAAGCTCCTCTCCGCATAGGGATAACACAGCCCTGCTGCTCATTCACATGCAGCTGTTCATACGGTATTTCATACATCTTGACTCTGAGTCACAATGATTCCTGTTCAGTCGGAGTAAATTAACAACAGCAGCAGCATTCAGATTACTTTAATAATTTAAATGATACCGTAGAGTAAATGCCTGCATTTAGTTGAATTTTACATGCCTTTAGTATATTTTTTTCCACCAAAAAACAACTATTGAAACGGCATTTTAAGAGTAGCTCCTGCTAAATTTAAATAAAACGGATTTCCTTTGAAGTACAGACAGTTTCGGTTTCATTAATCTAGACTGAATTTTTTTCTTTTATGATTCTTTACAAGTACATGAGCACCATAAAATACATTCAATTCATTCTCATTTGACTAGGGTGGAGGCTGAACTCTCTGAGGCTGGTATTTCAGAACTCAGGTGCAAATAAACAAGGAATATATGCATGGCCACATACCTCTACAAGTATCTCAGTAAATCTGTGGTTTACTTTTGTGATTTCCATGAATTGACCATTTAAATGGGGTTTTTTTTGTAGGAAAATCGAAATGTGTTTTCTGTCTATTTTCAATTTTCAATTTGCAGCTATAGAGGACTTGCAAAACGTCTTTGTAACTGTTTAGTAAATAACGTCAGGCTGTATATGTCTATCACCAGCACCGTGGAAAATAACATGGCTGTACTCCTCTTGACTATTCAGAAAGAAAACAGAGGAATGTCGAGCAACCAGTGGGCTGAGACCCTTCTCATCCTTTATTTACCTTTAAAACAAGCTTGAGTTGTTTTTTATCTGCTAGACGAGGCATAAGGGTGGAGAGGAAACGCAATTTCTCCCCAGGATCAACTCCCCTGGTTAGCATAAAACATATTTCATTTCCGCCATCACCTCGTGCTGGAACAAATCTTACTAGCTCCATGATTCTCCATACTTTTTTTAAAGTCTCTGAGCGGACATCATCAGGCGACAGAAGTAAACACATATTTTTGAGGGGGGGGGATTTTCTTTGTATTTGAAGACTGTAACTCCAGTTCTGTGCCTCACTCTTTGATATTTCCGTCTGAATAGCATCAACCTGGGCCAGCAGCTGCTGCTTCGAGATTTGCTGCATTGGGTGACTGATTCCATAGCATGAAAAAACATTCAGATCTTCCCCTGGATTTTACTGTACCCACTGTGCCCGCATTCCAATTCTGTGGGTTTTATGTCCTTCAAGAACAATTCTAGCCTGACTAATGAAGCCAAGCTGATTTAGAGCGCCCTGGGCTTTACAAATTGAGCACAGCTTCCCCTTTCATTCCATCTCCATAGCAGAAACAATATTCTTGTTAAAATGTATTTTGAGATTTCTTTTGTGCACTATTGTGTGACCGGACTCTCCTCTTGACAGGCTCCTGAAGCCAGAATGAATATGTTTGCTTTTTTTTTTAAGTGTGTAAGATCCAAAGCTGCAAATAATTGAATCTTATTGTGAGTGAATCCATTTTAAGGTGTGGTTCATCTTGTCCACACCAGTTGCCTCCCCTATGATGGAGAGCATGTGTCTGTGGCCACGCGTGCTGTCGAGTGCTCCAGATCACCCGCTGCAGGCGTGACCTTCCCTCTCTTGCTGCTTAACCTAATCAATTACGGTTCAGAACAGAAGCCAAGAGAGAAGGGAGACAGAAAGCCCATGACCTTGTCAGAGCCCTGAGGAGACTGTGAATAATTCCCTTTGAGGCCCATAAAGAAGGTTTCCATGGCAGGAGGACAAGAGTAAAGGTTGCTTGTTGAGCAAAAGAGAGGGAAGCTGAACAATAACATGTAAGGTGTTAAGGAAGCATCAGGAGCTGCTCAATATTCGGAGGAAACCTTAATCAAGTCAACTGTTTGGGTCTGATATTGTCAGGCAAACATTTGAACTGTGAGTTATTCTGCTTTTACTGCAACGGTCCTCAACCTGCCTCAGAAAAACCTGTTGACTTTATTTTCATGAAAGTTGTTAAAAGGGTGTAGCATGAGGCAGAGAGGATTACCGATTACATTTAGGACCATATTTGATTCCTGGGGTGGATTCACACATTAAGTTAAGCCCTGGTTTACATTATGAGATGGGGCTTTTTTCCTGCATTCACGTGACATTGGGATAATGACAAATAAATAAGTTCCTAACTAAAAATGTATGGAAACAGCTATCAATGTTTGTGGAACGCTCTTAATTATAAAATACCACACATTTACTCATGAGTAAGAACAACTACTTCCAATCTCAGAAAATAGACATCTATGCTGAAGCGAAAAGAGAAAATAAATCCATTGTAGTCCTTTGTTTACTTCCGCAACATAGTGACATCACTACACAACCCCCCCGCTTCTATTGACGAGCACACCAACACATTGTCTGTGATAGGCTAAGGGGCGGTACATTTCAAAAAGGTTGACAAATGAATAAAGCCAGACAGATAACTATTCAGAGCAGACCGGGCTCTGGTTTCAGACAGAGGGTGAAAAGAGGAGGTGCAGCACAGGCAGTATGAGAAAAATAAAGAGCTTTTTGAACATTAAAGGTTTCCTTAAGGTCTTTATTGTTTTCTAAGTCCAAAGTCCAGGAGCATACTGTATATGTTTCAACATTTCTAACAGTCTTTTGTTTAAGAGATTAAAATGAAAGATAACATTCACCTCAATGCCTCCTATACCTTTGCTTGAGAACATGTTTTGTGAAAATGCAAGCACTTTTTCTGCAGTGCTTATTTCACACTGAACTGGCCCCACACAGTTACATCTGGAGGCTGCCCAGTACAACCATAGTCAGGGCTGATATTAGCAATTCAGGGCTCTGGGGAACCATCTCAAACAATACCTCTGTGGTTTGTGTTAGAGGAATTTGTGTGGGGTTTGTAACCAGCAACCCCTTGCAGTCCTTATCTTCAGCCTACATAATGCAGCTTTCCCGGAGTCATCTGTAATGACTGCTTTGCTCTCCTCCACAACATGTGTAAAAGGCACTTTAAAGACAAGGGCAGAATAATGTGAGTTTATGGTTTACACAGCAGTTATCCATTTGAAATTGTTTGGCTGAAGGGTTTGGTGGTAATGCAACTTAGAGCTATTTCAACAGCTTGTCTCTGCGTGAATTCTTGTCTTTAGTGCAGCTTATTACCTTGTGCTGCTCTATTATTGCCTGGGGAGGACAGAGTGTTGAGTTTGCATTACTATAAGACATGTTTCTAAAAGGGTTTCAAACCCTTTCAGTGCAGTAGGTACTTTAAATCACCAAAATGTATTTTTAATAGACTAACGCAACACAAAATCATGAAGAGTGACATCGAATACAAACCGTGTCTTCGCACATGCAAGAGTATACTGACTTCCATCCTCACTCCCACCCCCTCCAGGACACCCTGTCCGGCTGTGCAGCTCCTTCAGTGACAGGCTGCTGCACCCACGGTGTCTCACGGAGAGATACCGCAGGTCCTTCCTTCCTGCAGCGGTCAGACTTTAAGACCAGCATGGCCCCTGGTAGACCCCTCATACATACAACAAAAAACTGACTAGTTGTGCAATAACAATTTATGTGCAATATATAAATAGAAATATACCATTATTAATAACTGTGCAATATTTACCTGGCTACCATATTGCACAACAGGATGTGTATTTTGTAAATTGTTCTCTATCTTCCGATTTTTTAATCGCATATTTTCTTTTGTAAAGCTGTCTTTGGCTCTGTTGCTGCTATAGCAAATTTAAATTTCCCCTCTGTGGGACGAATAAAGGGATTCTGATCCTGGTTCTGACTTGTACTTTGTCCTTTTGACTTGAAAATACTTGACACGTTTCCCCAATCCCAAATATCAGTGACCAGATCAGCGTTCAAGTACTCTTATTACTATTTTAGTATAAACTTAAATTGCCTTGACTTGGACACCTTTGTCCAACTAGTGGGTCTTGGTTAACCGATACATCCAACATAAGAGAATTATCACAGTGTCTTATGTGATAATGTATACATTTACCTGGGTTGAAAGGAGTTTTCACTAACGGATAGCTGAAGCTTATGAGGGAAAGATATATGCATGATGCATTGAGATGAATCCCTGTTGCTCTCTCTGTGTCAAACGGTGCTGATTCCAGATGCAGGGCGCAATAGAATTACAGGACATTCACCATTAACTAGTAACAGATCTGGGCTGTTTGGGCAGCAACTGAAATAATGAGTAGAATACGATAAGTGTTTCTAATAATATGTAGATTATTCTTTGCCCTTTTTATTATGGAGTGTGGTGTTACCCACTGTTACATCATAGACAAGAACTGGTTTCAAGAATGGCAAAATTATCCTTTTTTAGGATATAAACAGCCTTAAATCAGAAAGACATTGCACATATTGTTGAATGAATGCCCTGTCTGCTTAATTCTGCAGTTGGTTTACCTGCAGTTTGTCTGGCCTCCACACTGATTCTGGCAGCAGCTTGTTTGTTTCGAACGCATCAATCATAGTCACCTCCTAATGCCTTATTCATTAACTTCTCCAAAACACACATCTTGATGATGAGACTGGAAGGAGCATGTTTTCAAGACACACAGTTGCTCGGTCTGCAGTCAGCATTCTGTGGAATTAAAGCCACTATTAATCAATTTTAGTCGAGCTGGAACAGATCCCAGACGCATGATCCTAAGAGCAAACGACCGAGGGAGGTGGGGGTGGAGGGGGAGGAAAATTCAAATACTAATGATGCCTTGTAGACCACAACTAAACCATGATAACATTAGATAGATACATAGATACTGTTGGACAATCTGATTGAAATGTGGCTCGATGTTTACTTTAAAGATTCCCTGGTGATTCTACAGCGTCTTATCTGAAATCATTATTTTCATATTGGTGATCAGGAGCTTATTCCACCCGTATCCACTGGAAATCACACAAGATGAAAGCATCTGATGCATGGCTAAAGCGTTAGCTAAATGTGAAGTGATCGGCACCAGGCATCTTGCCTTTTGCTGTAATTTGTTTTCACAGCTCTGGGACAGAGATATTGCTGTGATCAAGCATGGATTCAAAGCATAGCTCTAGGACACAGAACGCCTTTGCTGAGCTTCCTGCAGGGAAAGGAGAACAACATGTGTCCAGCTGTCAGGCACAGCTGCTGGCCTCTGAAGTGTTACACAGGGTGGGTGCAGCCTGCAGTGGGTGGTTGCATCACAACTCATGAGGTGGCCCCATCAATTGGGCAATGGCACTGCTGCAACCCAAATATCAATGTGTCCTTGGATTTGTGCTGCTGTGCTGCTATTATTGATCATATATAATTGAAACATTATGGCTTCAGTGTTTTCCTCTTATGAACCAATCCATGTAATTTTGTGTAAAATTGCATGCAGCACAAGTACAACTGAATGAATACATTGGAAGAAAAACAGCTCTATTTGGATGAGGACAAGTGTTTCCAAAGCAGCAATTATTGTCCCTGTTTGTATGTTCTTTCACCCCCTAGGATAAATTGGTTAGTTTTTTCATTGGTTGCCAAGTGGAATATGTTGTTCTTGTCTTTGGGGACATAATTTTCATTGTTCAGACTCTCGGCACAGAACCAATTTCGCTTTGCCTTCAGTTCTCAAAAATGGTGCTGAGACAGCTTGACTTATAATATACTTGTCTCTGTGAAACACTGCCGATCACTTGACTTTCGACAAAGACTGCCACACATTCTCTCTGGCATATGCTCGGTTTATCATCTGCCATGTGGAATGGAAGTCACAGGTGGAGTGAGCAGTGCCTCTCTCATTAAAGTGGCTCTTGGCTGTGCTGTGACACATGGATAATCCAACAAGGAATCAATCATTAGATAGTTACCACGGTAATAGGTGAGCAAATATGTTTCCTGGTGGTTGTCCTTATTATTCTGGGGCTAGTGGGGCCCCATGAGACGGTAGAGCCAGATGGAATTGAGGTGTTGTCACTACTGAGTGAACAGGTAATGAATTACTCCAGGACAAATGGGCCGCCACATGAGAGATGAGGAATCCTCTCACAAAGAGTAGAGACAGAGGGTGAATGGCAGCATCCACTAACGCCCCAACCTCATTCCTGTATAGATGTTATTTTTTTCCTAAATTGACTCAGAAACATTGAATGGTGCGGGTTTGAATGGTTAGCAGAGCGATGGAATTGGGAAAGAGGCCTCTGAGATACAGACAAAGCGCAAGACAAATATATTTCCCACCTTTGGCATTCTAAACCCAATTTCAGATGCAACCGAAGGGATTTGGACAAGGCTTTATCAGAACTGCTTTGAAATGACATTATACATATGGTTCTGAACCTTTCCAATTATAGTGTCCAACCTCCTCTCCCTTTTCCTTTTTTGGGTTCCTGTTCTTCAAACCAGCTGATTTGTTATGACATTGGAATAATGGCATTCCTCTGGTGACAGTCATTGCTGAGGGATATGATTACACTGTGGTAATTATGATTGTTATTTCCAATCACAGCTGAATGGAGTCGCAGTGTGTTATTTCAGACAGTACCAGAGTGACTATCTGCACTAGATGATTCTGATGGGGGCGATTTGAGACACAAGCGTTCTGCTGGCACAAGCACTGACAAATGCATTCTGTATTTCTGCTGGGAGAAGGCAGACAATCTCTCACTCTCTGCAGGTGGATCTAGTGGTCGCTGAGGCAGCTGGATGACTTCGACAACACTTTAGTGAGGAGAGAAAGCCGCACTGGGTGGAGTGTTATCTCATATTTGACATGAACATGAGACATTGAGTTGTACTCTTTGATTCTGTGGCTATAATGCGTTTACACTACAAGAGATATCGAGATCCTTTTTAAGTATTTATTTATATTTGCTCAGATACGTTAGCATAATATGGAAATAGTACCTTTTAGGTTGATATGGTGCACACATTCGCACTTTTATGAATAACATTAGTATTTATTTTTAATATTGTTTTTCCTCCTGGTGAGTTCAAGTCCAATAATCTTCCTTAACTCTGTTTTGGTCTCAACCAAGTCCTGTGAGAATTATCATGAGCTGCCAAATGCTCCAGTATTTTCACCAGCGAGATGCTAAATATCTGTCTGCAGCATGGTGTTTTTTCCACTTAAAAGAAAAAAACCTGCTGTGGATAAAAGCGACACTCTGAGAGGGGTGAGAGTGAACCATAACAACAAAAGTCATGTCCCATTTAAACTTAATTAAAAAAAAAAAAAAAGAAACAGCTGACTTGGCTTAATCAGCCTAACTAGCTCTTTTACATTGAGTCCAAACAAAGGAGAAGAAGCACACCCGGGGACTTTAAATATGATCATTTGGATAAAGGATAATTGATGTTTTTGCATTATATACTGTATATACATATATTTCTTTTTCTCCCCAGAGTATTTAAAGAAATAATGTATATCAGAGAGCCTTTTGAAATGCTTTTGCTTTGTCTTTTCGTCTTAAATACTTGACAACATAACATGCTTACCCAAGAATAATACTAGTGTAAGGTTTAGGACATACGTTTTATTCAATTGATGCATATAATTGAGTTGATTCACTAAGAAACTAGTTATAATGCTCCAAGTAGATGCAAGCCAGGTGGTGACAACCAAGGGGTGGTGAGACCAGTCAGTTTCTTCTCAAAGAAGTTTAACAATTACCAACAACATTACTCTGTTATTGATAAGAAAGCGATGTCACTATTTGGGCCTTGCAGCAATTCAATGTGTATGTGGGAGCAGGAGGACCGATATGGTTAACCCAGATCACAATCCACTGACTTTCTTGCATTCTATGAGATGTCCAAACCAGAGACTGACGTCAGGCTTACAACCTTGACATTAGGCATATTAAAGACTCGGTAAATGTTATTGCTTATGCACTATCACGTATTCCACTGCACTAGTCGGTTACTAGTGTGGCCTTAAGTTTAATGGATTGATATTCATACTGTTTTGATTCATCTTTCTTCTCTCTGCCCATCTTCTTAAACTTGCTTCTCAGGTATCTGTGTTTCTGAATATTTGGTTGGTAGCTAAAGGCGGGGTTTGCAGTATGAAGGTTGTATATCAATATTGTTGTTCTCCTTGAAAATTAAGTAGTGGGATACATTTTGATGCTTTGGGTTAAACATTTGTCTTGGTTCGGCATACAACACCTTGCAATACACCATGCTCACACATTCACACCCACAATACTGATATTACTGACTAACACACCTCATTGTGGTAGCTGCCTTAGTTTGTTGATTTAATAATAATAAATATCTTTCTTTACATCGTGTCCTTTCTACATTCTTTTGTTATGGCCAAGAGCCAGGCCATGACAGTCCCTACATTTCAAATAATCTTGTATTTGTAGATTTTGGCTATAGTTCAGTCACTTGGGAAATAATAGAAACAAGGTACAATGTTGTTTGTAAGCTGATAAAGTGTGAGCAACAGGAAAAGCTGCTTAAAAGCATTATCCGTCTCGGTCCTGCTTTGTCTTCTCATTAGGAGCGATCCAACCACTGCAGTTACGTATATATACTGTGTTACGTCATGCTGAAAGAAAAAAACTCTCTTAACATGAATAAACTGTATTCTGCGATAGAATAATCTTTTCTCAAGGTCCACTTGAGCTTTCTTTGAGCTTGCAGCTGTCATTGTGTGACCTAAAAATGGACAGCCTGATGCTCCTGCACAGCTCGCTCGCCCAATCTGACTTTCAGTGTTTCAGCAGATATGTTATTGTGTTGGATGGTTTGCAGTAAGCCCTAGATGATTATATATCTCAGCCATGTAACTCCAAGGGGTCCCATCAAGATCAAGAAAACTGTGAGATGCGGTTTAATGCTCACAAAAATGTGGACCTGGATTTGAGACTGTTTTGATCCAAAGGACAAGAAAGTACTTAAATATTATGTCAGGGAACTGGTAATGTTTTACGGTGCTTTCAATATTAGCATACAACATACCCATGCAATTAAGAGTTTAATGATAAATAAAAAAAACTGTACACATGTCTTTAACACCGTGAGGAGTTCCAAACTATGCTCTGATTACTGTTCTTCTTCTTCTTCTTCTTCTTCTTCTTCTTCTTCTTCTTCTTCTTCTTCTTCTTCTTCTTCTTCTTCTTCTTCTTCTTCTTCTTCATCTTCTTCTTCTTATCACTTCCTTTTAATACACTTTAAAATGTTCCTCCCTCAATGAGACTTCAGGCAGCCACGTGCATACCCGGCAGATGTTGGTGTTACTAATAATGAAAGGAATTAGTCTACCAACCAAATTATAATTTACCACCTCTATCTAGTCAGCATCTGCTGAGCCATAAATATAAATTGCTTAAATTTGCTAAGCATGTAAATGTGACTCACCATCTGTACTAGTATACCTTTACGTTCTCCTGGCGCTTACACGTCCGGACACTGTGAAAGCCAGACAGATGCAAGACTTTAGCTCAGCTAATAAGCAACTCAAGCAGCTCTAGCAATTTAGAAATATTCTTTATAAACACACTTTGAATTAGATTGTAGCAAAAATGACACTGTTTTGAATCAGAAGTTGGTGCAGCAGTGTGTACAGTAGTGAAGTAAAGAGCAATGTAGCGCAACACAACACTTACGGTGTGTAATGAAGATAAATTAAGACGATTTGTTTGTGGATAGTGCTGTGTTTGCCCAAATGCTGAGGATTGCCATCTCCTTAGCCTTTTCTTGCTGAATTAGATTCAGTCAGCTGCAACATCACACAGCATCTTTCCAAACCGCAGGGATGTCAGATACTTGCGTAGTTGGTAGTGTAAAACTGTTCATTCCCACACACTGAGAGAAAGAGACAGCCTTGAATGAAGGCAGATTATGTAAAAAGCAGGTACTGCCAGGTGCTGTGATAAGACAGGTGTCTCAGACATGCTGTTGATTCCTATAAGACAGTACTACAGTAACTCAGAGGACTGAATGCTGTCAACACAGTTAGTTGAACTTGCATCTTAATTATAAAGAAGGACAATTTTAATCCTTATACTGTGCGATTCAGAGAACAAAATGTATACTATACAAGTCCAGCTTAGCAGTTTGTTCTCTGTTGGGGACAAGAAGGACATTTCTTTCTTATAGATGTCATGGTTCTGCGAGCAGCTTGTCAATTTAAACCACCAACCTCCAAAAAGGTTTGGTTAAGTTCCGAGAGTTCTTCTTTACAACACGTTTCAACGCTCATTATGAGAGGCCACGCCCTCATTTATAATAAATGCCTTGCTACAACGCACCACCTCTGTAATTATGAGACCTCTAATCTGTCATTTTTTGCATCTCCTAGGACAGTTTTATTTTGCATCAATGGTAGACACCACTTAACTTTAACAGAGAAAATGGAAGCTTTACCTACATATTATAATCCTTATCTGTAATTATACATCAGACAATATTTGCTTGCAGATGGTTACAAGTTGCAAAGTCTTAACATTGTCGGAGAGAAGAAAAAAAATAATGCAACTGTGTAAAATCAGCATGGGAGCTTGGTAAAGGTTGGCTGAAACAGTCACTTACTCAAATTATAACTAACATAGTATATCTAACACGTTTAAGGTTTTTTTTTCAGCCCAATGCTACAACAACTAATTCCAAATGAGTCACAGCAACTTCTAAAGACCATTTAGTTTCCATGGTAAGGTTTGTTCCAAATGTCTCAATCTTTCAGGTCCTAGTCTCTTAAGCCTTTTTGTTCCTAACAAAACCAAAGTTGGTGTGTTCTCCCAGGCAGTATGGCTGATTTGCTAAAGAAAGAGCAATGCTGCAGTGGACTTTGATGTGTGAGCAGGCTTGCCCTCTTGTTCCTGTTGCCGGGTTAACAAATGTATGTGATTAGTGGTGCTTTTAACATGTGGATTTAAGAGGTCATGTTTCTGGTTTATCTTCAGTTTAATTACACCTTTCTTTATCTTATGTTCGCAGTAGGTGTAGAATAACAAGACAAATCATTTACAAAAACAAATCAATGCACTAAATCTGTTCCCTGGATGTGCAAAGACTGTTGTTTCCTTCCACATTGTAAATCTACTGCATCCCAAAAATATTACTCTAGATGCAAAACATATAGTGTTTTAGTCAGAACAGCAGTATGGCTGAGAGAACAGCATATTGATGTTTGAGGATGATTACTAGTAGTTTGACTGCTTGTAATTTCTGCTTCGTGTACTTTTTTACCACCTTTGCATCAACAAGAAGAGGACTGCTCTGCTGGATGGACACAACTAGAATAATTGTATAGTTTTCATTGTTTTGAAACAATAATAGTGAACAGTTTATTTCCTTGAAGTGTAATAGTACAAAACAAATTGAATTTATCACATCCTTCAATCAAAAACAATATTCAGCACTGGGAGGTAGAGCTTAAATAGACTACGCTTAAGGTAACAGATGTGAAAAATGTTATTCCTGTCTGCTGAAATATATTGCACCATATATACTATGAGCCAAGCTCCCCAAACAGTATTGATGTCAACAAGCAAAGCTGTAAAAACGACCCTCAAGATACTGCTTTTAAAAAAGATGCCATCTAAGAGCTGATAAGAGCTACAAGCATTGGATTGGATCAATTGTACAATAGGAAGAGCACTCAGTCATGGGTTCTGTTTAATTAATGATGAGGGATAGAGATAGGCTGTTAGCTCCATATTGTCAGTCAAATACTCACAGCAGAGGGTGGCAATATGAGCTGTGTAACTGATACACGAAACAGAAGGAGCTAATCTATACTCTCCAGTCTAGTACCATCAATGTTTTTTCTTAAGATATCTGCTGCATGAAACACATACACTTTTTAATTATATATAAATGCAGTAGAACAAATTCACTAATAACAAACATATTGAATTTTTGTTTCATTCCTTTGTTTCAAATCCTCCTCACTGGACCTCCGATATACTGCCTGTATTTCCATGCATTGTCATTTCAACCACTCCTTTGAATATCCTTTTTTTTCCCGCTACCTGACCTGCTCTTGTCTATCTCACCTACTTCCCTGTTTGCCTCATAACGGGTCCAATTTCATTAGTAATTTGCAATATGCACTAAGATCAACATAATTAATTCCTTGATCCTGATTCCTGATTCTTGATCCTACCTGTTTGTCTGAACCTCTGCCTTTATCCTGGAATCTGATTCCCTGCCTGTTCTGCCAAGGAAAAGTTTACAGTCTCGGCTTTAGAATAGTTTGGCATTTCATCATTTGGTGTTTGGCCATTGAAATGTTTTATTGGGTCCAGCATTAACCAGGAGGGTAAAACTCTATGCTAAACAAGACATTTTTAGACAATATGATTTTTTGCAATGAACTTTCATGAAGTCAAACCACAATGTTGAAAGTTTAAAGTCCTGAGATGAAAACACACAGAATACATTTAACCTTTAACTCAAATACATAACATCAACAGTTTAGGTTAGTTGAAAGCAATAATATTAAGTTCAACTTAATATTGTTTCTTTTTTTTTTTTTACAGTTTTGTAACATTTGTATAATACATTTATTTAAAGTCCACGTTTCAGTTTTTGCAGAGCAGACAGAGTTAACAGAAGTTAAGCACATGCACTAGACTAGAGCACACACTGGTTTTGCTGTCTATTTTACTGTAAATCTGACACATTTAAAAAAAAAAAATGAACATCATTCTTACGAAATACTTAAAAACAAGCAATGTATTTAATAAACATATGTTTAAAATATTTTCTCATTGATTCATAAAAACAAATTTATTTTCGCAACCAGCACAGTCAACCCCCTGGCCATTAGAATTGATATTTAGAGAACTTTGCAGGATGCTGCCTTTTTAAGATATTGTGGAATCTTGCACATTCTGTCAGTGAACCTTTTTCTGAGATGTGAGGAAAAACGTTATAGAAATGAAATCAAAGGACTGTTCATCTATTTTTTTTATCTAGTCCACCCTTTTTCACTTAAACAGAAAACATCCCACATTTTATTCTTGACATAACCCTTTATAATGGTAAAATCCAGAACAATCAAGTAATCCAACCATTTAAAAAAGTAACAACTCTTTAATTGAATCTGCCGCTTCACCTTTATATTCAACCTCCTCTTTGTAGGACATGACTCATTGTTCTTTTTGTACAAGTCTCTAAGTGAATACGTACTGTAAGGTTGAATAAGCGCTCAGCCCCCCCTTCACGCCAAGAGAACTGTTTCAAAACAAACAAATAATTAAACATAGGCAACACATGGGACAAGAAAGAAACAAAATAAATTACCAAAATGTTTAAAGCTTTTGACAAAAGTCCTTTCCATCAAAGAACACTCCATATCTGATTTTGGAGATCAATGGGGCAGTAAAGTGGCCTATTGATTGGGGAGGCATGTATGGATTTACAGCCAATTGTGAAGATCGATATATCCTTGTCCTGTCAAAAATCCTCAGACAAGGAATTAAACCCCTACTTGCCACCCCTAGACTAATAAAAGTGAATTAGATGTCTACAGCTGACTTGTAAAGATAATTTGATAATAAACCAAAACGTGATGGTTGGAGAAAGGTCACATTGTCACACAATGTTCCAGTGGTCACACTTACCTCTCTATCCTTTCAGAATGTTTGATGACTTGATGTTTGCCATTTGGATGTTTTCAATGGAAGTATCATACATGTATTAAAGAAGTACTATTGTGTTACTGTGTCTGCCATTATAATAAGAGAGGACATTAGGCCTAGCTCTATCAAGTGTCTCCATATTGTAATGTTAGCCTTATTACCATTGATGTGTACAGCTAATAAGCTAAGTCTCATAAGTGATGATGGCCATCAAGCCGGCATCAGTGAAGCAATTGTACAGTATCATACCAATACTACATTAACCAAGCTGCCAGAATCAAAAGTGAACTACAAAAAAGACAATGGCATGCTAGCACTTAGATCACCACTCTCCTTAGTAAGCATAACACAGATGTTGGCAAATACACTGAATATGTATATTCTGTAAATAGTCCTAGTCCTCATGCAAAAAGTATTGGTATTAATAATGTATACGTTTGTTCGGAAACATTGTTAAAGAAGACATAATGCACAGCTAGCAGGCTTAAATATTGAATCTGTGGTAGAGATGCTGAAGACTTCCTGTACCCCTGTGGTCACAGGGAGTACAACTGCATGCCACTAGCTAAAAAAGAAAGACAAAAAAAAAAAGTAATAATTACAACACACAGGTAGTTTGGCACTGGACTTATAGACCACTGCTCTCTAGCCATTGGTCAGACTCAATGGTAGCATAGTATAAATTCCAATTATCATTTTTAATATCAAGAGAACGGTAGCCACGCACTGTGACCACTGGAGGACACTTGTTATTATAAGGGCTGAGATGTATACATATGGGTTGTTCATAAAAACAATAATTAGAAATACATTCACCTGTATTTCAATAATAATACATTATATATATATTTAGTTTTATGACATCTTCAAAGTAAATGTTAAGTTATTCCTTCAGACTTTTGGGGCTCTTTCATTGACATGAATGAAAAAGCCCTTTGATAAAAATAATAATAATTGACAATTAGAACTAAGGACTTTAGGCAAAGGGTCAGGTTAAGTGCCCCCCTGAACCCTTATACATGTGCCCTGGACCTGGCTTTTCTCTAATCAGCCCATGGCTGTATAGATGCAGTTAAAATTATTAACTTTATCTATAGCTAAGGTTTAAGTAAAGTTTATTAACTGATGCTACTACGTAAACTTAGTAATGGTTTACTGTCCATGTATTCCATTTTGCTTACCAGTTAAAATGTGTTTAATTTCTTAAATTAGCCAAATTCAGCCGTATTGACTTGAACACGTTCACGACACTTTTTGCTCACGGCACAGGTTGTTCTCGTTTTTTGTCTTCTTTTTTCTCTCATTTAACCAACTTTTGCATTATCAAAGGCAACAACTGGCAAAAAAAACAACACACTGACAAATTCATTCCTTTAGAAAAATATAACCCTGGCGCTACGCTGTGGCAGAAAGTGGTGTGATGCCACTCCTCATAACTAACTAAGGGCCACCTTTTTTCCCCTCAGCAGTGAGACGGGATGCTGCGCTGCAGGGAGAGCGTCAGCCGGCTGCAGCGGTGGAGGCTGACTGAGAGGAGACCAAACCAAAGCTCCGTGTACCACGACGCACAGCTCCGACGGAAAGCTCCCTGAAGTGGAAGGAAAGGTTTGATTTCGCTCGAGCGGGGACGAGGTGGTCACCGAAAGAAACAATGTCTTTGTATTGCTATTTTTTTACTTGAGGATGTACTGTTTACGCTGGCTAGCCAGATAGAGCGACAGAGACGAGGACCCGGACTTGATACTGTTAATACCGCTGCCATTCTGCCGTTTGGGTCGGGAAGGAGAGACACTACCGCGGTCCCCGCAAACCGGATCACCTGGGAGCGAAAAGAAAAACAAAGAAGAGAACGAGTTTTTTATTTCTGTGAGTAAAGTATTTTACTTTCGTGTTTCCTTTTATGTCCATATTGTAATGCAGCCACAACTGTGTGAGTGAACGCAGGTTGTTCATAGAGAGACAAGTTCTCCTGGTAATGCTGGTGATGATGATCTTAATAATACCTCCTGATGATAACAATCGGAATAGTTTGTTATGGTGTCATTCATATATTACATTTTTAAAGTTTTTGACTGACAACCATAATGTTCTTCAGTCTGCCTCTTGTGTTCATGTAGTTTCCGATAACTTCTGCCTTTTCCTAAAAAGTGACTGGAGTCAAAGTAGCTAACGCATGTGGGTGATGAAGCTTTTATTTGTCAAGATGCCCATCACAAGGTGTTAAAATGAAAACATATTTGCAGTTTATTATGCCTTGGGAAAATAATCTTTACAGGTTCAAATGATATGAATCCTCCACTGAGCCCACACAGCAGCTTTGAAAAGAGACACTTTGAAATGTATTTACACTGAAGTGGGGTTGAGGTCTAGCTGCTTTTGATAGGAGCTCAAAGAGATCCATGGAAAATATTTTTTTGTGTAAGAAAAAAAGCTTGCCTGCAAGGTCAGAGGCAGGTCTTTTTTAGGTATTTTTTGGGAATGCATCTTTGGGTTAGCAGAGCAGGAAACATCTAACACACCACTTACCACACAAGTAGACCCACAGGAATTATCTAATCAGAGATATGCTAATTTCCCACACTCTAATTTTGCAGCTTGCTGCGGTTGAATGTTTAGTATAATGCTATCATCTGAATGTGCTGGTGACAGTGGGGTTGTGCATTGTGGCTCGAGGGCTTGCAGGCTCTTGTTTGATCTTCTTAATTTGGCTTTTTCAGGGCTGTGTTTGGATAATGCAAAGAATATTATTAAACCATTATTCTTTTAGGAATATTATCAACGATTTTTAAAAAAAAGTTTGTTTGGCTTTCTTTTTCCATGACAACAATTAGCAGAGTAGTGGGACACAGAGCAGAGTCTGCCAGAGGAAAATTGTACCTTTAAAAAGTGTGTCTGCTGTCAGTAAATCCCCCTGCTGCTTTTGCGTCTCTTTAATACAGGTCCACTCAGAGGCATTAAGAAACATTGTACTATTTTAGGCCAGTTACTAATTCAAAGCCACTAAGTATGTCACTACAATATTCAAGACTCCTGAAGATTCAAACCATGAACCTTTGAACTAGTTTCAGTTTCTAAAAATACAGAAACTAATTTGTGCATACTTCTATCACTATAGATTTTGACACAAATTGTGCTCAAATATAGTGGTACTTTAGAAACATTGCAGATGGAATCATCACTGATAGAAACATTATCACAACACAGGACCGATAGAAACCAACATGTGGTTTAGAGGCGCACATTTCACATGAAAAATAAATGAAAAAACAAAAGAATGGTACAATGTAATATTTTTTTCAGCAGATCTTTTTTTGCTATTTTAAGAATTTAGATGTTCAAAATAGTTTGTGTAGAAGTGAGAGTGGGATATGGACAGAGGAAAGAAGCCTACTATGTCTTTTTTGCTTCAAGCACAATTCCATTCACATCCTTTGAAAGACTGCCAGTGGAGCACATCTATATTCAAGCGTTATGTCACATACTGTACTATAGTTGTACTATATGGTTTGCTACATGTACGCAATCAATATTCAATTTCCCTCCAATGTAAAGACAAATATAGCTGGATCAGCAAAACATTTTTCCTTTTTGTTTCTATAACACACTGCTCTCTTTACATTTTGTCAGTTCTCAGCAAGAAGCACAGTATAAAACTTTGATTGAGTACGTCAGCTTTAAAGTCATGTAACCTACGTCTCAGACTGCCACAGTTTCCTGTTAGTGTTGCACAGTGCAGCATCCATTAAGACTTAATGATGGAAGCCTTACTTGAAGGCACGCTTGTGATTTTAAATGGGCCATAATTTGCCATAATGTTAATCTAGATATATATTTCATGAGACTTAATGTGCTTAAACAATTTTTAATATTAACCCCTTTTCACCGCTGACTTTAATTTCCTGGGATCATCTGAAAATGGTCCATCTCACCACGAGACGTATAGTTAAAGTCGCCAGGCACGGTCCTAATCAAAAGAAGCTTCACCTGCGTATCAGGGGAATAGATGGAGGAAGTGAACAGCTGTGCTTGTTTCTCTTGGCACAAATTAGAGGTTACCCCTATCCTTATCGAATGGAAATCAGTTATTTGCTTGCAATACATGTTTTCAAATGTTTGTACATCCACTTTGGGGCAGGTGTGAGACGAAATGCAAATTAGTAGATTGGCTAACCTTGATGGAAATGGAATATGTCTGGAAGTTACAGCTGTCCAATCTTCTTAAATTAAATGATTATTGACATGGGCCAACAGACATGGGTTTAGAGTACAGCTAATTGGAAATGACAACTCTGGTAGAGGCCCTTGGGACACTTGAGAAAAATGCATACCAGCACTGACAAGAGAGAGGCTGGAGATAGGAACTGGCTCACCAAGACAATGGCACCCAAGGGATTCTTGTTTTCACTGACAAATCTGAGACTAATAAAGGGAAAATGGAGATCCCATTTGAACACATTGTGTGTGGTTCATACAAATGTATGAACAATTTTCTTGGTTCTCCTAAATCTCTCTCTCTAAAAAGAAAAGTAAATAAAACCCCACAGTTATTAATCAAATCCTTTATAAATACTCCAGTACACCTTAGGATCTTCATTTGATTATAGTATATTTGTGTTTTTTTATACTCAAATTTAAATCGCATTTGTAAAACAATTTGTTGATTTAAAAAAAACGTTTAACTTTATTTTCTTGTTAATAAATCTCCCCACCATCCATATAGAAATAAGAAAAAATAGCAAAACTAAGAAAACATTGATTCCAGAAATCACTAGGCACTTAGAAAATAACAATTCATTGTTGCTATGTGAACCAAAATACGAGGGGAAATATATTTGTATATGTTTTTCCACAAGAGGACATAACGGTAACTAAATATGTTCAAAGACAGTGATACACAGCACAGGGTGTATGAAGAATTCCTGTAATTCTTATATGCTGACGAAAGTGAAGCTAGGAACTGTGAGGACATTGCTGGGCATCCTGAAATCTGTAAACAACATGTTTGTTGTGTCCAGTGAATGCGAGGGTGGGATTTTACTCTCAAAGAGAAAACAGTGACTAAGAATAGGATCTGAGCATCGTTGCCTGGTAAGAATTGAGATGACACATGTTTGTTAGATTAAAGAGAAAAGTTGTTAATGTTGAGAGTGACTGACCCTTCCTTGGCTGCCTTCCTATCGTGCACTTTGTTTGTTAGGCAGGCCCGCTGGTTTCGCAGAGCCTGGAAGACAAACGTCCCCCAGGACCCATCTGACAACTTAATTTATATAATTGCTTGAAAGCATCTGCGTACGAAACACTGACTTTCCTCACCCTCCTCCACTTGTCACTGTTATGAATGACTGGGATTTGATGTCCAATGATTCAAACCGTCAATCTCAAGTCACAGTGGTGTTGTCACACTCATCTCCAAAAAGAAGCACTGTTATTTTGATTACAGTATTCCATCCATCACTAGGAAAACAGTTCCTGCCAACATCTTCTTCGTTTTGCTGTTTTTGTAAGTGTGATCTGGCTCTTGTGATGCAGCCAGCATGTTGTACAATACATCTTAGCATCATGACAAATGTGTACATATTTTAAGCAGTAATCTAATTAGGATGAGTGACATGACAGCATCAGCGTGGGGCCTTTCTCTCTTATTTTTGTTTTACTGCTTCCCACTCCTTCAGTCGTAAGCAGCTGATCTCAATGGCTGAAAAAACTTTTTTTTCTTAGCTAATGTATCCCACAGCCTCAGGTGGGTTAATAATGCGGCCACATTATCTGTTTGTCTTTGTTCTGTCCTCATTGTGTTAACGTAGCACAAGTCATCTAAAGATACCTGCAGGCGTCCTCTGTGCCACTGCCTCGAATGGAGCTTGTAAAAATGTTTAAGGTTATTAATTACATGTATGGAACAAAGCAATTGTCATATATAAAAAAGGAAAGCATGCACAGCACTGATTGAAAATACGTGGCCCCTTGTAACGATTTGGCAGTTATATGGACAACAAATTCTCTTGTATATTTGAATCTGAACAGTTGCACCATTTTCACAAAATAGTTCTGGCTGAGTCACATTACTCATGTGTTGTAATGGTGGTTGTAGATTTGATTTGTCTCTGGAAATAGTTTGTCAGTGAAGTGAGCACCAAGTATTTGTGGAGATGGTAGGACTGAAGGAGAAGTGATGATGGTGATGGTGGGGTAGAGTCGGGGGATGGAGTGTTTTTCAGCAGGCAGCTCCTGATTTTATGTGACAGTAAAGGGCCTTATCTTCCAGGGCCATGATGAAGCACAACACTCTTTGATTTGTTATCTTCCCTACGTCTAACAATCTCATGCTCTAGACAGATTAGTGAGATGAAGGTGTAAAAAACGGGCAATGCAGTTTCAGGGGAGTTAAATGCAGTCAAATGCGGGGCCTGAAGCCATATCTGCATCATGCTGATAGTAAAAAATGAAAGATTACCTGAAATTACTCGCATACTTTTGACCTTGAGGTTCAAGAAAGTCGAAAATTACAATTCCTCAAATGGCATGATTTTTTATTATTGTTACGTCAGTTAACAAAACTACATGTAACGGCTAGTAAATAGGATAAAGAGGGGTGCAAAAGAAAAAAAATGGCATAACATGCAAAGTTTTTGCAGGATCTTTAGTTCAACTTTTAGCAAAAGCATATTTCTGTTCCCTTATTTTTTGCAGTTTGTTTGCTCAAATATGTTTTATATTTTTATATTGTTGTTAAGATGTCAGTCGTTTTTGTACTCTGCATTCATTTCTGCTTCGCATTACCATGGAGAGGGCATTGATTCTGCGAAATAATACATTTTGTGTGTTTATTTTATCCCACTTAAAATTCACTGGAGCCCAAACTATTCCTTAACAAGTCTCTCACTATGTCTGTGCTATCTTAATAAGCGAGACCTCCAAAGACATAGAGAGTTACTCCGGGCCAGCATCAGCAGTGTAGACAGAAATCAAAGGCACCTCGAGAGATCAATGAAATTTCACGTAACATTTGCTATCATACCCGATTATGTATAATTACCTTTTTACAATTTGATCTTTAACCCTAATGAAAATGTCCTTAGGCCGTGTTGGTTAACAATCCTCATTGCTTGCTCATTAACGTGAAATTGCTTTTTAGCCTCTTGTAAAGGCATGTCCTTAAACAAAGAACTCGCAATGTCCTTGCAGATTATGTTCTTTATAATTAACTGGATCCTAAATGTTGTTTGTTTCATCGTTTATGTGTTTTTATTGGAATTCTATTCTCACACGCCTTAACACCTATTGTTTGTGTGTTATGGGTTTCTGTTAGATTGACAGACTATTGAAAAAGTTTTTTTTTTTTTTTTACCTGAGCACACCTTTCCAAATGTAAGACCTTTTTGCAATCCATAAAAAATAACCTGTAAAATGTGGTTCAGTACTTTTGGATGTGTTTTAGTTGAGGCCTTCTTAGTGTTCACTAACTCATGGTGAAGATGCACAGTGATGTCTCTTGTGACCCAGTGAGCATTTTTGAAAAGAAAGCAGGAATTTCAGACATTAATAGAAGAAGGGAGTGTTTTAGGGTCACCTTTCTTACAGCACTAAGCCATGCATCCTGCAGGCTCATGATGAGTTGCTACGTTCCACTCTCATGCCTCCTTTCTCCCGAGAGATGAAATGTGTACGGTGGTATCTGTCAGAATGAGCTGCTATGCTTAGCTGTGCTTGTGCAGAACCTCCCTGTTCATCGCCATGCGACAAGCACTGGATTTATTCTACCAAACTGAGGGAGAATCATTTCCTCAATATCATTCTGTTATGCCATGAATGGATAGTTATTGATTTTCATGTTTTCTACCAGAGACTTTCTGATGAAAATCTTGATCTGATACATTGACTCTACAAAAAGTGAATCATCAGTTTAATGTGAGCTGGCGATGTTTAGCAGAAAACGGCATCAGGAATACATCAGTATACAGAATGCATTCCTTATACGAATTGAGGACTTAAAACCCGGTAAAATGCCCCCCAGATATTAGGATGGTGTAAAGCTTCATTAGGCATTGAGATAAGATCAAATCACTGATGGATTTTACAGGAAATAAAGAAAAGAAAGCTGCTCTATGGAGCTTTCAGTGAAAGCTAGTTTTGTGTGGGGAGTGCTGATGTTTGGTTTCACACAACTCCAGCTGTCAGTTTGCTGTGCATAGCCTCATGGCTGCAGTAAAAAAAAGAAGAATAATCATATCATAATATTACGCCGGTTTGTGCCGTCATGGTATAGGCCTGTGACTATGATTTTAAGTTATTGCTCTGCATTTCATGATAGCTCTGCCATTATTTCAATATGCATAGTCATTTATCTGCGATGTTGACATTTTAATTCACAAGTCAAAGCTCAACCTTCCTTGTAACGTCTCAAAATGATTGTGTCTTATTAAACTGATAAGGTAAGCATCCTGTGACCAATGGGTGAGAGGCTATTGAATTGTCTCATTTTACTGCTGTCCGGAAGATCAATATATGTAATAGTTAACTTAATGGGAGATTAATGGGAGACGTGACAGCAAGGGATGTCGGTACAATATTGTTAGCAGCAGAAATCAGAAACAATTGAAGCCCTTTGCAAAAGTGTACCTAAAAATGCAGATTTTAGATGATTCAGCTGACTTGCTAAATACTCATCTGAGCCTTTGATAAGCAGCTTCCCATTGGTCAGCTGGGGGTTTGTAAAAAATCAGCTTCTTAAAACATCTGCTGCACAGATAAATATGGTGTTCTGGAACAGACACATATGTCGCAGTATTTAGTTAGTTTTATTTCAATGGAAGAACATTCATGTCTCAGATGGTTTGAACCCCTCTCTTTTGTTTTGATATTTTTTGTTTTATCCTATTAAAGACAAATTGGGCATAATTTGTGGTAAACCCTTTCACATAGCCCTTACTGTATGGTTCAGATGTGTGACTGTGCTTTACATATATTTTATAGTATGATATGAAAATAATATGATAATGATCCTGGAACAGCTAGATTCAGGAGTGCTGAGACTGTTTAAGGTGCCCTATGGAATTTTTGCAAGCAAACAGAAGTTTATGTTCAGTGTTACCAGGCAAAACACATTATGTCTATCCTTAATGTCTAACAATATGCAATATCCATTTGTATAAGCAAGAGGAATATAAAGGCACAGTAAAAAGATTGCAATGGAGTTTATGGCATGATACAGACCTGTGCTAAAGATCAGAAGTGCTACCAATTATTTTCATTACGTTTAGGTTACGATTATTACAGATACATTACAGATTACTATTTTGATCTATTAAGTTTCAAAGTCCAATGTTAGAATTTTACATGTCTTGTTCTGTCAGTAAGATACCCAAACATATTCAGTTGTATATGATATAAAGCAGTTTAAAACCAAATACCACATTTTTTATATTTCGTCAATGGACTCATTGATTATCTGTAAATGAGGACAATCGGGCTAATTTTCCTTATATTCGGTCTGTATGGACTGTATGCTAAAGTTTCTGGTGCTTTACTGCACAACAGTAACCAACACATATTTAAAGTACGAATAGAAGAATCATTTTATGGAGCCTTAATTTTGTGTTAATGCATACTACTTCTGTTCTAGTGGGTTAAAGGTCCAGTAAAGTTTCTTGACTGTGGTAAAATGTCTTCAGTTCCAACTAAATGCTTTGGTTCTTAAGTGATTTTAAATGAGCTTTTGTGTTGTAAATACAGCCAAAAGAAGAGTTACATTTCAGTTAAGTTGATTATGTTGTTTCCCTCTAATGTAATGGCCTAATGTCTATTGCAGTTTCAATGGCTGAGTCCTGTTTTTGAATCTGAGAGTTTAGGATAAGATTTATTTTAATTGCATATACATGAGTGCATCTTAATCAGACTTACCTTGATCAGTTGTTCATTACAAAAATCAATGATAAAAAAAATGTCTATCCCCAAATCAGTTGTTCATGTTAACAATGCGGCGAGCAACCTCACTGTATTCTCCACAGATGAAATGGAGGCACTTGATCACCTAGGGAGCCAGACAGTGGAGATCACATTCAAATACATTGAGAATTAATTAGATCTATTTATCACTGCCACCAATGTGCCATGGGACTGTACAGAATTGCGATGCGGATGAATGTGCTACATGGGAACTCACAGCTACATTTCAGTGGCTGTTGTGCTCCGTTTTTCAGCCCTGACTCTTAAAGTGACCAAACGTTAGCATTGCTGATCTCCGTCACAACACTATCATATTTCTATGTCAAAGCCTTTTTGAAAAGGAGGAATGGACAGTGCAATGCTTTCGAAAAACAACCTGTATGCTGTAGTTAGCATAGCAATGTGTGACCTTCAATTTAAGCAGCAAAAATCAGGTCAAACGATGTCTACTTCAGACAGGATCTTTGCTTTAAAACTAATTTAAAAGATGGTTTCCCCTTCCAACCTGCCACTCAGTGTGCACCTCTACTTCTTACCTTAGATGTCTGCATTCTGCCAGATATCAACATCTTTCAAAACATAACTTATTCAGGACTAAAAAGCATTTGTACCATCAAAGCAGGGAATTTTAAAAGACAATCTGTTCTCGTTGCCTTCAGTATATCATCAGGGGATATCTTAGTTTGCTCCTCTGCTATTGCATTGTTTTATGGATTTTGGAAAAGACAGATACAGTAGGAGTAAATAACATTGAATAAAACAAAAGGAAACAATGTAAAATTCAGATAGGATTTTGAAACGTAATGGAAAGAAAACTCTACAAAGCAACCAAACGCATAAAGGGAAAATGCATACATGGACCCGCAGTTTCCTGATCAAACAGACTGGTTAGTTTAGAAAACCACCTACTTCACTGTAATGCAACCTTTGATGCGTCCATTTTTTTTTTAACAAAATATATTTTTAAACATGGTGCCTGGGTCACAAACGCTCTCATTTTAGGGATACATATCTTATGAATTTTACTAGTTTTTCTTTCTTGATGTTACAAGAAAAAGTCTGAGACCTAGCTATTTAACATCGCATCTTAGCTAGCTATTCCTCCTGTTTTTTTTTTCCAACATCATCTTCTCTTCTTTGTTATGTATAGGCATACAGTTACATCCAGTTAGTTCCCAACTTTTTGCTGAACCGAACTTCCTTGCCTGGATTCAGATGAATTCATTTTAAGAATGCCTGTCACTTTTTAAGTTAACAGTGTAACATTCATGCTCAAGTGGTTGTATTAACTGTGCTAACCCTTAGCTGTTCAGATCCAACAATGAGCCTTGAGACAGTCCCCTCGTGTGCCAGATCACACTCATTAAATCTCAATTTCCAACAGAGCTCACACAGTGCTAGTGTGACACTCAGACCTGTGTTCGGCGTTTAGGCAGAAATTCAAGTGCTACGCTTCAGGTGCTCAAAACTGGAATGTGTTTGCCGCAGCCAACGATGGCCAATCTTCTGACACTGTGAAACTGTGTAAAGTGTGTGCACAGATGTGAAGTAGATGCTTGAAATACCCTATGTAAATATGACCTATATGATGCGTCTGATTTCATGTTTGAAGGGATCATAGGTAACAGTTCAAATAACACATCACCAACCTTGAGATATATTACACAGTGATATTTGAGTTGGTGGGTTGTTTATTGTGGGTGTATGCCTCTCTCTGTATTGGGGCTGGGCGACAGAGAAAATAAAATTACCATTATATCTTTGACCAAATACCTCAGTATCAAATGTACATCACTATATTGTATTACAGCCTTTGACACAGAAGTTTTTTTATTTTCGTTAAAACAATTTTGTATCACATTAGCTAAAAAGGTTCCTTTATCCTAACGGTATTGAATTAGATGGATCATCTGAAAAAAAAACACTCAACATGCCGCCTGGGTCACAAACACTCTTTTTTAGGGGCTTTCTTTATTGGATATTTCCATATTCCAGATCTAGGACCAATCTATTACCTTTACAGTAGGACATTGATACAATATTGACATATTGCCCAGCCCTAAGCAACAAACTGTACATTATCCAAGAAAAGAAATTGTCCAACACCTTCAAGTAGCATAATGCCTTGAGGGATTGTGCCTTTTAGCAGACCTATGTATCATACTGGGAATGTATTTAATTTGAATTATATGTATTTCAACATTTAATTGATATCAGGCTACATTGCATAATCTACAAATTGGCCGTAGCAATTTATTGAGCATGAGCAGATGTAGCCCTGCAAGCTATTTTAGAGCCGGTTAATTCACCACATTGCATGACCTGTCTACCCCCCCTTAATCTGACAGGAAACTTGGATTTTACTGAGATTTCAGTCAATGTTTTAAAGTATTAACACACCGAGCAGATAGCCAGCAATCAGGTGCCTGTGGGCCTCAGTTGATTATCTATGGCTCTAGTGTTTTAGAGAAAACACTTTTACCGGCTGACATGCTTATTATTAATGAATACATTTATAATTCAACATGAAATTTAATGTGACATGGTTTGTTCTAGACTGGTTTCATCTCTCTGAGCCTTGTTCTGTGTGAGCCGTTTCTCTCCACAGTCAAGTGCTGCCCTTTTGGTTGTCAAAGGGCTCCAAACAGCTGAGTTGGCTTATATATCGTCTCTGATTTGTACAGCAGTTTCTTATGTACAGAATCCTTTCATTGTAAAAAAGGGTCAGCGGTCCCATTACCTTTTCATCTATATGAAAAGTATTAGGGGGAAATTCTTTGGTGACCTGGCACATGTTAAATATAAGCAATACTTTTTCTCAAATATTTGCACTCCCAGGACGAGATGTAGCACCCGATGTAGAGATAAGAAATAGCAAAGCCATGCATTCATGTGTTGTGAGGAATGAGCCTGGGTTGGTGAATCAGATAGAGCAAGTGTTCATGGTGTAATTTCTATTTACAGAATACTGACTCCACAGTGGATCAGCCATTTACTCAACAACTATTATGTGCTAGTTAAGGCACACACCTGCTTTCATGCCGTTTTCTTCCACTTGTGTTATTTAGAAACACTTTGCCCACATGCTGCTTTCTGTTAGTGTGCTACCACATACCTTCCACTTGAATCTAAACTTTGATTGCTTTTAGATGTTTTCAGCTCATATTTCAGCACTGAAACAAAAGCCTTCTAAGAGTATACTACTGTTGGAGTTAAGAAGAAAGAGAGCATTTTGTTCATCTTCCTGAAACTAGTAAATATGACGTGTTGAAAGATCCCTCCGGAAGATGCACCACTCTGAGATGTGGGAGGTAGTGCTGACAAACAAAAGAAGCGTGAGCGGTGCATCCTCCCTGGGGAATGTCTTTGACTCTAGTGGGCATGCACAGAGACTGTAGATTTTTGTAAAACAGGGTCTTAACGACAACAACATTGTGCAGGTTTGGAAACTTCTTTTTTTTTTATTATTGGATCAATTGCTTTGGTTCAGCTCATATTCTGGAATAAAAGTCTTGTTTCAGACCCAATGATAAGGTTGATATGAAAGTTGTAAGGACGATTAAATGCAACAATGAAAAAAAGAGGGGATAAAAATGAAATGATTGAAGAGTAACCTAATTGAGAATTCCTAAAATGACTTACCAGCTGCTCATTTGATCCAATAAACCAAACGAATGCTGTCTCCTCGATTAGACTCAGGTGTGGGTAACCAGGCTGTGGCTGGAGGTAAACACGTGTCATTGACGACAATGAAAGTCTTTCGTAGCACTTGCCACTTCACAATCTGCTTTTACCGTGTCACAGATGTGTAATCTAGTAAAATAATCTTCCAACCACAAATGTCATCTCTAATGAAAATAAGACCACTTCAGCTGGACTCATTCTCATCACTTGTTCACTCTTAACAGAATCTCTGACATCTGTGAGAAATGATCCTGTTGGCTGCATTTGTTCACCTTCTTTTGTTGGATAGATTATAGTGGAACGATACAATTAATATTGCAATAAATGATGATTGATAAGTGAACTGTATGGAGGGATGCACAATTTTTCTGAGCTCCTTTTGGGCACTGCTGCTGTTACTACTACTACGACTACTACTACTACTACTACTACTACTACTACTACTACTACTACTACTACTACTGCTACTACTATTACCATCTAAGATAGGGAAGGTGTCTCTGTCCAGGACAATAGGGTAATTTATTTGCTCATATAAACATTATGTTTAATGTTGCTCCTGGAAAAAATGTGAAAATGTATCAACCTGCCCTTCAGTCCCTTCACTGGACTTCTACCATGACTTTATTTCATAGAGTTTTACGGCACTAGTATTAATAATTATTTAGAAAGTCTTTGATTTTGTTTAACGCTACCAGGATCAGAAATGACTGTGATACAGGCGTAAATCCTGGATTGAGTTGCACCAAACTGATATAACGTTATGATGTCCTTAATCAGGATGTTTATGTTATGCAGGAGCAACACCATCACTTTCTGCAATATCTGAACTTCCTGCCCTATTGATACTGTGCATGTCCATCACTGTCAGAAATAACAAAGATGCGTGAAGGCTCACTCGGAGTAAATTCATCCTCTAAGAAGAGGTTAATGTTATCCAAAGGTAGCAAAATGTCCATACAGGGTTGGTAATATACAGCTGTTCAGGTATTGGAATTCATTTTGAGGACATGTAAAATAGTGTCAGAAAGTTTGCATTTAAAAAGAAATACTATTTAAGACTACTTCAAGTTTAGCTTTCTTAACTTAAATTGTGTATGAGGAAAATCATGTCTGATAGCTGGTATACTATATGTTTCTTAGTGGAAGAAAGCAACACTATGCCATTCAATTTAACAAGAAACTGCTTTGGCAGAACATTATCTTGTTTTTGTCAATGTACATCTTGAACACAATAACTTGTTTTTACTCAGGTGACTTCTCAACAGTTGGTTGAATTTTTTAAACTACAGCAGCAAAGATTTCTTTTAATGACTGATCTCTGCACAATAAAAGAGCAAGACTTGGTATTTGTTGGGAATGTTGTTATCTAGTGCTTGCTTTTAAAGAGAAGATAGCTGAGGAAAGCGCACAATGTTGCCCTGCCACAATAAAATGGAGTGGGTTGGGTGTATCAGCGTGACTCAGACACAGTAGGTTCCAAAGAAACTTTTCCTCAAAGGTTTATTGATCCGTTTCAGGATCTTTTTTTTTTTTTTGTAAAAGCACTTTGAGTAGAGAAAAAGAACAGTTCTACCTCAAATTTCAAATCAAGACTGTTATTTTGGAAAACATTTTGTATTGGATTTCAAAATGAGCTTTGTCTGTGTTTAATTTCATGGGTTGACATGAGTGTCATCAATTTTTCTAGAAAGTTAGAATGCTGCTGCATCCTTTAGTGCTAAATTGCTTTAACATATTGTAGCATTATTTTGCACAATGGGGCAATTTAGTATCATGAATGGTATTGTAGATACAGCCTTAAATAAAGTTAAACATAAGCATGTATATATGTGTGGACAGCACATAAAACAAGGGAAATCTGTTTACCTTTCATTATGGTTCTGAAGACTTGGATTCATCAACCATGGAAAAGTAGATAGGTGCATTTTCTTTGTTGCGACTGTTAAACACTGCTTCCTGATAGTATGTGCTCTCTTGGCAACTGTCTCTCCCTCAGGTCTGTGTATCTCCCTAGGTGGGCCCTGCAGTGAATATTACATTAAAATGACTCTACATCCCAATTTTTCACAATATATTCCATTGTTTAGAACAGGGAGGCGGGTGAGAAAAATGTGACGTTTTAAAATATATCAAATGTGAAACTATGGTATGCCATTGTGTAAAGTAAAAGTTTTTTAAATAACCCGACTTTTCCAAAAGCATCAGAGTTTTTCATTTTTTGTGACATGGATTTGGCCATCTCTTTATGCAAATGACAAATAACAGTTTTCCTATCCGATAATCCCCAACAGCTGCAGAGATGATGATCACTTGTATGGCTTCCTCCTCCCTCGGTCCAGGAAATGACAGTCTTTTGAGCAGCCTCAGTCTGCATCCCGTCATTGATTCCTGAAACAATGATGGATTTAAACAACCTCAGACAATGCATTTCACAATGATTTAGGTTTATGGGCTTTGCCTCATTCTTGAGTGCAATGACAATCTGCTCAATTGATAATTTGCGGACTGTGAGGCAATGTCCAGAGAATTTCCAAACTCAGAGTAAAATTAGTTTCAGTTACTTTACAAGAGAGTGAAAAATCACAGTCCCTCTTAACCTATTTTCAAACTCATCTCCGCTTGCTCTGAATTCTTCCACATAACTTCATGTATGCGGGCCACTTCAAACAGTAGCACCTTGATCATTTTGCTTTGAAGTGTCAGTGTGTTTTCATATTCACTCTTCTTTAAGGACACATAAGCTTTTCAGGCACATAAGTCATGCTCACTTCTTCACCACGGCAGTCGCCACAGGCTGCACATGTAATTTTACCACTGTGAACGGTGCTAGCTCCATTCAGGTGTGCTCTATCTCGTGTTGAACACAATAATTGCCTGTGCTGCTCCTCTCTTTGGTAATTGCCTTTTGATTGAGGTCATCAGGACAATTAAAACCATTGAGGGGTGAAAAGTGGAAGCGAGAGACCTGAGACAGCTACACTAGCTGGTAGACAGGATGAACAAAACGGGGAGAACACATAATTGTGCGTCGGGAGTCTTACCAAAGTCAGGACAGGGCACTGTTCAGAATGGCTATGTCTGCAGTGAATAAATCATACCTTTATTTTAAGATCTATTGAAGGTAGCAGGAGGGTGTTATCAGTGATCACTGTATTCATTCTCACTTTTTAAGATGTCACGTATTCACTTAGCTGAATGTGAACAAAGGTTGACTCTAAATGATCATGATCTGGTGATGTCCCTCTAACATAATACATAGAGCTGCTTTGTTGACAAAAAAAAGCTGTCAACTGGAAATAATGGCAACATCCACTTTGTTTCTACAGTTTGGAAAACACAATCACTTCTGTCAGTATGGGGACATTTCTCATGATGATTTACATCTCTACAAACGATGGTATGTCAGACGAGATGGGATATGTTATTTCCCTTTTTTGCTCAGGGGCCCTTTAGGCAAATCATTGTAATTTTGTGAAATGCGGGTTCTTAAGTACACTTCACTCAGGCAAGTTTTGTCAAAATCTGGTCAGTAGTCTTGGATGTCGCTTGCAACGAAGGAGCTAGAGACAGAAACACTGTTCCAATAATGAATAGGAAAATGTTTCTGAACATTCAATCATGAAAATCAAATTTGTTATTTAATTCTTATCCACACTAGCCATTCTCTGTGAGTGTGTACCAGTGAAGCATGGGCAGAACAAAGTTGTCTCTCCTGTCTCTGTGTAGGAGATGGCTGTGGATCTGCACTAATACACACTAAATGGTGTGAGGGTGTATGAGGAACATCTTTCAGGGCCGAAGTTTTGCGGTTTTCTTTTTGTCATGACGTATTACAAAAAATAAAATATAGCCTTAATTGTCTGCTTTAAAAAAGCAGATCCAACCATCCAGCTTACAATTTCACTCCAATTTACGGGGTTTGGGGGCATGATTTGACACAAACTTCTAGACATCCTTTCCAGCTGAATGGATGGCTAAGCATCAAAAGCAGCAGTGAGCAGATACACGATTACACCAATTGAAAGCAGCTCACTGAGGCTTTAGGATGTAGCACTGATGTTTATTACATGACATACTTCACAAAGACCAAATAAATAACCAAGTGTTTACCCCAATTAGAATTTCATTAACCATTTGGATAACCATCAATGACTCGATTTCAACACACTCCATTTCCTGGAATTGGGCTGAATATTGTCTTCAAGGGTACGGCCTGTCTTTACACTTAGTGAAGAATTGTTATGCATAACTAAAAGGCTTCGAAGTGGAAAATGTCATCTCTTGGGGATGCTGATAGCTACTATTGTTCCATTCATTTGTGTATATCTGTGAAGCTTATCAGACACAATACCACTGATCAGGACTATTCATGTTGTTCTTTTTAGACTGGATGTGACAGCGTTATATCATTCTCATCAGTGTCGGACTGTAAATAAGGCTGAATATGGGCGTAAATCATTGTTGAATACCAGGTTTCTGATTCTCCTTATACTTGTTAAGGTTTGTAGATGTCACCAGTATTATTCTTGAACACCATATTCAGTATCTTGAACCAAATGCTGTATATCTGAGCATCAAGGCTTGATTCATGACGTCATCAGGTGACCTTTTTGGAGCTTATCCAGCGAGACTGAATTAATGAAAGTTGCTTGGGGCTCAGAGGATTCTCCTTTTAAATATTGCATCCAAATGAGTTTTATTTGAATATAGGGCTTTCAGCACTGATTCAGAAAATGTCCCTGTGTCCCAGAAAACTCACCATGGGTACTATCATGGCTTCCCGGGAGTTGTGTCATTATTCACTGTCTGTGAGAGCTCCAGGATCTGTCCGCAGATGACATCATCACTACAACGTGACTCTGCTTTTCAAGGACAGACTGTTCATATTCAGTTTATTTAACTGTCGAGGCATTATAGCAGAGAACAACATGTTTGAAAGGTGTATGTCTATTTCAGCAGTCAGTAAATTAAAGGCAGATAAGGATATTAATAATCAGTAACAGCCGGCTTATGATCCATAGATAAAAGTCATTTTAGGACACTCATTCATCGACGTTTGAAAGTTTTATTGTGTTCCTAAATTTTGTCTGCCAATATAACTTCTAGATATGTTCAAGGATCCATAAAAAGTAGGGAGGGGTGTTGGAGTTCTAAAACTGAATGACATTGCAACACAAACATCCATGGTCTTGCGTTGTAGTCTGACTGCCTGTTGAGCTCATTCAGCAATGTGTGTATTGGTCATCTATATTAAGTTAGTTTATAAGAGGTTGATTAATATAACTAAATCTATCTGAGGGTTCTTTAGTGTGCTTCTAAGTGATTTATTAGAACCCATGTTTTCAGGTTTTATTACAATGAGCAGTTAAGGGGATTTTGGTAAGATATGCTTTTTTACCTGGGTACTGAATGATTGTCATTCTTTGCCAAACACACACACATACACACACATACACACACACACACACACACACACACACACACACACACACACACACACACACACACACACACACACACACACACACACACACACACACACAGATATCCAGATAGTCCTGCTTAGTTTTTCTTCATCAATAACAATAAAGTAAGCATTTAAATTATATTTGCAATATTCTTCATAAAGATAGAAGATATGTCGTATTGGTAATATTAAATTATCTCGAAGCCGGTTCAGTGTAGTTCTGAATACCCCAAAGATCATGTGGTAATTAAATAAACTGGTTACCTTTTAAAATTGTTTCATTTTAGTTTTCTGCATGATGTACCTCTGGTCTGCCTCACACTGCAGATATCCACAGTCATGTTGGCATATCAGTGCCATATCAGAGGAAGCTTTAAGCAAAAGTATTTGCTTCGTGCTACACTTGTTGACCTTGCTTTGACGATTTCACCATGCATCATCATTTGCAGTAATTTTAGTAAACTGTTTTGCAATACTCTCAACTTATATAGTTTTTCCTTTTGATCACTAACCTCCATTGTTTCAAACACCACTTATTATTTGCGCTTTACTTTCTACACATCAGAATACCTTTATTAGTCCCTCAGAGGGGAAATTTAGAAATGTTACAGCAAAGAGTCAAAGACAGCTTAATATATATCAAGAAGCATGCATGAAATATATTTATTTTTTTAATAAAAAAACTAGAATGTACACAATTTATAAGATACACATCCAGTACCAATAACAGTTTAGCAATATAGCAGCGAGGTGGTAGTATAAATTGGACAGTTATTTACGGTGTTTATATATACGTGTGTGTATTGCACATAAGTAAAATTGTGTAACAGAGTGTAGTCTTTGTTGTTATATGTGTGTGTGGGGTCTACAGGGGCCGTGGTGGTTTTAAAGTCTGACCAATGCATGAAGGAAGGACCTATGGACCTAAGTGTTTAATGCTAAAAAAAATCCAGCATTTATTATCATATTCCCACATGCTTCAAAACAAATTAGTAGCGCCACTTTACTCCATATTGAAATACAAACACAATTTTTTCCAGAGCACATACTAACAAGTGTTTTACCGTACATTGCTTCACAACATTTTCCCTTCACTGAAAAAAATACATTTCTAGGAATTGTCATTCACATAAATAACTAGTTCTAAGAATAGCAACATGTGAACATGGCATTAAATGTTTAATGAGTCATTCCCGTATTCAGTAACGCTGCTTAGATTACTGTACAAGGCAGTTGCAGGAAATTCACTTTTACATTAATGCAGGTCTCCCACCGGCCTTCATAGTCCAAATGCTTGCTAATAATTGATGTGAAGAGTAGGGTCTCCAAGATGACACCCTTGTACTAAGAACATATAATGAATAACTTAACTTGAATGTATCGGCGACCTTCGAGGTCTTCCTTCTCGATAGCACATCCAATAAATGCAGTGGACTTGAGATTTTTAAGCTCAACTCTAGTCAGACCTAATTAGAATGTTGAGAAGAAGTGAAAACTTTTCTAATCTATGAAATACTATATTTGAAAGCATTTTCCACAAATCAATAATGCAACAAATTAATTTCACCTCCCACTGTTTGCCTGCAATTGGCTTTTCTATGATTTAGCTGCATTGAATTTCCTGGAGGTGTGTTTCTGATATGGGCTCAGTCTGGTGGACACAGTTAGGGACAATGCTTAAAATACAGAGCAGAATGTGTAAATATGCGGCAGACAAGACTTGTTCTGAAACAATATTAACGTTAGCATTGCCGCAGATTGGCTGCATTCACCACCTGCCTCTACAACACCTTGCTGCTCTATGCTGTTTTTCTCACCCACAGGCTACATGCTATTTTCAAGCAGACAGCTCATCAAGATGAGTGACAGGTGAAGGAGTGGGAACTTGACCAACTGAGGGGGCAGATAGTGGGACAAATGCTCCAGAACCTGCCTCAAAGACATGCTCAGCTATAGCTTAGAAACTATTTTTAATCTGGAACGGATCTCAATTGTTGGCCCCTGTGAAGTGCCTTTGGTACAGTTTGTGCTAAAGAAAAGACATCAATTTAAGTTACACATCAGTGTTGCCCTGTAGAGAAAGTGAAAATCCAATTTAAAAAAAACATTCATTATCCTCTCCTGGACCTTTTCCCTGCTATTAGTTGTTTTTTAAGAGTTTGCTTTTGCTTAAACATGACTTAACCTGGAAAATGTGTCCATTTAACAAAAGGCTTGTTTTGGTCAAAGGAGTGAAACTGTGGTGAGAGTAATCCCCGTATTACCATGTTTTTATTCCATCCCCTTGCACTCGGATTAAAACCTCCAGGGTGTGTAACAAGACTCATTCTAAAGAGCTAAGAAGCTTTCATAGGCTGAAAGCGGAAAAAAAGCAATGTTTGCCGTGTTTTTAAATGCACATTTGAAAAAGTAGATTTTAGATTGGATTAATTATGCAGCAGGAGTGCTTCTGAAATGTATTTAAAATTGTACTTTTTATAAACTGTATTGCACAGAAACTACATTTTGTCTGTGGTAGTAGCTTGTAATCCTCAACATTTTCAACATTTAGTACATCATTTCTAGTCTTTATCAGACTGACATAACCTTGTGTGCTTTACCCTTGCTGCTTCTGTTAATGGAGCCAAGACAAATCGACTCTGGCTCCTGTTTGTAGACAATGACCTGTACATTTGTCTTAACATTTACAAATGAAAATATGTGTGGAAAGGGACAGAGAGACCCTGTATTGTCCGGGCTTAAGTGTCACTATAAAATCAAGTTTTTGGAAGTAGGTCAAGGAATGCTTGAGGGCAGCTCTTTAAATGAACCCTGCTATACTGGCATGTGCTGCTTCCGTGTCCACCTAGAATACAGACCATTGTATCGTATTGTACATTATTGTGTAAACAATACTAACACATTTTCAATGAAGTACCACATTACTATGTAGTAGATACAGCAAATGTAAATCTGACATTCCCATTAGTAGCGACAAATACAATTATATTGACGAGGTCATCGAGTGTTCATGTCACAATATCCACAAATCGAGGATATAAGTAGAGAGCAGCAAAATGCCTTTTAATTACTACTCTTTTCTCTCTAAAATAATTTATTTTAATGGTTATTGAGGAAAAAGTAGATGTTTGCTCATATGTACTTGTGCTCCTGCTATTGTAGCTTTACAGAAGGCTACTAGAGCTATGCTATTACTATCATTATCACCACTGTAATCACAACTACCACTTATTATTGTAATTAGTGGAAAAGCAGTGGATGAAAGCGCTTCCAATCAAACAATCGGAAGAACCATAAGCCAACATCATGTTTTTAATTTATTATTGTTTAATTTACTCCTTGTATTTCACATAGAATCACTCAATAACGCAATTTTTTGCAAATAAAAATACTTGAAGATTGTACAAAAGCAACAAAAGAAAATAAATAAATATAAGAGCTCCTTATGGAATCTCGCAAAAATGACAAGGACAATTTCTTTCCGCTGATTTGTCCACTTCTATTTTTGCTGTTGGTTTGAAGCTGTGTGCAAGTGTGTGTGTGCACATGTCTTCAGTAACAAGTGCTGTGCTAATTGGAGTTGGTGACAAGGTAAGATGAGGCGGTGTGAAAACTACAGTGTAATTATAATCAGGATCTTGGTTTATCTGGGTATTAGATTTGTCAACCCAGCCCACGCTTGCCTGTATGACTCAACCTCTGTTGCTCCTATACCTCTGGGGGAAAGTAAAAAGGTTTGATCCATGACATGTTTGTGCCTAACCGTATAGAGAAACCAGTTGTTGAATAATCCATAATTCCCTCAGAATTACACGAAATGTCACTGCTGAAAATCACGAGACATACAGTATGCTATGCCAAGTTTTGTCAAAATAGGGTAACACTGCAGTGATATCTTTCATTCATGCTGCTGTCAGATGCACATTTCTACAGTATGTGGCTGTCATGTATTTTGTTGATACTACACAATGGGTTGCTGCGAGTGGCTGATGAGAAACAGCTTTTCATATCAGCCGATGTTTACCTGGTTTGGTTTAACCATGTCTGCATTTGTTACATGTGTAACAAGCTGTGGAAACACAGACATGAGATTAAGTAGAGGCATCACACTCGGAGCTGTCAGTGCACCTTGTTGCTCCCTGCACACTGCCTCATTAATAACCATCTGGCTGGGCTCTGACCGCCTGGACTGAAGTGTGGCACAATCCAGCTCCACTGTCCCCGAATGTATAGCATATACACTGTTATCTATATACCACACATCTGGACAAATTGCAGTTCACTATATGAAAGACCAAACAAAAGATTCCTGGTTCAGAGAAAACTGCGACATGAAACTAATCTCTAGGATACATGATTCCAGTCTGGACCATTTGACTCTGCTAAACAGTGTGTTTGCATTCCTAAAAATGGTAGAAGAGTGTCAACGTGATATATATTGAAAAGTATTTTCAAATTAGATTAATTTGTCCAATAATTGGTGGAATTGGAAGATGGAAGGTGTCTCTGATTATAAGGGGTGTTTCACATCTTGAAAACAAACTAAAACAGTTGAACTATATCTTAGAAATTCATTTATTTCTTTGTCAGAAATGTAATTTTTGAAGTTTGTATTTTTTATTAAGATATTATCTTTTTCCAACTCACAGAACTATCGGAAAAACCTAAGCACAGGCTTTATTCGCAGATTAGTTTCACTTATAAACACATTTATGCAGTTAAAACAACCAGTGATCTTAAAGAACAATGGCCAGGAGCAATGTACTGTATAAGAAAACACATTTTGTACAAAGAAGCCTAGTTAGTATGCAAAATGCTAAGAAATGCATCCACTATTTCATTTTACAGAAATATTCCAAAAATGTGCTTTTTAGTCAAAGGTTGTCAGTATACTCAATAATAGAGAAGTGCTGCTCGAAGTCCTGTGCTATGCATACAGTAGGATGTCTCTTTTATACTTTTCCTACGTATAAAGTATATGTTTGACTGGAAAGTGTAAGCTGAGAGCACAAAGGAGATGTCTGGCAGAGTTCTGTGAGGCACTGAGCAGTGAAGGAGGGTGAACTTTACATTGTCTCAGTGCACACCAACTTTATTTGATACACACGAGGGACCCTTGTTCTCTTGAAATACTTGACAGTCCACAAAAGAGATTCACTCACTGAACTTCAGTTACTGTAACTCCTAGGTCACTAAATAAGTAATATTTTAGGATAATACATGTTGTCTAAACGTGGTCACGTCTGATATTTTGTAATTGATGTGCTAGGATATGCTGTATTTTGTAGTTTTGCAAATACAAATATAATCTAATCAACTTTTTGGAGGAAACTGCAAGGAAATCACGCCATTTGCTTTTTTTTGACTTTTTTCCTGCTTGTATTTGTATTTGGATACATGTTCTTGCACAAAGGCTATGACCTCATTTTAATATGGATTTAAGTACAATATGTTGACTCACTGACTTCTTAGCAAACAAATCTATCTCCGGGTCCGGGTTAATGCGACCCCGCTCAGTAAACTGTATTTAGTGTATATATAAATCAGTGTCAAAGCAATCATGCACCAACATTTGGGCTTGTATGCTAAAGACTCTCTGAGTATTCTGCAGGATGTGGATTACCTTTATGGCAAATCCTGGATGAATTTGTTAACTGGGGTGAGCAGTCTGTCTTCCAAATAAATATGGTGAACACCAAAGAGACCTTTATTGATTTTGGGAAAAGGACCCTTCCCCCTACCCTGCACTCTGTGTGAGCCAGTTGAATCAGTGCAGCAATACAAGTGTTTGGGCACCGTCAAAGAGGAGATGCGTTTAATATGTAGACAGGTGACCTTTGTCACCTTTATGAAGTTAGGGTAATTTCACAGGCAATTACTCCTCTTCCAGGCCCTCAACATGCTTTAGATGTTGGGTTTCGCTTGTTTCAACGAAGGCGAAAGGTCAGTTAGCGCTAATAGAAACAGATCGTCTTTTGTGCATCTTTTTTATGATTCACGGTGACTGTAGGAGATATGGATCTTGTGCTGTGTTGAGCAGTGTGTTTGATGTATTGCATGTATTTGTCTTGACTACTGTCCGTAAAGCAAATGTATCTTGCATATCTAATGATACTGATACCATTCCATGAGATATACCAGTAGTATTTATCTTAAGCAAATTATTTCTTGCTTTTTTTTTCCAAAGCATACATATATATAATAAGCCATTTGCACTGTCATTTGTACTGTCCGACTAAAAGCAGTGTAACTGATTACTTTTAAAAAAAGCTGTTCATGAAGTGCATTGTTGATAAGTGATGTAGGAGATTGACTAAATTGTAAGCAAATTCTCTACATGGGAAAAACAATATCAAATGTTTGTACATCTTTTCCAAAAGGTTTGGACACATTTGAGCTCATAACATCTAATTTCTGTTATTTAGAACAAATAAATCCTTTCTAAATAATAATAAATAGTGTCAGTCAAAACAGCACCTGACACCTAACATAAACTTTCTAACTTTCTAATAAGCACTTGGAGTTTTTCCTTTTTACATTTTTTCATGATTTATATTCTTGTTTACAGTCTCACATTATAAATAGCATTTTTCAGATTTTTTGTTTTTGTATTTTGTACTTGTTTTTACTTTTTAAATTGAACAAACAGAACCTGCATAGTTGACAGTTTTAAAACGTGTTGTTGAAATAATTGTATCTTGTGTTCTGCAAAAAGACACTGCTGGCCAGAGATGATAAAACAGAGGAGGTGTTCGTGGGTTTCCGTAGGAAAATATGTTTTTATTGAACACAGTTTCCAACTGAGCACTGATGTACAAGTTGTACAGTCCAACACATTCCCTGCTGGTTTGTTTAACAACAAGCTGACCTTTGCAGCCACATTTAGACTGAAGTGCTAAAAAGAAGACAGAGAAGGCTTTCTTTTCTGGAAGGGGACTTGTGTATTCTAATGTATGCAAAGGGACTCTCTTCATGTACTATCAGTTATGGTATATTTTATTGCTATGCCTCTGTGTAAGTAAAAGGTCATATTGAGGTTTAAGGAGGTAAGAACTTTCCCGACAATGAGCCAGCGTGTGCAGACTTATGTCTAGACAGTAGACCTTCAGCTTAATTCTTTGTATTGGTGAGAAAGAGAGGGACCATCACAGGGTGTGTTAACATGTTTCCAGCTGTAGAGAAAGGCTTGCAGAGAACACTAGCAGATTACATATGGCAACCCAAACAGCTCATATCACAAGGAGGGAAATAGATAATGATGCTTGTTTATCTCCCTTCTTTTTTCTCTCTTTGTTTCTTTCTGTTTCTCGAAAACAAATAGCCTAATTGCTAAATGACTAATTGTGTAATCCACAAGTTTTACTGCTGGTGCATTCTGGGAAGATAGGGAGCAAATGAGGTGAGGCAAAGACAAGGAGGCATAAAGGATTAATGAGAGACGACTCCTGCTGGATGTGGACATGCTTCCCTCAACCCACAGTGCTGTCTGGGCCACTGTATTAATGAGACCGATGACAAGTTAAATGAAGATGAGAGAGCCTGTTAGGAAGAGAAGGGAGGAAGAAAGAGAGCACCCATTCAAACATGTTGACTATAAATATCAGATAAATGGAAAAATACCGCTCTTTGTGCAAGATGAATGGCACTGAAGGAGCATTTCCAGGTCAGCTGGTCTTACTCCATTTATATACACATGCAAAGTATTCCATTAGCATTGTTTCAGATAGAATTGCATCCATCACTACGACATGTTTTGCATGAATCCAGTGTTTGTCGCTGTGTTCATGTTTTGATGGTGCATTTATATGGGTAATATTGAGGATTATAGCAGTGAAATATCATTACAACTTCAACTTTAGGACTCAGCATTTATTTGGATTTATGTGCTGTTTTTTTTGGATTCTCAGTTCAGAACATAGGAGGGCCACGGATCGTTTACATTAAGCTATTTGCTTATAAACATGAAAATAAATAATATATGGCATGTAAGACATGTTTATTCATTCAACTAGCACAAATAAAAGGGTCAATAAAAAGTGCTTTTTATACAATTATAAGTGACCACAAGAATAAAAAATCCATGCCATTAAAAAAATGTTGCTTGATACGCAGTTAAAGTAGTAAGCTTAGCTTAGCTTTTTTATTTATTTCCCACATACTTGCTAATTTGCCAAGACGGATTTTTGTGCGATTTTCTAAAAAACCTCATAGCAATGATTAATACAACTTTGACTTGGTGTTTGAAGGGGTATTGCAACACATTATAATATATAGTTGTGTTTGTAACAGACATGTATATATATATATATATATATATATATATATATATAGCCCCAGAAAAAGAGACCACTCCACATTTTTCTTAAATCTTTATCTCTACATGTATGGTAGCCATTCGAGTGTTTGTTGAATTCCAACACAGAGAAGAATTGTCAGCAGTTTATAGAATACAATTAAAAAATATATATAATAATTTAACTCAAAGAAATAGCTATAAATAATAAAACAAGAGAAAATGATAATGCTGAAGTGGTCTCTTAATTTTTTCTGGCCCTGTATATATATATATTTGATGGAGGTTGTGAAATGCAAACAACAGAAACCTAAAATGACTGGAACAGAGAAGGCAATGGGATGATTGTGTGTGGGCATGTGGCAGTGGTCAGTTTATAGGTCAGGTGAAGTGACTGTCAAAATATATTAAGGCATCCCTGTCGCTGCACAAGCAGCTGGTGTTGTCATGGTGTCTGCATGGATTACTATTCTAACTCAGTGTGCACAGTGTTTTCATGCAGATAAATATAGCAAAACGAATAATGTAAAATGAACCCAACCACAGGATAAAACTATTAAAAACTTTAAAAATGAAACGATGGATGACTTTATCGATGACAGTGGTACATGTTCAGTTGTCTCTTGATACAGATTATAACAAACTCAGGCTATTCTGTTATATAGAAGCTCCTCAAGGTACGAATTGTACAGATTATTTGTATCAATTTAAGGAATACCTTTTATTAAGAAAAAGGTCTGGAATGTTTGTTCAGTGTCATTTATGTTTAGAAGCAGCAACTGATTTGCTATAAATCCATGGACTATTTTCTATTCACAAAATACATTCATACTAAGCAATAAGCATACATGTAGCATTAATACCATAAACAAAAAAGGCCTTGTGCTTGGAATTGTGTGGTTGTTTGTGATTGTAATGTATGTAATTCCTCTACCATTTCACTTTTTACCTGCTTTGAAGTAAGTAATCATCCTAAAGCAAAGCATGTGTGTAAAAACGGAACAGTTGCTGTACTGTAGCTTTCTGTGTAACATGTATTCAAACATGAGGCATTACACAGAACAGGTGTGTTTATGGTTGTTGATAACATTTTCACATCATTGCAGAGCCTTTTTAGTGCTGTGGATTACATAATGTAACTGATTCTGTGAATTGTGTGAGATTCCTCTATTTAACAACCGGTATGATGTATTTGAGAATACTGCAGGTCGAGTTCAGGAAATCCCATGGAAAATGTTAAATATTTATAAAATATATATTTGGAGTAATGCTTTGAACCATTTACCGTATGTTCTTAGAATAACAACAAATACGCTGCTTCGGTGGACTTCACAGGCCTCTCCTTTTGATTTATAAATTATTTCAGAGGTTACAAAAACTGCTGTTCAATTCTGGATCACCCTTATGACCCACATGTATTGATCCAAACACAAATATGTCATTTAATGAGATTAGGGTGAGTGTGTGGAGTTTACAGTGTGCTTCTGGGTGTATGTGATAGCAAGATATATAGCCTCCTTACCATTGATGTGTTTCCCTGTCTGTAGGCACAGCTTTAATGAAGAGGCAGACCTGCTAACATTCTTGCAGAAGGGACCCACTTCAACAAGTATGGGGTCACCATGGAAACCAATTCTCCTCCTGTCAATCATCAGTGGCCTTTCCGGTAAGAAATTCAAAAAGCATTGTTGAGAGATTTTGAGATATGGTTGTACATAATATTTCATCTTGAAGCACGGACATTAGATGAAGTAGACAGAGCACGGCGAAATCTGCTGTAATAACATGACAGTAGTGAATGTCACACAGCTGGGGGATCATTATTTATGCATGTGAGAAGTGTCTTGTGTCTTTTCACTCTTGAAGAGGAGGAATCCACATCTGTGAAATGAGGACTTTTGCATGATTAGAAGTGAAGATGCCATGGCTCAGTGAGCATTCCCTTTCTGTTAGGCATTTGAGTCTCAGATATTTGACAGGGTTTACACACCTTTTCAGAAAATATCTATGGTTGCTGTAAACTTAGAAAAAGCATCAGCCAGTGACAAGGCCACAGACCTCACTACTTGCATAACATAATTTGAATAGCAGGGTTGATAACCCTGACACATACTGCTAGATAAGTAGAAAAGGATTCTCCATTAGTGCCCAGTATGTATCAAAACCTCAACACAACAGGACTCTGCTTCTTCCACTGAGTTCTCTGTTTAAATATATGTTCTGGTGCGATTAGCAGTGAATGCACAATTTGAAGTTCCAGATCAAGTGTCTCTCTTGGTCAGTCTAGTTCATGTGTTTGCCAGTCTAATGGATTCTGTACTTTTTAATGGTTATTTCAACCCACCAGAGGAGGGTTCCAGTACTGTGGCTCTCCAAGCTTTGATTCTGGGTGTCAAACACTCAGCTTGTCTGCTCATTAAACCATACTATTAAATAGAAACAACTGTTTCCTAACTTTAAAGCCTTGTCTTTAGAGACTCTTATATTCTTAAAATAATGTGAACATTACTAGACTAGATAGACTTTCATTGCAATGTATGTTGGGAATGACACTTTGGAAAGGCAAAACTGCTATAATAACCACTACAAATACGAAGAGGTTAACAAGGTCCCACACTACCATACCTAACGTTGCCAAATTTTGAAAGGTGATACTGCAACATGTTTTTTAGCCTGCTGTTTTGTGTTGTTGTCATGGCAAGCATCACATTGGCATCACTAATAGCTCACTAAAGTCTTTTAAAGGGCAAAGTCAGTATGAGGTAGTACTAAGGTTATTTATTGTAACCCCGGTTCTGTGGAATCTCTAAAAATGTCACACAGATGTTCTTTCAGTCACTACCTTTGATGATGCTGTCTTTGTGAAAGACAACAATTATTGTTTTTTGTAGGAATGTTTGTAATCCATATTGTGTATACTACAGCGATTCACTTTCATCCATGTCTTTGTAATTTCATTGGCATTTCGCTAAGCTAATATTTGTTTTCTCAAGAACCACAAATAAGTTATACTGTACCTGTTATCAGTGTCCTCTCTATGATTCATGGTGTTTTATATTCAAGACTCAGATACCTAACTTGTATTGTTATGGCTTGGACCATTGGGTCATAGTAATTGAAATATTCCTGCTAAGACAGGATAATAATGCAATGTATAAAAAGCAACAATGCAAAAACACAACAAGCTTTTTCACAGTGACACATCTTTGTTCCAGGATAAGGAGCTGTGTAAGGCCTTTATAAAGTAAAACACTTGTTTTGAAAGCTGCCAGTGTTAATCTAATTTGGCATACCATGCTGCATGTTGTACTTTGTATATATTATTGTCTACACATACTCTAAAGGGATCACAGGCCTGTGGTTTTGTTTGGATAAGCACTTGATGTTGTATAATCGTGAGCATTTTGTCGTTGTAAATGTTGCCTCCCCAAGGACTTTGTGGAATTGATTCAAGAAAGGAGAGCTGTGCAGTAGAAATAGGGAGGCTACATAAGGATATCTTTCAAATGTATATTCACTGAAAATGGACTATAGTGACAAAACAAGAAACTTAATGTCCATATTTTTTTATTATCCTCCACTGTCATATTTTTTATGTCACCCCTACTTACAAGGACCATCTGGCTCCAAAGATAAGGCAGACATAAAACATTGTGTTTGATATAAGAACATTTAAAGTAATTATCTAATTATTACATTTGCATTCCTTTAAGACACTAGGCAATTACCGCGTATAGCTACAATAGTGGCCTCCAAAGAGTATGGAACAAAGACCTTGGATGTTTCTTGTGGTATACAGTACTGACAATTTAACTCCTCAGTCCTGGGCGGTCCTTTAAGCGCATCAAGGCATGGTAGTCTAACATTGAATTCCTCAAGGGAAAGCAATGAATGCCTTCAAAGCAATGAATGCCTTCAATGATGCTTTGATTGACACGTCACCATCTTTGTGCAGCCACCATCAAGTATCAAGTATAAAGAAATTAAGGAAAAAGATATTTTCTTTTTGTGTCATTCCGCATTAAATTGTTGAAAATGGACTTAAATGGTTTTGATCACATTATGTAAAAAACACATTCAGTCAGTCCAAGTCAGTCAGACTGAAGAATGACTCATATACTGCCAAATACATTAAAATAAAATAAAAAATCCTCTGCAAAGTGCAACAATATAAAAAATGTTCAGACTTACACAATCACTTAAGAGATCTTTAAGGTCCTGTTGCTCTGTTAAGTACGGATGGTAATTACAGTACGGCGTAACTCTTCTTATTATTTGCATAAAACTGGAAACATCGTGAAAAGAGTTGAGTTTTTTTCTTATGAACTCTCAAAGTTCATTGAACCTATATAAAAGGGAAACACCAAACATTGCATTGAACTTCGAATAATGAACTGAGCCTAACATTAGCGGCAAGCTTGAGGAGTTCTGTGTATCAACACTTTAAGTGGTTTATAAAGTTAATAAACAGAGTCTTGGTAGCTTTTGCAGTCAATTTGTTTCAGCTGAGTTCATTCTGTCCATTGATTATTTCTACTTAGGATTTGCTTCTGTGGTACCTTGGATGCATCAATTTGACAGAATTTGCTCCGTCTGTTCATTAAAGGTATCTCACTCCTCTTATATTGGCTCCTGATGTGTGCTGCTTTGCAATATAATTGGCTTTATATACATTTATTTGGATGTTTATTTATTTATTTTTCCTTCCTTACATTCGAAACTCCTGTAGAGATAAATACATGACCATGTCCACATTTGTCCTCAGAATGTATCCTTCAGCCAGTGTCAGTGTTTGAGACAAACTGGTTTTGAGTTTTTATTAAACCAATAAATGTTCACACCTGAACCGTTGGTAACAATAATACAATTCCACTAATGCACTAATTCATGGTCACAATATCCAGGAAATAAAAACATAGAAGACTATACAATTTCATAGACATAGCACAAAAATAAATTACAAACCATTCATCTGTATCGTCCTTAGGCATTTGTGGACTTTCACCAAGAAATGGCATCTCTTAACTACTTCCTGTTATATTAGACGGATGACTTTCAGTGGACCTTTATCAGATCTCCCGAAGAAACTTGTATTTTCATCATCCATCCTGCCATTAACAGTGGAGCACTGCCTTATCAAACTAACAGAACACATCCGTCAAATTAGTGTTGTACATTTCGTTTGCATCAATGACACCATCATGAAAATGTAGTTTGTTTTATTGTGAGAAAAAGAGAGTGTTATTTACTTTACCCAAAAATAATTTCTAATGTTGGATCATAGGTAAGAAGGAAAATCTATAAAAGTTGTGCTTTTCCACTTCAGTCAAAACAGCGCTTTGAGCTGAGTATGCTTTTAGAGATCACAACTGTCAGAAAATGTGTCACATTTTAGTGAGAGTGCCGCACTTCAAACTGGTTTCAATAATATCAGCAGCAGGAGCGCTGAGCAGCCTCTCCCAGGGGTGTAATGCAGTCTTTGTCTGTTATGATACTTCTGCAATGACGGCTTGTGAAACGGATTATTGACCTGCTCTTCTCTGAATATTCTGAAGATGCTCACTTTAAAGAACATTTGGGAGGTTTTTTTTCTATCTGCTGCAAGTGTCTAAGGACAGAGTGTGTTGTATGGTGTACATAAGGCATCTTGAGGCACATTTATAATATTTGCTATTGTGCTAAATGGGATTGATTTATTAAAGTCAATTGCTACCAGTTCTATTTCATTTCCCTCTCTACCTGCCTCCACTGGTCATTCCTTATTAATTCAGATATTTAAATCACGCAGTCGCAGAGAGGCAGCACAATTAGATTTCTCTCATGTTAAAGTGGGCTGGGCAGGAAAGATGTCTGGGGCCATTTCTTTCCTCCCCCCAGTCCGCCTCTGATTGAAATACAATGTAGCTCGGAGTGTTAAGCGTGGAATGGTAATTCAACTGCTTCTCAGCTAATTCTGAGGTATCTCAATATTAAAAGTGGGTTGCAGGGAAATTTAGATGTGTGCTTCTGTATAAGTGATGCATGAAGTCATTTTCACCAAGGGCAAAAGAGTCGCGCTTTAGAAATATGGTTGCGTATAGGGAAATGGATGAGGATTTGCATGCACTACACAAAGCTGGACCATGCAATGAATATATTGCTGTGATTGTATTTCTTGATAAATACACATAAAAATACAGAGCTTTGTTCAAATTCACTCCCAAGCAAAGAGGTTAACTGCAGTTCCCAATGGCCCAACAGCCTACTAACCCACAACACATAAACAATGCCTAAAAGAATGATAAGTACTTGCAGGTTTTTTATTTGTGTGTGTACACAAACTTTGGGATCTATTTTTAGGGACCACCATTAGGAACGAATGGATTCTCTCCAACTGGCAGGAGAACATGAGTTGCAACCGCCTCTCTTACACTCACAACTTGAGCCCAGAAATGGAAATGAAAAAATGAAGAAATACTGTTGATTTCTGTAAGGATGAGAAGTTGGGCTCAACAATCAAGTCTTGGCAGTAAAGCGTCTTTGGTGTGTTCAGTGATCAACACTGTAATGATTACCCGGGGATTTTAAATTTGGCATTTCATTGTACACGATTACATAAAGTAAGCCTGTGTGCTGACGCCAAAGTCTTAATATTAAGAGCCACAAAGCGTGAAGGCAATAACAAACGTTTGTGGTCAATGATTCATGTTTTTTATATGAAAGGAAAGTGTGTGACATCAAATTTTGCTTCATTTAACTGCAGAATATATGTTGAATATCAGCTATTGGCATTCAATTAAAACAATAAGTAACAGAGCAAGCTGGATTATTTTTATATTTCCCATTAAGAGACATGACAGCATAATATTAGAGCTGCAACGATTAGTTAACAAATTGATTGACAGACAAATAACTGGCTACTTTTTTGATATGAGAAAGTGGTTTTAATTGCTGCTAGTCATTTTTCATGCAAAAATGTCAGTAAATTGTTTTTTTTAAATATATAAAATATGTAGATTTCCATATTTTCTGTTTTATATCATATTAAACTGAATACATTTGGATCAAACACGACATTTCAGAACACCACGACATTTTTTAAACTGTTTTCTGCCATTATTAGACCAAACCATCAATCATGAAAATAATTGGCAGCTTAAAGGATAATGAAAATAATGGGTAGTTGCAGCGCTACATTATAGCATACATCATAGTGTGTCTCTATCGTAACACTGGCAAGGTTGAATAGCTCATGAAATCTCAATTTTACACCACGGATCAGGAAAAGAGACAGGGTTTTAGTAAGTAGTCAGCTGTGATAGGAAGTGAGCTGAGGTTGCATATGATGTATGGATTGTTCTATCTGTAATGATATTCTGCTGAATAAATGGTCTCAAGCATAATCAGCTTCAGTCAATATAATCTCCCTGTGAAGGTCTTCATTAATCTCACTGGCTATGGATAATCATGTCCATCTACTTTAGTCCCCATGAGCGTCTCACCTACTTACTGTATGTTATTCTAATTAATTTTTTCCCTCTATGGCCTTCCATAGGCTGGAAAAAAAGCCAGAGACTTGCAGGTTGTCTCCTGAGCTGTGCCAACCCAATGACCTAACACAAGTAGATGAGTTTTTTCACTGTTCCCCCAGGTCTTCCCTCGGTCTGCTTAAAACATGTCATCTTCCCTTAGCCTCACCTTCACCTCTGCTGTTAGTTCAGATGTCCCTTGTCTTTGGGCCCTATAAGTCTCCTCAGTCGGTCATGCATTTGTTTATCGCTGAATTTCTGTAGAATATCAAAAGGTCATCACCATTTGAGTAAACACACATTCTAACATGATAAAGACAATGGAACAGGATTGCCTGGCTTTTTGTTCTTTGTTCGAGTATAAAATGGCCCTTGTCTCCTTTGGTGATGTTATCGTGAAGGGTGGTGTTAAGACCTGAAACGATCACCGATGGCATTGCTCTAGAGCTCCCTAAAACGCGGCAGGTGCAGCCCTTTCAACAACAATGAGTGTTTCTGATTGTGCACCCGCTGAAAGATAGAGATCAGCGGGATCTGCAAGGGTCATTGCTTTTATCAGATGAAGGTGACAGCTGACAAGAGCAAGTGCCTGTCGGCTTCAGTAGTCAAACAAATAAAAGAGACTATTTCTTTTCAGTAGGCTGTATTTGTCAGGATTTAGCCCCAGCCTTTGAAATTTG